>NC_134531.1:170409149-170712179 GCF_050624435.1 Tenrec ecaudatus | reverse complement strand
TTCTGTGTGTTGACAGCTCTTAACTGGACATAATCTGGTCTTATCAGATTTCTAAGATGGAACTAGGGTCATGATAGTGGTGGGAAAAGAATTAGAGAATTAGAGGAATGTTATGTGTTTTGTCAGTACTTCACTGCACCCTGGCTGGCTTGTCCTTCCTTATGACCCTTCTGTGAAAGGATGTCCAATTGTCTACAGAAGGGCTTTGGATCTCCACTCCAGCCTCCCTCTTTCACATTGATATCATTGTTTGTTTTGGGTCTTCTGATGCCTGATACCTGATCCCATCGACACCTCATGATTGTATAGGGTGGTGCTCTCTGCCCATGTGGGCTTTGTTGTTTCCCTGTTTAACTTCAAGCCTTTAAGACCTCAAATGCTGTATCTTTTAATATCCAGGCACCATTAGCTTTCGTCATCACTTTTGTACTCATTCGGTCTTCAGCGATCATGTAGGGAAGATGAGCATCACAGAATGCCAGGTTATTAGAACTAAGTATTCCTGTATTGAGGAAGCACTTGAGTATAGGTCCAATGTCCTACCTTTATACTTAATATATAAATATATGCACATAGACCTATATCCCTATCATTATATATAAACATACTTATATGTACATGCCTATATTTATACCTCTATAAATGTCTTTTGCCTCCTGTTTCTTTCCTCTTACTTTACTTTCCTGTCCCACTACTTTCCTGTCCCACTACTTTCTTTCCTTTTACTTTCTTCCTGTCCCACTACCATGTTCAAACTTCATTCACTCTTTGTGCTTCCTCTCAGCTACATTGCCCTTGATCAAACCCCAACAGGCACTTTAGTTCCTCCTTGCCACTGATTTTAGATCTCTTGTTGTCCCCTTGTCCCTGGGTTTGTTGGCTCCCCACACCCTTTTCCCCACCTTCTCTCCCCTGTTTCTCCCAGAACCATCAGTCACATTGTTTTCTCCTCAGAATTGTTTCTCCTGCCTGTCTTATATAGATAGACATGGGGGGGGGTGGAGAAAAATCAAAACAAAAAATAACCTGTTAATCGTTCCAGGTCTGTCTGCCGACCCTTATCAATGTTTTTCTGATCGGGTCTGATGCAGTGCCAAGCCCTGTCCTTGAGTATGAAGTCTATCTTCAGAATTCCTTGGGGCCTTTATTGCTTTGCTCCCCTTGCTGCTCTGTTGTGCTCCCTTTGTGTTATGCCCTGGTGTGGGGGTTTCAGACTGGGCACAATTCCTGCACTGTGTCTCTGGTTCTGGCCCCCATAGACCCCACAGATATTTATGGAGTGCCTACTACATGTCAGATGCATAGTTCCCAACATGCATGATGGCTTCTAGGGCTTTCCTCCATTTTCTACACAAGTGGACTTAGCCTGTATATCAACAAATGCTTATTGAACAACTGTTGTGTATCCGGTACAAAGGCAACTCAATCAGATTCACTGAAAGATTCTTTCAGCTGTTGGGAAAAGCCTGGGATGATCCTCTAAAGGCCAAGAGAAACCATACACAATTTGAAAACCAACTGCCATCAAGTCCACTCCACCTCACAACAACCATAGAGGACAGAGTAGAAATATGAGTCTGTCTCCACACCAACTACCGAGTGTTGCTCTCTCCCTTTTATATATGGGTGGGGGCTGTGCTGAGGCTCAGATAGACTAGTTAGTCCAAGTTGACCCCAGTAAGAGATGGAACTGTAATCTCAACACCAATCTCTGACTCCAACAGTCACACTCTTTCACAGATGCATCACCGCCTGGATGAAGATGTGGCTTCCCACGAGGTAACTGACCTGGTTCATGAACAGTTGTGTCTGTCCACTTCCCCTTCTACCCAGTCCATACAGAACCGATTTTATTCTATTAAAATGAAGCCGCCGTGGTTAAAATGTCCTTATCTAATACACTAATAATAAAGTTCAAACCCATTCACCCTACATGCTCTGGCCCTTGTCTATCTTTGCAACCTCATTGTCAAGTATTGGCAATCTTCCATCAAACTGACCTCGTTTCCACGTCTCAGACACACCAAGCTTGTTCCCACCCCAGGACCTTTACATTTACTGTGTGCACTTTCCCTGGGTCTTTGCATAGCCAGCTACTTCTCATCGTTTAGGTCTCAGCTCAAGAGTCACTTCCTCAAAGATGCCTTCCATGAGGACCAGCCTAGAGTAGCATCTCTATCAATGTCCATCACATTATTCTGTTTTTTCCCCTTATAATTCCCTAAATTTTGTTTTTATGTACTTATCAGTGCCTGTCTCACTCAAAATAATATAATTTGTATACCAATATGCTATCTAGTTCATCTGCTATTCCTAGAACACAGACTCCAACATTATACATTGTTGTGGCCAGGGGTTGGTGCGGTCACGCTAATTCCAACTCAGAGTGACCCCATGTACAACAGAACAAGACACTGCCTAGTCCTGTGTCATATCCCAATGGTTGTTATGATTGAGCCTATTCTTGCAGCCACTGAATCCATCTTTCTTATTGAGGGTCCTCTTTTTGTGGACTCTCTACTTTCCCTCACCCCCAATCTCAAAGCCCACTGCCATCTAGTCTATTCCAACTCTTAGAAACCACATAGGATAGAGTAGAAATGCCCCCTTTGGGTTTCCAAATTAGTATGTCTTTATGAAAGCAGAAAGATTCATCTTCCTATGAGAAGCTTCTGGCAGGTTTGAACCACTGACCTTGTGGGTAGTGCCACCAGGACTTTACCAAATAGTTGCTGATGGGTGCTTTTGAGTCAGTTCCAACTCATAGCACCTCTATGTACAACAGAAAGAAACACTCCTCAGTTCTACACCATCCTCATAAATATTTTTATGTTTGAGCCCATTGTCGCAGCCACTGTGTCAATCCACAGGACCCCTCTTTTCCAAAACCTCTCTACTTTACCACGCATGATATCCTTCTCCAGGGACTGGTCTCTCCTGACAGCATGTATCTTTTAATAAATAATGCTGTATCTTTTAATAAGGAGCCTTCCAATGTGTCCTTCCAAGAAAGATCTGTTTGTTCTTTTGGCAGCCCGTGGTACTTTAAATATTCTTCACCAGCATCATGGCACTCTCCATACTCTTTGCCAGCTTCCAGCATCACAGCAACCCACAAGCCACCACAGTATGACAAAAATGGACAGACAAGTGGTGGTACCACATAAGCATAAAAACAAAACCAAGTTCACTGCCATTAAGTTAATTCTGACTCACAGCAACCCTACAAGATGAAGTAGAAATGCTACTGTGGATTTCTGAGACTGTAACTCTTTACAGAAGTGGATTACCTCATCTTTCTCCCCCCAGAACTGTTTCTGGTTTCAAACTGCTGACCTCGTGGTTAAGAGCCCAGTGCATAACCACTACACCACCAGGGATCTCATGATACCACACAATAGGTACTTATTAGATATATGTTGGATAAAGGAATGTATTACTTTTCATTACAACATTCTTATTAGACTCAAAGAGATGTCTATCCACATGGACAGTGGTGGGAAATGTTTAAATAAATGAAGATGCATGGAAAATTCTACAGCCATTTAAAAAAGCAAAGTAGACCTGTAATTATGGGCATGAAAGCATGTCTTCATGATTTCATTGATTTTTCTAAGTAACTTACAAAATAATAAAATTCTATAATACAACTTTGTATACGGTGAAGTACGTGTGTGTGTGTGTGTGTGTGTGTGCGTGTGTGTTTGAAACTATACATTCCAGAAGCTTTACCTGAGGAATAAGAAGATAAGAGATATTTTCTTTTTTTCATTATTGTCATAATGGATTATAATTAAATTCAATAAATGTTATAATAAAAAGTCTTGGACTGTTTTATGATTTGCTTTGAAATATTTTTAAAATGAGATGAGTTATATAGCTGGATAAAAAATTAGTTGACTGAACAGATATGTGATCAAGCGAGGATAGCAAAGTGTTCGTTGTGGAAGCTAGACGGTGGTTATTGACTATGTAAGTCTTTCAACTTGATACTTCAAATGTTCATAATAAAATCAGGGGGGAAATCATATTAGATATTCAATTTAAAATTTCTTGAAATTTTATTTATCAGGCCTACATGACACATATTAAATATTTGGGGGGCATGGGATTAAATGTCATCCTCATGTTTTCAGTCTTGCTACCAGTCATGACCACAGCCAATTTCCATCTGTATGATCCTAGAGCACTAAGACTCAACGGCAAGGCTGCCTACATTTGGAGATGTATTAGGGAGTCTAGTGCCCTGGATGAAGATGGCCCCAAATGTCAGTGGATCAAGTCCAAGTTTCAGAGATTGTTATTATTAAATATACTGAGTCTGTGGACAAAACTAAGGGACATGATAGTGTGGTGGTTACATGTGGGGCTGCTAGCTGCAACGTCTGCAGTTCGAAACCACTGGCTGCTCCACAGAAGAAAGATGAGGCTTTCTACTCTCATAATAAGTTACAGTCTTGGAAACTCAGAGGGGCAGTTCTACATGACCTATAGGGTCGCATGAGTTGGAATTGGAATCAGAATCCCCTGAGTGGCAATGAGTTTGTTAATAGGCAAAACTAGGACCATAGGACTACTCTGCTTTACTGTCAATTCCAGTCTTCTCAGGTTGCAGGTGAAGACACTGAAGAGCACCAAAGAGGTGAAGTGATTGACGGAGGCTGCACAGCAGGTCAAGGGCAGCGATGGAACTAACAGTCTAAGGGCTCACACCGTCCCCATTTGGTCACTCTGGAGCCCCGAGTCTTCCTCCCTCCAAACAGGAGCAGGCTCATAAACCACCCTCTCTTCCTGCTGATGTGTCCTCACATGACTCTGAGGACAGGACAGCTCATTTGTCTGTCTCAACAGCATGCAGTTTGGAATTCCTTTGTTTCCCCTAATGTTTTTCTTCCCCCTTTTTGTGGTCAAGTGCTGGGCTGGCTGGCGGGGAAGTACTCAGGTGTCTGTGGGGTTTCACTGCTGTTTCATTACATAACGGAAAGCCCGCCATGGGGGAGAGTGAAAGGCAGAGTAGGGCCATCTGAGCGCTCCTTGGCTGCTCTGGGAGTAGCCTCAGGTGCTACTTCAGTGGCCCTCAGAGCTTGATCATCTCGTCTCCGAGAATAAGTTGTTGAGACTTCTGGGAAATATCCATTTAGTGTATTTCTCATCAACTGTTTCTGGAACGTCTGCTATTTGCCAAGCACTGTGCTAAGCACATAGTATATAAGAGTAGATTTGAAAGACATAACCCTCGTGGAAATCATATTCTGAAAGAGATGATATACAAATAAATGATTGGCAGTGGTTAGTACTAGAAACTAAATCAAGAACTCTGAGAAACTGTAATAATGCCTCACTCATTGCCATCTAGTCAATTAGAACCCATAGGACCCTATAGGAGGGGGTTGAACTGCCCAGTCGGTTTCTGAGACTGTAACTCTTTATGGGAGTAAAAAGCCTGTCTTTGTCCCAAGGAGCGGCTGGTGGTTTTGAACTGCTGGCCTTATGGTTAGCTGCCCAATGTGTAACCACTATGCCACGAGGACTCTTCCATAATAATACCTTCCATCTATTAAAGTCATCATTTGTCCACTACCACTTTATAAAGTACATACTATTAGCTCCATCTTTTGAATGGAGAGATGGAGGCATAGGTGACTGGCTACCGTCAGTTAGCTGAAATGCGTCAGAGCTGAACTTGAACCCAAGAGTATAGCGTCAAAGCCTGGGGTCTTAAACCTTTGGCTCACAGGGTAGAACCTACTTTCTATAGCCCGGGAAACCCTTCCTGAGGAGGTTAGTGAAGCGAGGCAGATCCGGCCATGAGAAGAGCTGGCAGAAGAATACGTGTAAATTCCACAGGAGGGAAGCCTTCGTTCAACATGTCCTGTGAACTATCAAAAAGCCTGGACATTTTTATCCTAAGACCTAAGCACATCTTATAAAGTGTTTTTTCAGACATCGCTTTCTCAGTTTTCTCATCTGATCACTAAACAGTTTGGTCATGCCCATCAGGCAGAAGGACTGTGGGTATCAATTATTCACAAAACACGATCTAACGGACGACAGCAAAGGGGGTGAAGGGAGACGTCGGCCAGGGCAAGATATGACCAAATTAAAATTGATAAATTATCAAGGGTTCAGGAGAGAGGGGGGAAAAGGGAGGGAGGAGAAATATGAGGAGCTGGTGCCAGGGGCTTACATGGAGAGCAAATGTTTTGAGAATGATGAGGGCAACAAATGTGCTTTACACAATTGATGTATGTATGGATTGTGATAAGAGTTGTATGAGCCCTAATAAAATGATTAAAAGAAAGAAAGAGTGAGTCAGGAAATACAGAATAAATGGTCATGTCAAAAGTTTAAAAAAAAAAAAAAAAACACGATCTGAAATTCATTGCGCTGGCCACTTGGGGCCGAGGTGAGACAGATGCCCCTTTGGATTCATGTCAAGTTCCTGTGCAGGAACAAGTCACCCTTGGGCTTCACAGGATCCCCTAATCTGATGCACCGGGGGAGCCCCAGAGTCTCTTGTTTCATTCTGCACCTCCTCCTCCCACTGCGGAAGCAATGCAGCCTGCTCACTCAACAACTTAATAGCCCGGAGCCTGATCAACAACTCTGTGCTCAGCTGCTAATGACTCGCAAAAGCTGTGAATCCTATGGTCAACCTGTCTCTGTACCCCTGGGAGCGCAGACAACAGTCCATGCATTTTGCCAAGCAAAAGACCAGCCTTGGCTATTATCATTTCCTTCTCTGCCAAAGTGGAAGTCGTTAGTTGATTAATGGCCTATTCCTAGACATGATTTGGCCAGAGTTTGAGCCTGGGGCCTTTGGTTAACAGGTGGCAGTTGGCAGTTGCCAATAAATCAAGCATTGCCCACACCAGTTAATTCCTTATGTGAATATGGTCTGAAACCAGCCCCAGGAAGATGGGACAGCCAGCCGAGCTTCCCCTGGGACTTGGCTTCTCAGCACGGCACACAGCTTCCCAAGCTCCAAAAGTTGCTTCCAGTTGCACCACCTCCTCGCTGGCCTTCGGAAACACAAGCATGGCTTTCTGAGGATGCTCCGTTTGCTTGTGGCACTCTCCCCCACCTTCCTCAGCAAACCCTTCTGCTTTCTATCTGCAAACCCAAACACAGACACTGCTGATCTGGGAAACCTTCCCTGGCTGTCAGCACCTGCACACACACACACACACACACACACACACACGCACGCACACGCACACACATATCCTCTTGCCCAGTCTTCCATAGGAAAATGAATGATGTTCCGTGAGCACATGTGATATGCCCATGTGGGTTTTAAATTAACTTTACCCCCAAAAATGTGGTCTTTGTCTTCAGTTCCTTTCCCCAGCGACTCTAGTTTCTGGGATGAGGCCTCGAGGTTTCTGCTGATGAGGTGTGACTCAAGTGGCAGCTCATCAGACCGGGAGACCTATGTGATACCAGCTAACCTCAGAGGGGGGTGCATGATTCTTCCAATTAGGCCTAATGAATGAGGCCACCCCCCATAAGGGCTCTGGACATAGAAATGTCATGTGCTTCCTGGGTCCGTGCCCGTGGGAAGGCAGCATGTCTCTTTGTGCCTATGAGCTCAGCGTGAGTAGGGTCAGAGAAAAAGATGCTGGGTGTGTGGCTGGCGTCGGAAGGGAAGTGGCAGCCAACTGAAACATGGGGTTTGATACAGGCTTACAGATCGAAACTCTGGTGAACACTCCCCATGAATTATCTCAATCTGACCGCAAGTCAAAAAGGCAGATTCTACACTCACCTGATTTTATCAGTAAGAACAACGGAATCTTAAATAGCCTGGCCAAAATTGTGCTGGAGATGGGAAACAGCCCCAAACAATTCAGGATCTGTATACGTGCTTGTCATCGTCACCATCACCAGGCTCACACCTCTCCGGTCAAAGCCCTTGACGTGCATTCTCTCATTGAACGTCCACAGCCATCTTGCAGCTGATTTACTCCAAGGTCGCCTCGTTATCATCTCTGAAGGCGAGAACACTGAAGCGAGGAGCAGCTTCATTATAGAGCCCAGCACACCCCAATGCAAAGAATGTACCCAACGTAGCTCAGGCTGCTACGAACCTACTCTCTTCTCTTCTCTTCCCTTCTTGTCTCTTCTCTCCTAGAAGAACAGAGACCGTGTTGTTGTAGATGGCAATGTGCTCAGCTTAAAAATAAGAACTAAACTAAACTAAACCAAACTCTCCCAGCATCCTTTGTAGAGAAGGTAGCCAATGAAATGGGTATCAGTACGGTGGGGTATCAGTACGGTGGGATGGGGCTTCCATGAGACAGTTTGAAGTGGGTGTGCTGCTCAGTTAGCACGTACCTTTCAACGTTTACCCTTTCTGCCACTTCCTGAATGAAACAGGAAGTTTGGGTCTGCAAGAGCCACCTACGAGCCCAAAGCAATCCCACAAACAATGACCCAACCGAAGAAGAGAAGGGCCTGAGTCCCTGGTGACATTCAGAGTGGCAAGAACAACGCTGGGTCACCCAGCTCTAAATTTCAAGTCATTTGGGGACCCCCAAAAAAAACCCCAAACAAACAAAAAAATCTCTTTCTAATTTAGATTATTATTGTGTTGATTCCCCATTACTTGAAGTCAAATTCAATTCCTAGCCCATTTCCTGTGTGGCTGACCACCCATCCCACTGGACTGTAAGATCCTCTAAAGTGAACTAGATGCCTCACTTGTCTCGGTACCCATGTGCCTAGTACAGGGCCTGGCTCCTGTACACCGACTTAATGGCTCCTTTGCCACGTTCATCCTCTTTTCTGAAAAGGAATACAAGAAGCTACAGTTGGGAAATGGATAATTCTTCGTACAGAATGGAGGGAAGGGAGACATGGAGGGAAGCAGCTGGCTTTAGCGTGCGAAGCACAGGCACTGGGAAACCCAGCTTAGCTTTCAACCTGCACAGGTCTGGGGAGGGCCGTGTGGGTTGGGTGCCAGAAGATCCCATGCCTCCTTGCTTCGGGCAATGGTGGTGCCATTTCTCTGCCTGAGGAACTCAGAGCTTGGAGCCAAATTATACCTGGAAAATGAAATCAGCAGAATACCTGGGTCAGAGCTGGCCGTCAACTTAACCAAAACAGCCAGTCTCTGATGTACTGCAATAGGAGTAGCCCTAGGAATGACCTCACTTCTCCGCCCTCCCTTTGTCATGCCTGATACCCTCTGACGTGGCTTTTGATGCCAGTTAGGTGCCAGACATGCCCTGTTGCTGTAGTTAAATGTCTTCAAGTTGGTTGAGTCACAGTGATCATATGTGCAACAGAATGACACACCGCCCATTTCTATATCATCCTCACAGTTGCTCTCACATCAACCAGTAGGAGCCTCCGTTTCTTCATCTGTACAGTGAGTCGAAGGATAGCAGCACGCCAGCCCACGCCCATACAAGGAGCAGGTAAAAGGATCAGGTGGAATGGCGCATAGAAAATCCCTTACGAAAACATGATGCAAAGCCAAAGTATGCAAAGCTTTGTTGATATTTCTGCCTTCCACAATACTAGAAAGTTCCTTCCAAATTCCAGATTCTATATGTATTGCAGACTTCTCTACACTGACGTGTACAAGACTGTGGGAGACCCGTTCAGAAATGGAAATGGAGGAAATTAGGTGAGGACTCTAGAGGAGACGACAGAGAAAGGAAAGGCTTGAAAGACAAAAGATGTAAAATGAGATCACAAGGTCGATATAATTTATAGTATGGGGAATAAGAGGGCGGGGAAAATTCTATTTTTCTTTGCTTGGTTTGTTTCAGTTCCTCTGAGGGTAGAAAATTTAAGCTATAAGTAGTCCCTCCCCCAACCCAGAGGCCACATTTTTCATTGTCACCTCAATCTCTCCACCATATCTCATTCCCCAAATTATAAGTGGGTGGACAATAGTATTAATAAAATCAACTCGAGAGCACACGTCTAAATAAAGCTCAGAGCTGTGCATCACTGGGTGCCAGGGACGTCCATGGACAATGGCCCACATGAAGGCTAAAGATACCACTTCCATTCAAGAGAAGCAGCTTTCAAAGGAAGCCTATGAGCCGGGTCACAGGATACTTCCATGCCAAGAAAACCAATAACTAAACCACCAAAGGAGCACACACTGTCAAAGAAACATTGGTCATCAAACATGTCCGGGCGAGAGTGAGGTTTAAAATTCTACAACTGGATTTAAGATGCAGAAAATGTAAACACAGTGGGACTATTTAGAAAAGAACCCATGTTCCACTTCACAATAAGGAACCTGTCCCCAAAAGACTAACCTTCAACTGCTGGGTCTTACCTTCTAGCATCAAACACTGCTTGGTAGTTCTGAAAACGAAGGAGTATGGTTTACATAAATGGGTTCCACAATAAGGTAAAAGAAAATAAAGTTCATCTGATCGATATCAACTATTTGTTGTTTGGTTAGCTAGAACATGATCAGATGACTTTAAAATGGCCATGCATTTTTCTCGTGGGAACACAAGGTCCTGATACAGAAACCCAGGGTTTGGGATCTGATCATTAGGTTCTGGGCATCTCACTCATGTCACTGTTGGTAGGAAACTAGGCCAGGTCACGTGCTAGTCTCTGGCCAGCATGCACCTGGAACTGAAGAAGGATCAGAAGGGTCTGATCAGGTGACAGTCAACTGAAAAGCTACAGCACTGTTTATTGGGTTTTCATCCAATCTGAATGCTTTTTATCTCAGCTTTTTTCATTTGCTCATCCTCCCTCTCCCTACTTTCCTGTCCTCGGTTGCTTCCCACAGTTACATTACCCACAGCACTCTGCCACACATAGGGCTGCCATGAGCTGGAATCGATTTCATGGTCATTAAGAATAGTAAGTTTCCACAAGTAACCCCAATGCATGTTCCCAGGGATGACAAAGGCGTAGGAAAAAATTGGACAGGCAATGCCATCTCTCTTAACCTCAGTGCTTCTTCTGTAAATGAAGCTGATCATGCTCACCTCAGAGTTGGGGGAGACCCAAATGAGACAAGGTATGTGGACAGCCTGGCCTATCACAAGTCATCCATGTTTCTCTTTCCTCTCCCCCTAGAAGACTCAAAGCTTTTCAACACTCCTATCTTGTGACCCCCACTTCCCTTGCCTGAGGAAGTCGTAGGTAAAGGAGAAAATGTCCCGAGATAGGTCAGAAAGAGGAGTTGAAGCAGAGAGTGAGGGAGAGATCTGCCCTTTAGTCATGTAGAACAGGTGCTTCCAGTAGAGACCCCACCCACGTACGTGCTCTGCGATAACGTGCATAGGTGCTGTGTCTCAGCTCCACCCAGAACTTGGGTGACGTCGCCATGCATGCTAATTGCTTTTTTAAACAATTTCTTTACTGTGATTTGGATGGGAGGCTATGTTTCAGGTCATCCATTTTGTATTCAACAGCTTAAAGTACTTATCAAGGCCCCCACCCTGCCCCTACTCCATGCCCCTTTTGACTCCTCTTTTCCCTTTTGGAGATCACTGTCTTCCCCTCTTCCCAAATTAATACCTGTCACCCCTCTAGTATATTGCTTCTCTTCCCTACCTTGCCCCCACCCTGTGGCAATCTCCAACATCTGTTCCCCTCGGTCTGAAGTCTTTGTCTTGGTCCCTCTGCTGGGTGTATGCCCTAAAGAAGTAAGCGTCTTACCACAAGCAGACATATGCACTCCACGTTCACCAGGACACTGCAGAATAGCAAGATAATGGGAACAACTTGAATGCCGCCGGTAGAAGAATGGACAAAGAAATGTTGGTACACGCACACACTGGAACGCTATGTGCCACGCTACAAGACACAGATGAAACCTCAGCGCCTGGATAGACTTGATGAAGCTGAAGCTGATTGGAAATGGGCATGAGGACTGAGGAAGTTGGTAAAGGAGCAGAGAAGGAGGGGGAGATATTCCCCCTCTCAACTAGAGCAGGAGCTCTAGATGTTTGTGACCAGTATTAAAGTGAGAAAATGTACCCATTACTCATCTTGGCAACAGGTCCCACACCAGTGGGCCAGCCAATGGCAGAAACCAACCAAAGTTGATAGATTGCTTACTGGTTTCTTCTCCCTGTTTTGTTTCTTTGTTTGTGAGAACAAGACATCCCACAGACAGCTTCTTGGCTCCTGAGTTTTCCCTGTGTCTGCCCACTGCACTGTTGGCTCATAGATTATAACACAGCCAAGACGCAGCCAGCCATTTCAGCACCCTGGCTAAAGGGCAGACAGTGGGCACGCAGCCGTCTTTGGATGGGCATGAGAACCACCACCCAGGCCAGGAGATGACCACAGTACTGACTCGCATGAGCTGAGTCCTCAAAAGACTTCCTACTCCTGGGGAAGCCACCTATGGGGATTACTGTGTCCTAAAGCAGTTGCCTGTGCATGAGTCAGCTGAGGGGATGCAAACAAATGCAAAGGGGGCATAGGGGGAAAGCTCCTGTATTCACACTTTCTGGGGGTGAGGTCCAGGTAGTATGGCAGGAGCCAGACCACATCCAGCGATACTTATGGTAGCCAACTAAAAAGGAGGGGAAAGAAAGAGAGAGACAGAGAGAGAGAGAGAGAGAGATATGGGTGTTGGGGGTGAACAGGTCACTAACCCCCCCCCCAAGGGGAGGGTATTATTTATATTTCCACAGGAAAAGAGGGAACGGACTTTCACCGGATGCCCCAAGACGTGAATATAACATAACAGCATGGAACAGAGAACCAGTAGGGAGGTCTGAGGGGCCAGCCCCAATCCCAACTATGTGAATAGTCCCCACTCCCCGCAGAAGAATTCACTTCAGAGGCCAGCACTGAAGCTACAGCTCAGGGAGAGGGACATGTCTGATCAGAGCACACAGGAGCAAATGAAGGGAGAAGAGAGAGTAGAGCACATCCTGGCCCACCAAGAACTGAGGACAATATCCCTGCTCAAAACAGTCAAAGCACAGAGAGGACTACATGGCCGGCCCCACTATGAGACATGATATCCCTCACTGATCCATAGCCCTACAGGGGACAACACTGGAGACACAGTGTGGGAATTGTGCCCTATCTAACCTGACCACACTGAGGTGAAACACTAAGGGTGTGCAACAGGACAGCAAGGGGATCAGAACAACAAAGTCCCCATGGAGTACCAAAAATATCTGGGACCAGGGTGTGACACCCCATCAGACTCGACTAGAAAACACTCCTAAAGGTCAACAAACAGACCTTGAACTATTTACCGGCTTTTCTTTCTTTTTCTTTTCTTTTTTTTTTTTGTTGTTGTTTTGTTTTCGTTTGTTGTTTTGTTTTACTCTGTCATGTTTTTTGTGCATATTCTTATCTCTGCAGGTTTATCTAGATAAGATAGGTGGGATAAACAATCTGAAGGAGAAAACAATGGGACCAATGGTTCTGGGGGGGACATGGGAGATGGGGAGGTAGGAGAAAGGAAGTGGGGGTTAACCAACCCAGGGACAAGGAACAACAGTGATCCAAAATTGATGGCAAGGCGGGTGTAGGAGACCTGGTAGGGCTTGATCAAGGGCAATGTAACTGAGAGGAATTACTGAAACCCAAATAAAGGCTGAACATGATAGTAGGACAAGAGGAAAGTAAAAGGAAATAGAGGAAAGAACTAGGAGGCAAAGGGCATTTATAGAGGTCTAAATACAGGCATGTACAAATGTAAAATATTTATATACGATTATGGCAAAATAGATCTATGTGCATATATTTATAGGTTTAATATTAAGGTAGCAGATGGACACTGGGCCTCTACTCAAGTACTCTCTCAATGCAAGAATACTTTGTTCTATTAAACTGGCATTCCATAATGCTCACCTTCCCGACATGATTGCTGAAGACAAAGCGGGTACATTAGCAAATGTGATGAAGAAAGCTGATGGTGTCCGGCTATCAAAAGATATAGCATCCGGGGTCTTAAAAGCTTGAAGATAAACAAGTGGCCATCTAGCGGAGAAGCAACAAAGCCCACATGGAAAAGGCACACCAGCCTGTGTGACCATGAGGTGTAGAAGAGACCAGGTATCAGACATCAAGGAACAAAAAATCATACCATTGTATGAGGGGGAGTGGGGAGTGGGGATCCAAAGCCCATCTGTAGGCAACTGGACATTTCCTAACAGAACGGTCACAGGGAGGAGAGGAGCCAGTCAGGGTGCAATATAGCACCGATGAAACATACAACTTTCGTCTAGTTCTTTAATGCTTTCTCCACCACCCCCACCCCCACTATCATGATCCCAATTCTACCTTACAAATCTGGCTAGACCAGAGGATGTACACTGGTACAGATAGGAACTGGAAACACAGGGAATCCAAGACAGATAACCCCCTCAGGACCAATAATGAGAGTAGAGATACCAGAAAGATAAGGGGAATGTGGGAGAGAAAGGGGGGATGGATCACAGTGATCTACATATAACCCCCCTCTCTGGGGGACAGACAACAGAAAAATGAGTGAAGGGAGACATCAGACAGTGTAAGACATGGAAAATTAATAATAATTTATAAATTATCAAGGGTTCGTGAGGAAGGGAGGGTGGGAAGGGAAAGGGAAAAAATGAGGATCTAATACCAAAATGTAGACAGCAAATGTTTTGAGAATGATGATGGCAACAAATGTACAAATATGCTTGACACAATGGATAGATGGATGGATTGTGATAAGAGTTGTATGAGCCCTCAATAAAATGATTTTTTTTAAGTTGCCTGTGTTTGCCTGCTTGTTGGAAAACATTCATTCACCTGGTTCTAAATGGTGAAATGATCAGCTAGCAATAGAACAAGAACATCTGTTCTGGTTTCACTAAGCAGCGACAACAGCTAGTTCCTCTGCTCGCTCCCTCTCCTCCTGGTGATCGCGTCTTTGGATTGCCCATGGCCTTCCTTTCTTCACACTTACTCTCTTGGGATTTTATCCTTTGACACAATTTCCTCTTCGTCACAAGCCTAAAGCCTTTGCTTCTCCCTGCCTCCTCCTCTTCCCCGTTTTTTTCTTCCCCCCTTTCTTCTATCTAAACATTCCTTAAACCATTCCTATTCTTGACAAAAAATGAAGAGACTTTGTCAAAGAATGAGAGAGAGATGAAGTCATTATTTGGTGTTGGCTCTAAATCTGAAGCCAAGATTTGCTACTTAGTGCTTAGGAACATTACTTAGGCACTCTGAGATCCCATTTCCTCCTCAGACACACATAACAGCACTCGTGTTACAGGATGGAAGGCAAAGGTGTGTATGTAAAGTAGTTTTATTAGCTAACGCTCTCACTTATGACCCAGTTCTCACTGGGTAATCCTGAAGAAGTGAATCACCTCGTCCTTCTTCTTAAGTAAAATTTAACCAGTTACTGTCCAGTCATGGTAACTCCAGGTATGTCAGAGTAGCACTGTGCTCTATTTTCAGTGGCTGATATTCTGGGAGTAGGTCATAAGACCTTCCTCAGAGTGACCACCAACCTCCAGCCTTTCAGTAATATACAATCTTGTTGATCGTTTGCACCATTCGCTCAGGCGACAGCAAAAGGGTTTCTGCACCATCTTCTTAGCCCGTCCTTATGGAACAGGACTCCGGCTGGGCTCCTTAAAGGACTAGGCTGGAAGGCTTGCCAGAGATGTGAAGGTGAGAGCAGAGGGGCGACAAGCGGAGCCCCGGTTATGTCGCCCTACTCGTTAGCAAAATTTATTTTACTTTTCTATTCTGTTTTCTCTTCTATTTATATTGGGGGTATAAACCATATTCTAAAAGGGAGGATCTCATCACTTCCTTGTTTTCTTCAGGAAATGGCTTGCACTGATTTTCCTTCCTGTCTTTTGCCAGTCTGCTCACAGCCTTCCTTCCAGGTGAGTGGACCTCTGACAGGTGCAACCTAAACAGCAACACCCAGCCCTCTGCTGTGAGCTGGTTCTGGTTTGCGGCACCCACAGTGTGTGCAGAGGAAAGCCGAGCTTCAGAGGGTTTGCAGGGCCTTTCAAAGGCAGCTTGCTGGGTCTTTCTCCTGAGACACCCCTGGGTAGATTTGAACCAATAACCTTTAGTTGGTAGTAGAGGGCTTACCCATTTGTGCCAATTAGGGGCTCCTGACACAAAATAAACCTACTGGCCTCTAGTTGATTCCAAATCAGAACAAGCCTCGAGGACAGACTGGAGCTCCGCCAAGGGGTTTCCAAGGCTGCAATCTCTTTACAGAAGCAAGTGCCACGTCCTTCTCCCACAAAGTAGCTGTTAACTGCCTAGCACTCAACCACGGTGATGCCAGGACTCCTTCTGTTATTGTCCTGCTTAGGGGCTAGTGAGCCTGCTCTGATTCACAGGGTGCCTGTCTATGTACAGCAGAGCCAAACACTGCCCACTCCAGCATCAACCTTACAGTTCCTATTCATAAGGTTTTCGGTGGGTAATCCTTCAGAAGCAGACCATCTATTCCTTCTTCCTAATTTTTCATGGTCAGGAAGCTCCACTGAAACCTATCCACCTGAGTGACCCTACTGATGTTTGAAATGCCAGGGGCAGAGCTTCCAGATCACATCACCACAAAAGCCACCACCGGATGACAAACTGACAGGCCCAGCGGGTCAGGGGCTCCTTCATAGAAAGTAGGAGGGCGAAACTCTCTTCTGCCTTTTGCATCTTGAATCCCCTCCCTGGCTAGGCTTTAGAGGAGAGGTAGAGTTTAATCCACCTAGCCACCTTTCTTTTTTAAAATACATCATTTTATTGGGGGCTTTTACAGCTCTCATAACAATCCATATATCAATTGCATGTAGCACATTTGCACATATGTTGCTATCAGCATTTTCAAAACATTTTCTTTCAGATTGAGTCCTTGATGTCAGCTCCTCTTTTTCCTTCTCTGCCCAACCCTCCCATCCTCGTGAAACCTTCGTAAATTATAAATTATTATTATTTGCATATATCACGCTGTCCGATGTCTCCCTTCACGTTTATGTTGTTCGTACCCGTTGGGGGGTGGGGGAGCCGTTATACATCAATCATTGTGATCGATCCCCCTTTCTCCCCCTACCCTCATGGTATTGTTCCTCCCATTACTGTTCCTGAGGAGTTTATCTGTCCTGAATTCTTTGTGTTGAGAACTCTTATCTGTACCAGCATATATGCTCTTGATCTAGCTGGATTTGTAAGGTACAAATGGGGTCATGATAGTGCGGGGGTGGTGGGGAAACCTTAAAGAATTAGAGGAATGTTGTGTGTTTCGTCCATCCAGCCAACTTTCTTGAGAGTTCTTTTCACAAGTCTCTATTAGATAATTAAAGATAGAAATTAGGTTATGGTTTCATTTGAAAAAGGTTTGTACCCTCTTTCTTTACTATTTGAGAAATAATATGGCTACATCCGGAATTTCATGCAAAAGCAGATGCCTATGTTTTATCTTGGATTATGGACCATAGTGTGAAAGTTTTTACTAGCTGGGGTAACAGATTGGCTATATTTTTCTTCTGACAAAGGGGTGATAGCCAAATAAGTTTGAGAACCTATGATGTAGAAGTTTCAACAAGCAAAAAGTTCAGATGCCTACCCTTTCACCCCCATATTCGTTTGACACCCCAACATGTACACAGTTGTTATTCTCCTTTGCAATGGGAGGGAAGAGGTCATGGGAAGGTGCCCAGGGAAGAAAGATACTAGAAGTGTTTGACAACTGAAAGTTATGCCTCTTAGCCCTGCACGGCTTTTTGTTCCAGTTATGAGTCCCCAGGAGAGCTTGTCTAGTTTACTGAGTTGCTGTCAGATAATGTTCAAGAAAGATAGTGTGCACAGATAGTCCCACGGTCCAAGGAGCAAGAGGGGCATTAATAGCAAGTTCAACAAGAGCAGAGTTCACGAACTGTGGCGTATCAAAACAGTCCCAGTGTCTCACACATTGCTGCCACATAGTGGAAACTCCAGAAAGAACTGTAGAAAGAAAGAAGGGAAAGAGGGAGGGAGGGAAGGACTAACTGAGGAAAGAAGAAAGACAGGAAAAGAAGTAGGGAGGGAGAATGGAAGCCTTTGCCTCTCATGTTAGGCCAGGCTGACTAGAGACCCAAATCCAGAGACACTCATATTCACAGGTGTAAAAAGGAACTTTGTGTCAAGAAGTAATTATGTAACAAGGAAACATCTCAGCCCAGTCTATAAGTCAATACTAGTACAAAAGTCCCTCTTCAGACTGACAGAGCCATATGCAATGATGCAGAATGCAGGAAGATCACGGGCTCGGAGGTGCAAAGTCTTGTAGATCCAATGGCGGTGGACCCATATCCAGGGCTCTTGTAGCAACCAGGATAAGCCAGCAGGAAGTTGAAGACAGGAAACAAAAGGTGAGGTTCCCAGGGCACTCCTTATGAAAAGGACACGCCCACAAGGAGGTATCATCAGGCCTCATTAACAGGTTGAATATTATCCCTATACTTTTTTTTAAATCATTTTCCTGGGGGTTCATACAACTCTTAACTCAATCCATACATACATCCATTGTGTCAAGAACATTTGTGCATTTGTTGCCATCA
The DNA here is from genome assembly GCF_050624435.1 of Tenrec ecaudatus. Classification (NCBI taxonomy): domain Eukaryota; kingdom Metazoa; phylum Chordata; class Mammalia; order Afrosoricida; family Tenrecidae; genus Tenrec; species Tenrec ecaudatus. The sequence goes on along the minus strand of NC_134531.1, from coordinate 170,693,679 downwards.
TCATTCTCAAAACATTTGCTTTCTACTTGAGCCCTTGGAATCAGCACCTCAGTTTTTCCCCTTCCTCCTCACCCCACCCCCTCATGAACTCTTGATAATTTATAAATTATTATTTTGCCATGTCTTACACATTGTAACATCTCCCTTCATCCACTTTTCTGTTGTCCATCCCCCAGGGAGGGGGTTATACGTAGATCTTTGTAATCGGTTCCCCCTTTCTACCCCACCTTTCTCCCCCCTATACTTTTATATACAAGTTGACACAAAATTGTGTAACTACCACACCTCCCCTACTTGAATCACTTGCTGATGAAGATCAGGCATTGCATTCTTCAATATGGATCACAACTAAATGTAAAGAAAACAAAAATATTCACAACTGAACCAATAGGTAGATCATGATAAACAGAAAAATTGAAGTGGTCAAGGATTTAATCTTGCTTGGATCCATAATCAATGCTCATGCAAGCAGCAGCCAAGAGACCAAATGACTCATTGCATTCGCTCAATCTGCTGCACGAGACCTCCTTAGAGTGTTGAAAAGTGAAGATGCTACTGTGAGGACCACGATGCTCCTGACCCAAGCTGTGATATGTCACTCAGCATAGCCTCACATACATGATAAAGTTGGACATTGACTAAGGGAAACTACAAAATAAGCAATGCATTTGAATTATAGTGCTAGCAAAAACAAAATACCATGGATTGCCAAAATAAATAAACAAACAAATCTGGCTTGGAAGAAGTACAATCAGAATGATCCGCAGGAGCAAGGATGGGCTCAAACATTAGAACAATTGCGAAGCTGGCACAGGACCAGGCAGTGTTTCATTCTTTCTCTGTGATTCAGAACTGACAGGACTGCACCTAGCAACATCTATTCCATGGAAGTGCACAGTGTGGCTGTGGCCTTTCTGCCTTCTCTTTTCCAAGGGATCATCCACACTGCAGGGAGAGCAATCTATGTAAAATATAGATCAAATCTCATCACTCTCTCGAACACCTTGTTAGTATAGTTAGAACTCAAATCCAAGTTATGTGTGTCCAGAGCGTTATAATAATTCCTGTATACCACTCAACTCCCTATCATGTTAGCCCCTAATCAAAAATAAATCAATCAACTAAAAAGGGCTCATTCATGTAACAATTTCTCTCTCTGGTTTCTAGGCCACATTCACTTAGTATTCTACTTACTTATTTACTTACTTTTAAAAACAGCTTTATTGACATAATTCATATATCATACAATTCAATAGTTGGATCATATTAAAAGTAATTGTGTGCAGGATGTCTGGTGGAGCTTAATCAAGAACAATGTTACCAAGAGGAATTGTTGAAACCCAAATGAATGCCGAACATGATAGTGGGACAAGAGGAAAGTAAAAGGAAATAGAGGGAAGGGGCATTTATAGAAGTTTAAATCAATGGTTCTCAACCTTCCTAATGCCTCAACCCTTTAATACAGTTCCTCATGTGTGGTGACCCCCAAACCATAAAATTATTTTCGTTCTTACTTCATAACTGTAATTTTGCTACTGCTATGAAATGGGAAACCCCTGTGAAAGGGTCATTTGACCCAGGCATGTACATATGTAAACATATTTATATATAACTATAGGGAAATAGATTTATGCTCTTATATGTATATGTTAAGAATTAAGGTAGCAAATGGACATTGGGCCTCAACTCAAATCCTCCCTCAACACCAGAACACTTTGTTCTAATAGCCTGGCATTCTGTGATGCTCACCTTCCCGACATGATCGCTGAAGACAAAATGTGTGCATAGAAAATGTGATGAAGAAACTTGATGGTGCTCAGCTATCAAAAGATATAGTACCTGGGATCTTAAAGACTTCTGTTACTGTATCTTGGCTTTCATGTATCAAATAATCCTAATTATGCAAATGAACATACACAGGTCTAACAAGATTAATGAGGTGAAACAAAGACCGTAATAGTAAAGTGAGGAAACATTAAAGAACTAAAGGATAATGTGTTTCATCAGTGCTACATCGCTCCCTGTATTTATCACCCCTTCCATGTGACCTTCTGCGAAGGACTGTCCAATTATCTTACAGTTGGGTTTTGGATCTCCACTTTGTCCACACTCCTTTATGTCAATTTGATTGGTTGTTTTTGAATTTCTGATACCTATCCCCATCAACACCTTATGATCACACAGGCTGGTGTTCTTCCATGTGGGCTTAGTTGCTTCCCTGGTAGATGGCCGCTTGTTTAACTTCAAGCCTTTAAGACCCCAGATGCTATATCTTTTGATAGCCGGGCACCATCAACTTTCTTCAACACATTTGCTTATGCACCCACTTTGTCTTCAGCAATCATATCGGGAAGGTGAGAATCACACGGTGTCACATTATTAGAACAAATCATTCTTGTATTGAGGTAAAATTTAAGTAGAGGCCCAAAGTCCATCAGCTTCTTTGTGGTATTTACATATATACATACATAAACAAATATACCTATCTGGATATACTTATATATATGCATATATACATATCTATATGTGTTCTCTTTTCATTAATAACTCCTTTTATTGAGGACTCTTACAGCTCTTATAGCAATCTATACATCAATTTTATCAAACAAATTTGTACATATTTTGCTATCATCATTTTCAAAACATTTTCTTTCTGCTTGAGCCCTTGGTATCAGTTACTCTTTTTTCCCTTGCTTCCCCACCCTCCCACACTTGTGGCCCCCTGATAAATTATAAATTATTATTGTTTTCATATGTTATACCATCCACTGTCTCAGTTATATGTGCATCATTGTACTCAAGTCCCCGTTTCTCCCCCTTCTCCCTCCACCTACCCCTATCCTACTCCCATTACTGTTCGTGAGGGATTTATCTGTCCTGGATTCTATGTGTCCAGAGCTATTTTCTTTTTTATTCATTTCATTAGGGGCTCATACAACTCTTATCACAATCCATACATCAATTGTGTAAAGCACATTTGTACATTCATTTCCCTCATCATTCTCAAAACATTTGCTCTCCACTTAAGCCCCTGGCATCAGGTCCTCATTTCCCACCCCCCTCCCTACTCCCCACTCCCTCATGAATCCTTGATAATTTATAAACTATTCTTTTGTCATATCTTGCCCTGTCCAACATCTCCCTTCACCCACTTTTCTGTTGTCCCAGGGAGGAGATCACATGTAGATCCTTGTAGTCAGTTCCACCTTTCCAACTCACCCTCCTTCTACCCTTCCAGTATTGCCACTCTCACCACTGGTCCTGAAGGGATTATCTGCCCTGGATTCCCTGTGTTTCCAGTTCCTATCTGTACCAGTGTACATCCTCTGGTCTAGTCAGATTTGTAAGGTAGAATTGGGATCATGATAGTGGGGGAGGAGGAAGCATTTGAGAACTAGAGGAAAGTTGTGTTTCATCATTGCCACATCACATCCTGACTGGCTTGTCTCCTCCCCGAGACCCTTCTGTAAGAGGTTGTCCAGTGGCCTACAAATGGACTTTGGGTCTCCACTCTGCACTCCCCTGCTCATTCCCTATTGTAAGATATTTTTGTTCTGATGATGCCTGATACCTGATCCCTTAGACACCTCATGATCGCACAAGCTGGTGTGCTTCTTCCATGTGGGCTTTCTTGCTTCTGAGCTAGATAGCTGCTTGTTTACTTTCAAGCCTTTAAGACCCCAGACACTATATCTTTTGGTAGCCGGGCACCATCAACTTTCTTCACGTTTGCTTATGCACCCAATTGTCTTCAGTGGTTGTGTCAGAAAGGTGAGCATCATAGAATGCCAATTTAATAGGAGAAAATATTCTTGCATTGAGGGAGTACTTGAGTGGAGGCCCAATGTCCTTCTGCTACCTTAATACTGAACCTATAAATATATGCACATATATCTATTTGCCCATCCTCATATATAGATATATTTGCATATGTACATGCCTTTATTTAGACCTCTATAAATGCCCTTTGCCTCCTAGCTCTCTCCTCTATTTCTTTTGACTTTCCTCCTGTCCCACTATCATGCTCAGTCCCCACCAGGGTTTCAGTAATTCCTCTTGGTTACATTACCCTTGATCATGCCCTACCAGGCCTCCTACACACTCCTCACCACCGATTTGGATCACTTGTTGTTCCCTTGTCCCTAGAGTTTGTTAACACCACTACCTTTTCCCCAATCTCCCCATCTCCCATATCCCCCCAGAACTGTTGGTCCTGTTGTTTTCTCCTCCAGATTGTTCATCCAGCCTATCTTATTTAGACAGACCTGGTGTCCAGAGTTCTTATCTGTACCTATCTACATGCTCCAATCTAGCCTGATTTGTAAGGTAGAACTGTGATCATGATAGTGGGGGACAGGAAGCACTGAAGAAGTAGAGGAATGTGATGTATTTCATCAGTGCTATGCTGCATCCTGGCTGACTCATTCTTTGCTTGTGACCCTTCTGTGAGGGAATGTCCAATTGTCTACAGATGGGCTTTGGATCTTCACTCCAACCACCATCAGTTGTATCGATATATTTGTGTGTTTGGGGTCTTCTGGTGCCTGATCCTTAATCCTATCAACACCCAGTGATCACACAGCCTGATGTTCTTCTTCCATGTGGGCTAAATTCAAGTCGTTAAGACCCCAGACACTGTATCTTTTAATAGCCGGACACCATCAGCTTTCTTCATCACATTACTTATGCACCCAATTTTAATTCAGTGATCCTGTCAGGAAAGTATCATACAGTGCCACATTATTAGAACAAACCATTCTTGTATTGAGAAAAGACTTAAGTAGAGGCCCAAAGTCCATCTGCTTCCTTATTGTATTTACATATATATACATACATAAACAAGTACACATATCTTCATATATATACATATGTATATTTATGCTTATGTGTATAATTTTTACTTTCACTTCTTTGCTCTTTTTTCTTTCCTCTTGCCCCACTATCATGTTTACCCATCGTTCACCTCCCAGTAATTCCTCTCAAATACATTTCAGTAGGTCAAACATGACCAGGAACACTACACCCTCCTCATCAACGATTTTTAAAACCTTGCTATTCACCTGTCCCTATTGTTATTAGTTCACTATTCACCATCACCACCTTTTCCCCTCCCATGTTCTCCCCCCAGCTCTCCTGAGATAAAGTTTGTTGTGCCAACCTGGCCAATAAACACATGTGGGGTTAATTGAAGAGCGGAGAGATAAATGGCTCGGTGAGGCTCACTTTTCTAGTTCTTGGGTCTCTTGCTTTCTGATGGTCAGACCAGGGTGCAGTTGCCTTAGCCAGTTCCCTGCTTCAGCTGGCAAGGCTCACTTCCTGCAAGATATCTCTGAGGAGAAGCCGCATGGACCTACCCCAATGCAGCTCTGGGTGCTGGAGCAGCCGTGTGGAGACTCCTGCCAGCACTGAGATGCTTACGTGTTTACTGATTCGGCTTTCCTCTTGCAGTCAGCATCATTGCATGTGTTTTGTGAGATGGAGGGTGACTTTGTGAGTTGGTGTTGGACATATGGGCTAATGTTGGGCTTGTGGGCTTGGGCAGCACTGCGTTGGGATGTTTTCTTCATATGCACTTACCAGTTATATGAAATTCTCTTTTATACATATGGGTTTCAATGGATTTGTTTCTCTAATGTACCCAGACTAACACATCCCCAGAACCATCAGTCCCTTCACTCTCTCCTTAGGATTGCTTACATCCTCCCTATCTGATATAGATAGACATCAAAAGAAAGAAAAAGAGAAATGAAAGACAGACCCTACAAATAGTTCTAAACCTAAGTCTTATCCTGACCCAGAGTAGATGGGTATCTCTCTGTTAAATAGAAAAAAGGACCTGCTATAATCCTTCAGTCCAATCCCCTTGTCTTTCAGGATTCCATATCCCGGGACCCACTTACCTAATAGCACTTATACCCTTTTATTCCCTCATCCCTGACTGAGGGGCATGCCTCTACAAATCCCCATTGCTCTTCCCACAGTCAGGGATGGAGTGGTCTAGTTCATCCCCTCCTTGCACCTCATTACACCTTTATGATTTCTGTGTGGCTCCTTGGTGAGTACCTCCAACCAGTCCAGATGAGGTGCCAAGAAGTCTTCAATCGGGATCCCTCAGGGACTTCATGGCTTTGCTCCCATTACTGGTCTGTTGCACTCTCCTCGTGGTTTGCCTCCATGTGGGCAGGTCAGACCAGCCACTCTCCCCAAAGTGTATCTTCAGTGCTGTCTTCTGTAACACTGTCCTCTAGGGAAGGGACATCATATCTTGAGCTGAGGCCAGCCCTGCAGTCCTCTCTGTGAACTGAGCTGCTCTGAGCAGGAACATCACTCTCAATGGTTGGCACTCTGGAATGAGGTCTACTCTCTCTCTCTCTTTCCTGTGGAGACATAAACAATACCCTCACCTTAAGTGGATTAGTGCCCTGTCCCCCATTGCCATCCTTTTTCTTCCCCTGCCCCTCTGTGGGCCTTAAAGGAATAGGGGCAGGGCTGAGGGGAGAATGCCTTTCAGCACAGGTGCTCTCTGCACCTTTTTTTTCTTTTATTGCATCATTTGGTTTGGTCTGGCTCATGCAAGAGTAGCTGGTCCTCGGGCCAGGAACTGTTTGTTCTGAATATTGTTCATTCTGTACCTGTCCTGCTGGGTGAACTTCCCTCAGTGGACCCAGGTTGTACTTGTCCTTTTGTGCTTGGCTAACTGCACTCAACATAATATCCTCCAACTCTTTCCATGAGGTGCTTTATCTTTTCATCACTGCTTTGTAGGGATACATAGTTACCCTTTGTGTGTATATACACGTGTATAAACCGAGGTTTTCATCACATTTTAATGTAGCTTTTGTGGTAAAATTAGGTGCATCGGATTATACTCGAGTATATACAGCACCAATGTTTTTACATCCCTTAGTCTATTGATGGAAATATAGGGGCTTCCAATTCTTTGTGATTGTGAACTATGTAGTGATGAATAATGGAGCACAGAAGGCTAGTCATGACCTGTTTCTGATTTCTTCTGAGTATATGCCCAGTAGTGGAATTGCTGGGACATAAGGTGTGTTAGTGTCGGTAGACTATAGAAACAAACCCATAGAAACTCATATGAGTATAAGAAATAGTTTCATATAAAGGGTAATTGTACATTAAGAAAGCATCCCAGCCCAGTCCAGTCCAAGTCCATAAGCCCAATATTAGCCCATATGTCCGATACTAATCTAGAAAGTCTTCTTCTGACTCATGAAACACATGCAATGACGCTGTAAGCAGGATGATCACAGGCCGGTGGGTAGAAAGTCTTTGGATCCAGTGGCGTTGTGAGCATCTCAGCGCTGGCAGGGGTCGCTACGTGGCTTCTCCAGCTTCAGAGGTTTGCTTGCATCAGGGTAGGTCCATGTGGCTTCTCCAGCGCCAGGCACTAGCATTGTTCTGTGTGTCTTGTCAGCTGTAACGTCTCCCAGGGAATGAGCAGAGAATGAGAAGTATCTCCCATCTCCAAGGAGAAGAATGCAGGGTTTTCCAGAATTCTCAGGAGAAGGCCATGCCCACCCAGAGGCCTCACTGGCTATGATCTGATTGGTAGGATAGACTCCACCCCTACACATTTAATCTTCCAATTGACAAATGATTCTATAACTACCACATAAGGTAACTCAATTTCTATCTGTTTTAGGTATTGACAAATCTCTTTCCCCAGGGGCTGTACTTATCTATGAGACCACCAGCAGTGAATGAGAGTTCCTATCTCACCACACCCCCTGCAACTTTTCTTGCTTTCTGATTTTTTTTTAATTAGGCTTTCTTTGTGGGTTGTTAGGTGGTATTTCAACATGACTTGTTTTCTGATTTTTTTTTCCTGACATTTTCTAGTTGGGCTATCTTTGTGGGTTGTAGGTGGTATCTCATAGTTGTTTTAATTTGCATTTCCCAGATGGCTAATGATTGGGCACATTTTCTCATATATTTAATGGTCATTTGGGTTCTTTCCTTGTTAATCTTCCATTCAAGTCTTTTGCCCACCTCCTCAGTGGAAAATTCATTTTTTTCTGATTGTAAGCTTGCAGGACTGTGTAGATTTTAGTGATAAGCCCTTTGTGCATGTCATTGCTAAATAACTTTTCCCAGTGTGTGTGCTCTCTTATTATTCGTTGGTGATGTCTTTGAATGTGCACAAGTGTTTTATCTTTAGTATGGTCCACTCGTCTAGTTTATCTTCCTCTAGTGTGTATTCTTTAGTATTTCTGACAGCCATGTATTTCCTTTGTGAAGGTTCTTAGCTTTGTTTCAATTTTCTCATTAATAATATTGATAGTTTAGGGTTTACCTTGAAGTCTGTGATTCACCTTAAATTTGTTCTTATGTATGAGGTAAGGGTCTAGCTTCATTTTCCTGCAGGTAATTTCCAGTTTTTCCAGCACCACTTGTTAGAGAGGGCATCTGCTTCCCATTTGATATTTTGTGGACCCTTATGAAAGATCAGTTATCTGTTGGCTGCTGTTTTTATTTCTGGGTTTTCTGTCCTGTCCATTGGTCCATGTATCTATCTTTATGCTAGAACCATGCTACGTTGACAATGATTGCTGCATAATAAGTTTTAAAGTCAAGTAATATAAGTCCTCCCACTTTATCCTTCTTCTTGGGGAGTTCTTTGCCAATTTGGGGCTTCTTCCCATTCCATATCAAGTTGATAGTCAATTTTTTCATTTCTTTGAAATAATATACTGTTATTTGAATCTTTTCCCATAGTCTATTGTGCACATTGTATGGTCTTGTTGCTCTTCACTCTAGATTTCATGCTTTCTAGTCTTGCAGAGATTGTACTTACACTGTAGCTATTGTTGTTAGTTGCCATTGAGTTGGCTCTGGTTTATGGCCACTGTAGGTGTAACAGAACAAATCATTGCTCAGTCCTGTCTTGTATTCATGAATGTTGGTATAGTTGAGCCCATTGTTGTGGCTATTGTGTCAATCCACACACATTAGTAGCATAATTATTAATGGACACTTGCATCTGCTTCTTCTCATTTTGTGTTATTCCAAATCAACAAATGAAGTTCCAAAGACTTTACTCCACCCATATCATAATTCTACTTTTAGAAATCAATTCTTCTAGAGCAGTGGTTCTCAACCTTCCTAATACCTCGACCCTTTAATACAAGTTCCTCATGTTGTGGTGACCCCCAACCGTAAAGTTATTTTTGTTTCTACTTCATCACTGTCATGTTGAAATTGTTATGAATTGGGTGACCCTGTGAAAGGGTCCTTCAACCCCCAAAGGGATTGTGACCCACAGATTGAGAACCACTGTCCTAGAGTCATTTTTTTTTGGGTTACTTTTGATCTGGGGAGCTCAATTTCTAGCAAGAGACTGGGCAATGCTTTGTTGTTAAACATAAAGTGTTCATTGACTAATTGTTGCAAGCAGACTATCAGTCTTTCTCTCTAGTGTGTTTTAGGCTAAAGTTTCAGTAAGACTTGTTCATCATGAGTGACCCTGCTGGAAGTGAAATATGTAAGGTACAGCTTCCAAGATTATAGCAACACTGAAACAAACACAGTCTGACAAACTGACAGAGAGCCGCTTGTATTAGTAAAGGATAATTACAGTTAAAATTCCAGAGAAAACTAACCTTAATATTGAAATTAAAAGTATAAATCTTCTAATCAGACTTGGATTATCTTTTCAAAGAATTGAAATGTCAAGCCCATGAAATATTTTTTAACTAACTAAAATTTTGATTGGAGCATACTATACCAAGTTCTTGGTGCCTGCCTCATTTGAAATTTGCTTTATATACGGTTTTCATGACTCATCACTATTTTTCTAAGTAAAATGACCTAGACTTTTAATTATTTCTATCATTAGATTTCTATTTTGACAATGACTTCAGGATTTCACTTAAAATGTAGAAAGACATAAGAGAAGGTAAGTGCCAGACAGATAGTGAGAAAAATAAAATAAATAGTCTTAAAAAAAAGAATTTTTATCCCATTATTAAGCTAACTTCACTAAGCAACCAAGTGAACGAAGGGACACATAAACACCTTTAATTTTGGCCAGGCATGAAAAGAAGACATGGTAGCTCTAACGGTAAAAACAAAAATCAAATGTGTCACCTTGGCGAAGAAAGGGTCCATGACCCAAACCTGGTATTTTCAATCGCCTCAGCTGCATACAAAATCTGAACAAGGAGAGTTGGAAAAGAATTTTTGATTTTGAATGGTGGTGTTGGCAAAGACTATTGACTAAGCCATGGGTTACCAGGAGAGCTCATCTGTGCAGAAAGAATGTTCCAGAGAAGTGAAAATGACAAGACTTCATTTTTCTACTTTAGACCTGTGATCAGGAGGGAGCAGAACACCATGCTTGATAAAATATATTGTTGTTAGTTCCCATTTACTTCATTCCAACTCATAATACCCTTATGTAAAATAGAAGAAAGCACTGCCTAGTCCTACACCATCCTCGCAATTATTGTTATGTTTGGTTCAATTTGTGTGGCTTGTGTTTGGGCCCATTTTGTAGCATCTCATGGAAGATCTACCTCCTTTTCACTAACCCTCTACTTCAACAAACATGAATCCTTTCCCAGAGACTGGTCCCTTCTGATGATATGTCCAAAGTACAAGATTATGTATCTCGCGATCCTCTCTACTACGGAGTACTCTGGTTGTACTTTCTCTACGACAGATTTATTTGTTCTTCTGAAAGTCCACAGTACTTCCAATATTCTTTCCCCACACTATAATTCAAATACATCAATCCTTCTCTGGCCCTCCTTATTCCAGCTGGTAATGTGGAGAGCCAGCCAAAAAGAGGAAGATCCTGAATGAGCTGGATTGACACCGTGGTTGCCATGACAGGCTGAAATAGCAGATTGTGAGGATGTCCGGGCAGTGTTCTGTTATGTTAGGCATAGGGTAGCTACTGTTGGAACTTCCTAAATGACATCTAACAATAATGACAAGGAAGAAACAACTGAAATGCTCATGATCTAAGGTAACATGTGGGCTGATAGGATAGTTCAGAGCCATTGTCACCAATGCAAGAGGAGTCCCCACCCCAATTCATAGCTCTTGCCTATCAGTCTCTAAAGAGTAATCATGAGAAAGTATAGGGCAGGGAAGAAGACCTGAGAGACCTTCTTCAGTGGTGCAGGAGTGCTGAGTCTGACACAGTTTAAAAGAAGAGTTGGAAAATTGGGGAATCCCATCTATATCTTGGTCTTATATGAATATAAAATGGTGATCACTTGCCATGAAAGATAAGCATGAAATCCACCCAATCTGATAAATTGCTCTGATGTGATGCAAAAATCATCGGCTTCTGAAGAAGAGGTAAGAAGCTCACTTGTGTCCTGGACAGTGCCATGCTCCGACACAGGCAGAAACTGCTAGAAGAGACAGAGAAAACACACTCACACTCACGCTCTCCGACTCATACAAAGTAGAGTCTGCAAAATATACCTGGGCTAGACCTTGACTAGAGCCAGAGCCAGAGGCTGGCTGCATCTAAAGAACAGGATTCCTGAGACAGTGTGGCTCCAGAGTCTCAAATGCACAGAGATGGAGAGAGAGACCAGAAAATTCAAGAAATTCCCATTTCCACTACAAATAATAAGGTTATGAAAAAAAGAGGTAATAGAAAAACAAGGATAATAGGAAAATATTTTATACAAAATGGAAATAAAACAAACATGTGTAGGATTCAGCTGAAATGGTGCTTAAAGAGAATCGTATAGCATTAAATACTCATATTTAAAAAGAAGGAAGATTGATGATCAATATCTAAGTTTTTACCTTACAAAATTACAAAATACAAAGAAAATTCAACTCACAGTAAATAGAAGGAAAATAATATAAGAGTAAATTATTGAAATAGAAAACAAAAATAATAAAATCAAAGAAATCAAAACTTGATACTTTGAAAAGAGCAATAAAATTAATAAACTTCTGTATATACTGCTGATCAAGAGAAAAGGATAAATGATTCAAATTACCAACATTAGGAATGAAAGAATAAATATAATCACAGATATATGACATTTGAAAAGACAAGGGAGTATTATGAATAACTTTATGTTAATGAATTTGACAGCTTAGATGAGATAGACAATATTTTTGAGAAACTGCAATTACTAAAATTCACTCAAAAAGAAAGCGCTAACCTGAATAGCCTTATATCAATGAGCAAGATTGAATTCATAGTTATAAAGTTGTCCACAAGGTAAACTTCAGATACAAAAAGGGAATGCTAGAGAATTCTCCCAAATATTTTAACAATTTTACCCCAACTATTCGAGAGAGTAAGAGAAGGAACATTTCACAACTCATTTTATGAAGCCATCATTATCCTCATTTTAAATCTGGATAACAATATTATTTTTAAAACCTACAGAATAAAATTTCATAAACCTACACTCTCAAATCCTTGACAAAATATTAGCAAACTAAATAAAGAAAAATATGAGGAAACCGATAGTGATGATTGACGTATCACCACCCTCATCCCCCCACCAATGAGTGACAAACAACAGAACCATGGTGAAAAGGAGACAGCAGACGCTGTCAGATACGAAAATAATAATCATTTCTAATTTATCAAGGCTTCATAAGGGTGAAAGGATGGGGGAGGGAGAAAAAATGAAGAGCTGATACTAAGGGCTCTAGTAGAAAGAAAATATTTTGTAAAGGATGATGACAACATGTACAAATGGGCTTAACACAATGGATGTATGGGATGTTGTAGGAGCCCCCAATAAAATTATTCATTAAAATTTTTAAAAGAAAATACCTTTTGACCAACTGCGGTTTACTCAGAAATTCAATATTGATCTCGGTGGGTCACACCCCGGCCGTGTTTGACTGGCTGTACCATGAGGCACCGGTATTTAAGAGCATATTGCATCTGAAACCCACAATGTTAAAAGGCAGAACTTTTGTAATAATATTGAGGATCATCCCATTGATCTACCTAGAAAAAGGAAATCTAATTTCACTGATAGAACATGAAGGAGGTGAATACTTCTCCAACGCTGTTGGCTACTTACATAAACAGAACAGTTGGACTGTGAAGAGCCCAGAAACACTACGTCAGCTTTCCCAAATTCGAGTAGCAGAAAGGAAGTGTCGGCCAGAAGTGGGGGCTGTGTCATAGTAAATAAAGAAACTGAACTGCCTTGTCCTGGCCCCTACCTGAAAAAACGACCCCATCATAGTTGAACATATTTGATTAACTCCAAGGATTCTGGTTCTTGACAGACAGAAGGCTCATCATCAAATATAGTGACTTTATTTCGGAGGTTTCTCAGGACCATGAAACAATGGCGCAAGTTGGCTCAGTGGAACTTTGAGGTTGAATGTCACTATACATTTATTATCTTCTGGAGGAACTGGAGGAAGAGAAGTCGAAGTGAATGGAGAGCCTATGTGATGAGATTAGAAGATCTTGGAGTTGTGGTGGATTCTCTTCCTGTGCTCACCAAGAGTTTGCAGGAAGAAGAACAATACATCTCATTTGGCAGACTTGTTGCCTCTAGTAAACTCACTGCTTAAAAGCAAACTTGATAAATATGTAATGATTGGTTTAAACTGGCTTCAAGTAGTCATAAAAAGGTGGTGGTCAGACTTATTATCCAAAATCAAAATTTTAAATGATGAATATATTCAGATTTTTAAAAAACAACTAAATGGATTGTGGTAACAGGAAAACCATCTTACTTTGGCTCCAGGAAACACTGGTAACATGGTTAAGAATGTAGATGCTTATTTATTACAATTGCATTGAGAAGTTTCATTTACTAAAGAAGGTTTGGTTGTTCAAAATATCCCTGAACATTCCAGAAAAATATCGCCTCTGAAAACTTTGAACGGTGGAAGAAATCAAAAACCTTCTTCTTTTTAAAATCACACAATTAAACCACTAATGAAATGCTAACTATCTACTTCTCACGGAAGTGGAAAAATATACCAAAGGGGCAGCTTTCATTTCAGTGCACTCTGAAGATTGTTGCCAGTTGCTGTTTGGGGATTTATATGTTTAAGAACTACTGGATCTTTATGCTCTCCTATATATTGCATAATATAATTTATACTCTGTGAAAAATAACACAGGACTTATTACTAGGAACCACAAAGACCAATGTCACCATTTTTTAAAGATTGTGTTTTATAAGAAAACACCTAAGAGGCGAATAGAGACCCCCACCCTACAGGGAGAGCTCCAAGGAACAGAAAATAGGCCCAGGTAATATGGCAGGGGCCAGACTAAACTCAGGGACACATATGGGATACATATGGTAGCCCATTAAAATGGAGGATGGAAAAAGGTATGGGTAGCAGGGGAACGGGGCACTAACCCACACAGGGGGAGGGTGTTGATTGTGTTTCCACAGGGAAAGAGAGACCAGACTTCAACCCGGAGCTCCAAGACAAGAACACAACACACTGACATGAAGCAGTGAACCGATGGAGAGGCCTGAGGGGCCAGCCGCATTACCAACTAAGTGTACAGCACCACCCTGTCCCCAAGAAGAATTCACTTCGGAGGACAGCACTGAAGCTACAGCTCAAGAAGAGGGGAAGAGGGACTGGTCTGGTTAGAGCACACAGGAGCCAACGAGGGGCCATAGGGGGGAAAAAATAAAAGAGTGATGCACATCCTGCTCACCAAGCCCTGAGGACAATGTTCCTGCTCAGAAAAGCAATGCACAGAGATGACCACAGGGGAGCCCCACCATGGGACACAGCATTCCTCATTGACCCATAGCACCATTGGGGACAACACTAGAGACACACAGCGGGAATTGTGCCCCCATGAGCTCACCACGCGAAGCCAGCCTCTGGGGGCATGCAGCAGAGCAGCAGGGGGAGCAGAGCAATGAAGTCCCCAGGGATAGAAGCTGTGCCAGGCATGGCACCCCATCAGACTTGACTGGAAAGCACCCATGAAGGAAAACAAACAGCAAGCAGACCCTGAACTATTCATACCTTTATATGTGTGTGCGTGTGTGCTGTTGTTGTAGCTATTGTTTGACTTTCTGTTGTTGCTTCATGATACTCAGTCTTGTGATGGTATATAGCATGTCTACCTGGAAGGGGTAGGCGGAATAAAGAAGCCAGAAGAGAGAACAACAGGATGACAGTTCCAGGGGGATATGGGGTTAGGGGAGGTAGGGGAAAGTAAGAGGGTGTTAACAAACCCAGGGACAAGGGAATAACAAGTGATCCAAACTCAGTCTCAGGGAGGGTGTGGGAGGAGGGTGTGGGAGGTCTGGCAGGGCTGGGTCAAGGGCAATGTAACCAAGAGGAATTCCTAAAACCCAAATGAAGGCAGAACATGATAGTGGGACAAGAAGAAAGTACAAAGAAACAGAGGAAAGAACTAGGAGACAAAGGGTAATCATAGAGATTTAAATATAGGCATATAAAGATGTAAATATATTTATATACGATGAGGGGGATATAGATCTATATACATATATTTATAGGTTTAGTATTAAGGAAACAGATGGACAGTACTCCCTCAACACAAGAACACTTTATTCTAACAATTCAGCAGTTTGAGATGCTCACCTGCCTGGCACAATCGTTGATGACAATGGGTGCACAAGCAAATATGGTGAAGAAAGCTGATGGTGCCCAGCTACCAAAAGATATAGCACCTGAAGTCTTAAAGAGCTGAAGATAAACAAGCAGCTATCTAACTGAGAGACAACAAAACCCACATGGAAGAAGCACACCAGCTTGTCCCGACTTGATCGCTGAGGACAAAGTGGGTGCACAGGCAAAAGTTGTGAAGAAAGCTCATGGTGCCTGGATATCAAATGATATAGCATCTGGGGTCTTAAAGGCTTGAAGACAATCAGGTGGCCATCTAGCTAAGAAACAACAAAACCCACACGGAAGAAACACACCAACCTACCCCAACAAGAACGCTAAAGACAAAGCGGGTGCACAGGCAAATGCAGTGAAGAAGACTGATGGTATCCAGTTGTTAAAATATATAGAATCTGAGGTCCCATAGGCTGGAAGATAAACAAAGGGCCGTTTAATTCAGAAACAACCAAGCCCACATGGAAAACGTACACCAGCCTGTGAGACAACAAGGCGCCGAAGGGATCAGGTATCAGGCATCAAAGACCAAAAAAAAACATAGCATTGTGAATGAGGGGGAGTGCAAAGTGGGGACCCAGGGCCCATCTGGGGAAATTGGACATTTCCTTGCAGAAGAGATGTGGGGAGGTGACGTGCCAGTCAGAGTGCAGTGTAGCAATGATAAAACATGTAATTTTCCTCCAGTTTTTGAATGCTTCCTCCCCTCCCCAATATCATGATCCCAATTCTACCTTGCATATCCAACTGTACGAGAGGATGTACAGTGACACAGATGGGAACTGGAAATACAGGGAATCCAGGACAGAAGAACCCTTCGGGATCAGTGGTGAGAGTGGCAATATTGGGAGAGTGGAGGGAGGGTGAGGAAGAAAGGGGGAACAGACAGACAGAGAAAAACTGGGTGAGGGAGATGTCAGATGGTGTAAGATACGATAAAGTAATAATTATTTATAAATTATCAAGGGTTCAGGGGCAGGAGGGAGCGGGAAGAGAGGGGAAACATGAGGAGCTGATACCAAGACCTCAAGTGGAAAGCAGGTGTTTTGAGAATGATGATGGCAACATATGTACAAATGTGCTGGGCACAAATGATGTATGTACGTGTCGTGAAAAGAGTTGTGTGAGCCCCTAATAAAATTATTTTTTAATCAACAATAAAAAGAAAACAGAGCTGAGGAGAGAGGATCTCCCCTCCAAGCTGACAGACAAAGGAAGCCTTCCCTTAGCTTCCACTGTGAATTTGGATTTCTCACCTCCTAAGTGGTGAGCCAATAAAGGTGTTTTTGAAAGCCTTAAAAAAAAAAGAAAAAGAAAGAAAACACTTAAATGTGTGCAGCTATTTTCTAATGTTGAAAAAAGAAACTTAAAACATCAAAGCAAGTAATCAATATTAAATTGTTTTCATTCACACTGAGATACTGTATATTCAAAATGCCATAATTATTAGTAAGCCAATGTGTAAAAAGATCTGGGCTTGGTTTTTTGGTTTTTTTTTTCAGATTTTTTTTATGAAAACCACTCTGTTTCTGATATGATAAAATCATGGAATTAAATCATAGGTTTACATTCATGTAGAAGATTGTTGGAACCTATTTCACATCATTTTTCAAACTGGTGAATATTTTTATTAACTTCAAATTTCCTTTTGTCAGAATCATCATGGCATGTATGTAGATGTTATTCTTATCTACAAACAGTGAATATGTATTTGTATAAAATCTTAACTGGAAACGATGCACTTAGCTAAGTTATATAGACTTTGTCCAGTATAGGGAACCTTGGTGGTGTAGTGGTTATGTGTTGGGCTGAAATGTACACACCAGATCCTAAGGAAGCTATGAAAAAGAAACTATCAGCAAAAGATGAAAAAGAGAAAAAGAAAAGAAGCTATCAGAACACATAAGGAAACTTGACACAACTACAGAATGCAAGGCTAATATACAAAAATAATTCTATTGCTATCGAAATATAAGCAACAAAAAATCAAAAAAGGATTTTTTTTAATGCAATCTACAGTAGCTGCTGCCAGGAATGACTCAGGATGCTCCCATGTTCCTCAGCTCAAGGTCTTTGGGAAAGAAAAAAAAATCCCTCATGGCTGCCAAGAATCAGTGTCATAGTGCAAATCTCCCAGCCATCCGTTCCGCCAGTGGAGAAGGCCACCCCAGGACAAGTGACCCTGCCTAATGAAAGATGGGCGAGCCACCAAAACACTTCCCCAAAAATACACTGGGTACAGTGGTACAGCTGTCTTGATGAAGCTCCCCTTTGGGGTTGCCCTTGTGCCTGACAACTTCCTCCCTCTGGTCCAGCTGACTTAATTTCAATGACCACAGGTAAGCATCACTACAGGGCAAGCAGAGAGGGAAACATTCGAGCAGGAAGCAAAGGGGACCTGACTTACTTTGGGGAAAAGGCCTCCTACTTACTCATCTAGAAGCTAGAACTAAACTTGGATAAGAAAACCTGAGTTTCACCCCTGCTTGGTTATAGTGGAACTATTGCAAGCCCTGTAACCTCAGCTTCCTCATCTCCGATGAGGGTCATAATAATACTTCACGAGTTAGCTACGAACATGAAATGAAGTCCTGGATATTCAAATGTGAAGGTCTGGGAGCTTTTGTTTTCAATAATATCATATCATCAATTGCAGTGTTCCCCAAGGACCAAGGGGTGACATACATATGTACTTCACATGTTCTTGTGATACATAAGAAAATTTTACATTGTAATTGCTTTTAATTTTAATGTTTATGAGCTTAATTTAAAGACTAGTACATCTATAAAATACTAAGATGGGGTTAAGTTTAAAAGGGAATCAAATTAAAATCTATGAAAAATTGCCTTGAAAATAATGTTATCTTGTGAAATAAACCAGTCAAAAACAGACCTTGTATGATCTCATTTACGTGAGCTATTTAGAATCAGAAAATGCATAGAGACCAAAGTTTGTTAGTGATTATCAGGATTGGAGAGAGAGAGAAATGAAGAATTATTGCTAAAAAGATACTGAATTTTCTTTGGAGCAAAGAAGAACTTTTGGAACTAGACATTGGTGCTGGTTGTACAATGCACTGACAATAATCGATCTCCTTGAATTACATGGCTAAAATGGTAACTTTCTTTATGAATATGTGTGTGTATATACATGTATACCATGATCATTTAATTTTTTAAAACCTATTAGGTTATGAGGGTGGTTTTTGTTTTAGTTAGCAAGTAGATATGAAAGAACTCCTGAAGATGACTAAAATGTTAGCAGTAATGCTCCCAGCTCTGATACCTACACCTAGAAACCTCATCCCTGAGTCTGCTGAAAGGGGTTCATCACACTTCGTACATTATACAGCACAGAAATCGCTCTTTAAGAATCCTGGGACACGTTTATTTTATCTGAGAGCTGTATTTCTCCTATGGATTTGGTTTGTTTTATCTCATGGACACGGCAAAACGTGTAATTGACATGCTTTCTCTATTTGCATTGGCACGAGGCTTCCAGTCCAACATGGACTGTGAAATTTGAACAGTACTGGGTTGTATTCAGATTTTTAGCCTCATGCCTAATGCCATTCAGTGACACGACATTATTGTCACCTCCCTGCCCCACCTTCTACTTTTAGGTTACCGCTTCCCATGTTTTCATATTCCTTTAAGCAAACTTAAGTTTCTTAAGTAAAGAGGGTAACAAATTTTAAGTGTCCTAAGTTCCTTCTTTTTCTATTTGAACTTTTAAAAACTGTGAATTAGGCGGAAGTTTACAGAGCAGATCACCATTGATGTATTCAATAACATCCAGCCACTCAATGGCTTGCCCTCTTTCCATCACTTTTTGCCCATCTCTCTCTTCGTGGACTACTGACTTATTTTTCTAAAGAGATGATCTCTTTCTAAACAAAAGCTATCCTTAAACTCAAGGGTCTTACTCTTTCTGAATTTTCTCTTTCTTTAGGTTAATAAGAACTTGCCAGTGCTTTGCTGAAAGAGAGGTAATCAATTAGAATAGATTTAAATTAGTCGTTGTCAAAAATTCATGCTGTTCAGTGTTCCATCACTAAGGATCCAAACAGATGGCTCTGGCTTGTGTCAGCCCTGGGTAAGCCGATGGCCCAAGAATAAAACAGGAAGTGGCTGCTGTGGTGGAATTGGGCTTCCTCCTTTTTCCTCAAAAGCCAAGTTTTTGCTGACAAATCTTTAAAAATAGGAGAGGATACCAGAATTTGACATCAGAATACTCAGAATGCACTAAACAATTTTCTTAGTAGTTTATATACCTCCGTCTCCTAAGCCAGGTTTTCTAGACCCATCTTCTCGAACCTACCAATGCTTCCTTCAGGGAAAAAAGACTGTGATGCTTTATGTCCACTTGTAATTCCTATTATTAGCTGGATTATATATCCTTCTGAGTCGCAGTGTCTCTCTGTAAAATATAGATACTAGTTCCTATTATATCTATTTCAGCATGAAGGGAAAATTACATATTAAGAAGTACTCTTACTTTCTTTTATTTTTTAATCATTTTATTGGGGCCTCATACAATTCGTTTTTTAAGCATTTTATTGGGGGCTCGTACAATTCTTATCACAATCCATACATACATCATTGTGTCAAGAGCATATGTACATTTGTTGCCATCATCATTCTCAAAACATTTGCCTTCCACTTGAGCCCTTAATATCAGCTGCTCATTTTCCCCGTCTCTCCCCACTCCTCCTTACCTCATGAACCCCTCATAATTCAAAAAATTATTATTATTTTGTCATATGTTACACTGTCCAACATCTCCCCCCACCCTCTTCTCTGCTGTTCATCCCCAGGGAGGAGGCTATATGTAAATTCTTGTAATCAGTTCCCCCTTCCTACCCCACATTCCCTCCACCCTCCAGGCATTTCCACTCTCACCACTGGTCCTGAAGGAGTCATCTGTCCTGGATTCCTTGTGTTTCCAGTTGCTATCTGTACCAATGTACATCCTCTGGTCTAGCCAGATTTTTAAGGTAGAATTGGGATCATGATAGTGGGGGAAAGGAAGCATTTAAGAACTAAAGGAAAGATATATGTTTCATCATTGCTACCCTGCACCCTGACTGGCTCATCTCCTCCCCACAACCCTTCACTGAGGGGTTGTCTGGTTGGCTACCAATGGGCTTTGAGTCCCCACTCTACATCACCCACATTTACAATGATATGGTTTTTTGTTCCTTGATGCTTGATACCTGATCCCTTTGGCAGCTCGTGGTCACACAGGCTGGTGTGTTTCTTCCATGTGGGCTTTTGTTGCTTCTGAATTACATGGCCACTTGTTTATCTTCAAGCCTTTAAGACCCCCAGATGCTATATCTTGATAGCCAGGCACCATCAGCTTTCTTCATCACATTTGCTTATGAACACATTTGTCTTCAGTGATCATATCGGGATGATAGGCACCCACTGATATGATTTTTAGTTCTTCGATATCTGATAACTGGTCCCTTCTACACCCCATGGTCAGACAGACTGGTGTGCTTCTACCATGTAGGCTTTGATGCTTCTCAGCTCGATGGCTGCTTGTTTATCTTCAAGGCTTTAAGACATACAACTCTTATCACAATCCATATATACATCAATTGTGTTAAGCACATTTGTTTATCTGTTACCATCATCATTCTCAAAACATTTTCTTTCTACTTGAGCCCTTAGTATCAGTTCCTCATTTTCCCATTCCCTCAGTTCTGCCCAAGGCACTATATAAGTTTAATGCTATCCCAATATAAATACCATCATCCTTATTCAAAAAATTGGAAAAACTGATTACCAACTTCATATGGAGTGGGAAGAAGCCCAGAATTAGCAGAGAACTCCTCAAGAAGGATAAAGAGGGAGGGCTGCTCTACCTGACTTTAGCACATGTTATACAGCCACATGGTCAAAACAGTGTGGTGCTGGTATAACGACAGATATTCAGACCAATGGGAAAGAGCTCAAAACCCAGAAATAAAAACATCAGCATACAGACAACTGATTTTGATAAGGGTCCCAAAAATGTCGAGTGGGAAGCAGATGCCCTCTCCAATAAGTAGTGCTAGAAAAAATGGATACCTACCATCAGAAAAAATGAAGCAATGCAGAAGAATAAACTCAAGGTGGACCCCAGACCTCAAGGTAAAACCCCAAATGATTACGGCCATCAATGAGGAAATTACAGAAACCTGAGAACCTTGGCACAAGGAATACATAGGCTATCAGACATAGGAAAGGACACAAACACAGAGGAATCACAAACTGACAAGTGGGATGTACTGAAGATAAATTACCTGTGTACATTGAAATAATTCACCAAGAGAGTAATAAGAGAGCCCAGAGACTGGGAGAGCATCTTTAGCAATGACACATCAGACAAAGGCCTTATCACTGAAATCTGCAATATTTTGCAAGCTTACAATAAGAAAAAAACTAACTGCCCACTAAGGAGGTGGGCAAAGGACCTGAACAGAAGTTTCACAGGGCAGAAATCCAAATGGCCAATAAACATATGAGAAAATGTTTCCTATCAGTCATAAGAGAAATGCAAATTAAAGCAAGTGTGAGATATCACCTAACACCCTCAAAGATAGTCCAATTCAGAAAATCAAAAGGTACCAAGTGTTGGAGGAACTCTGGGGGATAGGAACTCTCATCCACTGCTGGAAGACCTGTAGTTATGTACAGCCATTATGGAAATCAATCTGGCGATATCTAAAACAGATGGAAATTGAGCTACCATACTATGACCCAGCAATCTCCCTACTGGGCATATACCCAGAAGAGGCAAGAAACAAACCACGGCCAGACATCTGTGCTGCAGTGTTCATAGCAACATGATATGAACATTCACAATTGCAAGGTGTTGGAAATAACCCAAATTAACAACAACAGACGAAAAGACTGAAAAACTGTGATACATACATCCAATGGAGTACTACGCATCTCTAAAAAGCAGCGATGCACACATGAAGCACATTGCCACAGGAAAAGAACTGGAGGAAATCATGCAAAAGGACAAGTACAGCATCAGTCCTCTGAGGTAAGTTTAAACAACAACGAAAAACAGGGCACAGGGGAAAAGCTACTGTATACATACATCCCTGGGCTGAGGTCCAGCAACTACGGCAGGAGCCAACCCCAATCCAGGGATACACACAGCAGCCCACTAAATAAGGGGGGGTGGGGAAGAGGAGGGTAAAAGACAAGGGTTGGCGGGAGCAGGGCACTAACCCACCCAAGGGCAGGGTAGTATTTGTATCGCCACAGGAGAGGGTGAGAGACCAGACTTCAACCCGATGCGCCAAGACGTGAATACAACATATCGGCGTGCACCAGGGAACCAATAGAGAGGTCTGTGGAGCGTCCCCAACCCCAACTCTGTGGACATCCCGCCACCCTCAGAAGAATGCGCTTCAGAGGACAGCACTGGGGGGCTACAGCTTAGGGAGAGGGGCACATCTGATTACAGCACCCGGGAGACATGAAAAGTGATGGAAAGGGAGGAGAGGACATCCTGGCCCACCAAGACCCGAGGACGATGTTCCTGCTTGGAGCAGACAACACACGGGGGGAGCGTAGGGCCGGCCCCACCACAGGACATGAAGTCCCTCACTGAACCATGGTGCTGGGGGAGGGGGGGACAGCACTGGAGACATTTCGGGAATAGTGCACCATCTGGCACTATTATGCTGGGGCGGGGCACGGAGGGCATGCAGCAGAGAGGCAGGGGGAGCAGAGTGACGAAACCCCTGGGGAATACCAAAAACAGACTTTGGAGACAGAGTGTGGCACCCCCTCAGACTCAATTGGAAAACACTCGTAAAGGCCAACAAACAGACCTTGAACTATTTATAGACTTTTTCATTTTGTCAGTGGCTTTCTTTTTGTTATTATTTTAGTTTGGGGTTTGGTTGTTGTTGTTATTGTTTTGTTGGTTTTGACTTCCTTTGTTGTTTTATTTGGTTTCGCCAGGTTTTTGCACTTATTAATGTATCTGCAAGACTATCTAGATAAGATAGGCAGGATAAATTATTCAGAGATGAAAAGAATGGGACCAATGGTTCTGGGGGATATGGAGAAGGGAAAGTGGGAGAAAAAAAGGGATGGGGTAACCAACTCAGGGACAAAGGAACAGCAAGTGAACTATAATCAATGGAAGTAAGGTCATAGGATGCCTAGTGGAGCTTAATCAAGAACAATGTAGCAGCAAAAAATTACTAAACCCAAATGAAGACCGAACATGAAGTGGGACAAGAGGAAAGTAACAGGAAATAGAGGAAATAACTAGGAGGCAAAGGACATTTATATAGGCAAAATACAGGCATGTACATATGTAAATACATATATAACGAGAGGAGAATAGAACTATGTACTCATATCTATATATTAAGAATTAAAGTTACAGAGTGGACATTGGGCCTCGACTCGAGTACTCCTTTAACACAAGAACACTTTGTTCTAGCAACCCAGCACTCTGTGATGCTCACCTTCCCAACATGATCACTGAAGACAAAATGGATGTATAAGCAAATGTGGTGAAGAAAGCTGATGGTGCTCAGTTAGCAAAATATATAGCATCTGGGGTCTTAAAGGCTTGGAGATATATAAGCGGTCATCTGGTTGACAAGCAACAAAGCCCACATAGAATAAACACGCTAGCCTGTGTGCTCATGAGGTGTCGATGGGATCAGGTATCTGGCATCTAAGACCCAGAACAAAACCATACCCAAGGTGAATTTGTGGGGGAGGGGTATGGAGTGGATACCCATTGCCCGTCTGTAGACAATGGGACATCCCCTCACAGAGGGGTCACAGGGAAGAGATGAGCCAGTCAGGGTGCAGTATAGCACTGATGAAACACACAACTTTCCTCTAGCTCTTTGGTGCTTCCTTCACCCCACTATAATGACCTCAATTCTACCATACAAATCGGATTAGACCAGAGCGTGCACACTGCTACAGATAAGAGCCCACAACACAGGGAGTTCAGGACAGATAAACCCCTCGGGGCCAACCAGGAGAATAGAGATACCAGGAGGATTAGGGGAGGGTGGGGTAGAAAGGGGAAATCGATCACAAGGATCAATCTAGAACCTCCTCCCAGGAGGATGAATAGCAGAAAAGTGGGTGAGGGGCGACGGAGGATGATATAAGATATGGAAATAATAATCTATAATTTATCAAGTGTTCATGAGTGAGGGTAGGTGGGAGAAAGAGGGAGAAGAAATGAGGAACTGATATGAGGGGCTCAAGTGGGAAAAGAATGCTTTGAAAATGATGATGGCAGCATATGTGCAAATGTGCTTGACACAGTGGATGAATGTATGGATTGTGATAAGAGATCTAACAGTCCCCAATGAAAGTATTTCTTTAAAAATCATATGAAGAAAACACCCAAACAATGCATAAATAAGGACTTTAGAGACATCTAGATCCAGAAATTTAAATGCCACCATGACCCCATTTCATGATGCAGGTTAACTTCATTCTTTGTTAAAAATAGACCAGTTGTGAACATGGCCACCAACCATCTCAAATCTCATCATTTATAAACTCAGAAAGTTATTGAGATTGACTTTCTCACATATCAAACTCAAAACTCCTACAAAGGGTTCTAGGTGGTCAATCTGGATCAGGTACTCATCTCTGAACTCATCATCTATGGCCATAAGGTTGGGTATTATCAGTGATTAGATTAGATTAGGCACCTGTTTCTAAGGCAAACACCATACAG
This sequence comes from Tenrec ecaudatus, assembly GCF_050624435.1. Taxonomy (NCBI): domain Eukaryota; kingdom Metazoa; phylum Chordata; class Mammalia; order Afrosoricida; family Tenrecidae; genus Tenrec; species Tenrec ecaudatus. The sequence continues at coordinate 170,668,337 of NC_134531.1, read as the reverse complement.
TGAAGAGACTTCTCAGAAGACAGTGGATACCATTCTAGTCACATGCCTACAGTAGAAGAAGGAGTACCACCTAGAAGAAGAAAGTCAGGAAAGATAAATTATTATATGGGTTAAAAATAAATAGAGGATTGTTATAGGGGGTTAAGAACATTAGGATCATTAAATAAACACATGGTGTCTAGTCTTAAGAAGCCTTTCTGGAGAAATAGTGTCAGTTATAAAATCTTTCCCTCCCTTGTCTACGAATATGTTTTTATAAAATATAGCTTCTAATCAACTATATTTAATTTATTATTTGAGTAAACACTATATTAAATTGCTTTCTAACAAATGTTTTAAATTTTATTTTAACACCCACCTATTTTCAGCCCCTGGAGAGTGTCATACATAGACTCATAGCAGACACTATACTGAGAAGAAACTAAGCTTGGTTGGGTTTGGCCACTAGGAACCTGAGGTTTTTGTTACTCCAGCATAATCTAGACCAACGTGACTAACAAAGGACTTTTTGATTACCAATGTAGCCAACAGAGGATCCCACTTAGAACTGCCCTGCTAGAATATCTGTCCTTGGCCAATCTTTACTTCCTGCTTCCCATCAAAAGGAAGTCCAGTGACACAGTGGGTTACTCAGTGGACAGCTAAGCACAAGACAGCTGATGCACTGCAGGAGGAGGGGGAGGCCTTCTGACACTCTTAGAAACTGAAAGGGGCAGCTCTACACTCTCCTATAGGATCAATGTCCTATAGGGTCACTGCCCTACAGGGTCACTATGAATTGGAATATAATCAAGGGCAATGAGTTGTTTTTTATTCTGTTTCATTTTCTCCATCAAAACACACTTCTCCTATAACCCATGCTTTAGTGATACTGAATCTGGATACTAATTCTGGCTGACATATTAATGACCAAAGAAGTATAAAAGAGCCATCCTTTCAGAAAAGACATTTATATTTTAACATGAGCCAAACAGCAGAATGTCTTATTGCAAAAATTGAAATTCAACACAATGGCAATCCAAAGAGAAATGCAGCATGTAAGACATTTTTGGACTATAGTATCAAAAGTAACTCATTATATATTTTATACTTCATAAAGAACTCACATTCAATATCAAGGGTAGCCATGTTTATATAAATAAAGGAACAGAGGCTTGGAGCTAGGTGCTATTGAGTCAGCCTCAGCTTACAGTGACCCTGCGTCCAGCCAGATGGGACACTGCCTGGCCTTGTGTCATTCGCCCATTTATTCTTATGTTTGAGACCATTGTTGCAACCACAGTGTCGCTCAATCTTGTCAAAGGTCTTCCTCTTTTTCACTTCCCTCCTACTTTACCAAGCATGATGTTCCTTTACAGAAGCGGTTCTCAACCTGTAGGTCGCAACCCCTTTGGGGGCCGAACAACCCTTTCACAGGGGTCACCCAATTCATAACAGTAGCAAAATGACAGTGATGAAGTAGCAACGAAAATAATTTAATGGTTGGGGGTCACCAGAACATGAGGAACTGTATGAAAGGAAGGTTGAGAACCACTGTTTTACAGAGACTTGTCTCTCCCACATGTCCAAAGCACATGGCCAAAGTCTTGCCATCTTCAGATCTGAAGAGGTTTCTGGCTATCCTTCCAAGACAGATGTGTTTGTTTTTCTGTCAGTTCATGGTACTTTCGATACTCTTTGCCAACACCATAATTTAAATGTATCAATTCTTCTCAGCTTTTCCTTATTTATAGTCTAATTTTCACCTACTTGGGGCAGGTGCACTGTTCCCCAAATGACACCTTTGTAGAGGCCTTGGAAAGCAGAGTTGCCCCGTGCTCTATATCCTTTGACTTCTTAACCACTGCTTCCATTTGCATTTATTGTGAATTCAACTAAAATGAAATCCTCGACAGTTTAAATCTTAGTTAAGGCTTAGAAAATTTAATTTAGCTGCTCAAGTTTACTTGGCTAATAGGTAACAGAACTTTTTAATCAAGATCATCTGACTCCAAATACATCCATTCAATAAATATCTCTAAATGATCCACTATATACCAAACATTTTTCTAGGCATTTGAAGACACGGCAGAAAATAAGAGAGAGAAGAGAGGGAAGGAAGGAAGGAAGGAAGGAAGGAAGGAAGGAAGGAAGAATACCTTGCCTTTATAGAACTTACATCCTAGGAACTAGAGCCAAGCAATAAATAAACAATTTCATTTTATGGCAGTTGGTAATAAGTATAATAGAAAAAAATAACCAGTGTAAGTGATGTATAGGCTATAATGGAAATGTTAGTTTATAGAGAGTGGTCATAGTAGACTTTCCTGAAAAAACACATTTCAGTAGAGACCTGAAAGAAGAAATGGATTCCTCCCATGACTACTCAAGGGATCAACATTCCAGACAGAAGTGGTAGCAACTATAAAGGCCTTGGAACGATAGTGTGCTGATGTTCTACAGAATTAGTAAGAGGGGCTGAAGAAAGCATACACGAAGAATGAAATTAAAAGACACAAAAGAAAGAAAAGATCAAAATGGATATCAGAAGAGATTCTGAAAATTTTAATCATAGAGTACCTAAGGCTCATCAGGAAAATGATGAAATGAAAGAGCTGAAAAGAAAACTTTAAAGGGCAGCTCAAAAGATAAAGTAATATATTATAATAAAATGTGTATAAACCTGGAGTTAGAAAACCAAAAAGAAAGTCAGCCCTTGACACAAGGGTTTGTAAAAAAAAAGAAGAAGAAGAAGAAAAACTTTAAAAAAACAAAAAGAAAGAAAGAAAATAAAAGAAACCCAAAAAGGAAGAACATTTTAATCAAATCTTAAATTGAAAGAACTCAAAAAAAAATCCAAGCCTCAAGCTGCAATCTGGAAAGATTCCAAGGGTAAAATATTGAATGATCTAGGAAGCCTCAAAGGAAGATGGAACAAATATACAGACTCACTGTACCGAAAAGAACTAGTCAACATTCAGTCTGCAGGAGGTAGCACATGAGCAAGAGCCAACAGTGCTGACGAAGCTCTAGCTGCCCTGAAAGCATCAGCTAAGAAAAGCCCCCAGGAGTCGATGGAATAGCAATTGGAATGTTTAACGAGCTGAGGAAGCACTCACCCGTCTATGCCAGGAAATTTTGACTAGGCCAACTGATGGACAAGAGCCATATGTGTACCTATTCCAAAGAGAGGTGACCCACACGAATTTTTAAATTATAGAACAATGTGATATCACATGTCAGTCAAATTGTTCTTAAAATCATCCAATAGCGGTTGCAGTAGCGCATTCACAGGGAGCTGCCAGAGGTCCAGGCCGGTCAGAAGAGGATGTGAAACAAGGGCTCTCGTTGCTGCTGTCAGATGGCTCTTGGCTGAAAGCAGAGAACACTGGAAACCTGTTTACTGCTGTCTCATTGACTGTGAAAAGACATTCAGCTGTGTGGACCATAATAAACCACAAATTAACTGGAGAAGAAAGGGAAGTCCAGAACACTTGGTTACGCTAGTGCAACCTGTACGTGGGTGCAAAAGGCAGTTGTGTGAACCTTACAGGGGCGCTATTGCATGGTTTACAATCAGGAGAGGTGTGAGTCAGGGCTGCATGTGCAATGACCTGGCAATTCTGTTTCTAAGGATAACCCCAAATTAAATGCACACACGTTCTCATCAGAAGACGTAAAGAACTGATAACAGCAGTATCATTTATTATAACAAAGAAATTGAAATCAGACTCATGGAAAGATGACAACCCAGGAAGATACACTCCTGAGACCTGCTCCTGAAAGGACATGAAAGAGTCGATGAAATATAGATGCATGATAATCCTGAAACCCTGCACTTAGGAGGAAAAAAATCGAGAAATAGTTTGAATACCCACTGGGACAAGGTACTGAAAAGTGAGAGGTAGGAGAAGAAGGTAAATTATCAGCCGGCCTGGCACAGATTGGCCAATTTGAACTTTTGCAAGCAGTATTTAACCAGAAGCATGACCAACCTACCCCCTCCCTCCCTCCCTCCCCGAGTTACCGTGGACCACCCTGCACACACGCCCTGCTCTGCCTAAGGTTGGAGGTATGCTCTCATGGATAGAGCTCGTGTCAAGTGCTGCCAGGCCCAAGTCTGGAATACGCACTGACCAGCTTGGATGGAGCTGCCACGGGCAGGCAGGTGTCCCGATCCAGTCGTACAAACTCTTCCCGTGACTCCAGCCACCTTCCAGGAGGAAGGAACTCCACCTACAACCAGGCATCCAACCTCACCACCTCACAGTCATCACCTCCGTGATCAGGGAAACACGGCCTTTTCTGGGGGCCCTGCGCGCACCCCAAACACCAGACACATTCCAGTTTGCACCGCTTTTATGTTCCCTTCCTGTCCATTCCCTTGAGCGTTTCCCGTCTGTTTTTCTTTCCTTTCTTCCTTTAATGTATTGTGTTTCTCTTTTCTTTCTTCTATTCGCTTTCTTCCATTCTTCTTTTTTCCTTTTCTTTCTCTCCTTCCTAATGTTTTTATGTGGTTTTAGCCCCTTTTTTTCTCTTCTTTTGATTTTCATATCCTTCCTTTTTAAATCTTTCTGGTTTTCCTTATTTTCTTTTTGTTAAATTTTGTTTTTGCTTTTATATCTTGTTTTTTATTTCATTTAATTAATTAATTAAAGCCAATATGTTCACCTTACTTTAATATGCATTGGTTTTTATTAATTGCTTAATTAATTAATTAAATGTTGCTGGAGGAGGGCACCGTGTTCTGGAAAATGGAAGAGCGGCAAAAAGAGGAAGGCCGCCTTGAGCTGGAATAGGCACAGGGGCTGCATCAATGGGCTCATGCGGAGGAACAAGTGTGTGCAGATGGTCCTGTGTGAAGAGGGCACGGGACCGTGCAGTATTTCATCCTGTTGTGCAGAGGGTCACTATGGGGAGGAGCTGACTCAATGGCACCAAACAGCAACAATTCACTTTCTTTCTTTATTTTAACAGCTTTACTGGGACATAATTCATAAATCATAAAATTCAGGAGTTCAATCATATCAAGAAGAGTTAGGCAATCATTAGCACAATCAATTTCAGAATATTTTCTTCTTTCTAATACTCCTTGCTATTTTCCTCCCATTTCCCCGCAAGCTGCCCTGCCATACCACCAACCATGAGCCAGTTACTATCTCTCTGATTCACCCATCCTGGAATTTGCATACCTAAAAACAAAAAGAAAGAAAACAGTAAACAGCAATAACAAGATAAAACAGAGGAAAACCTCAATTGAAAAGAAAGCAGAAAATATTAAAAATAGAATAACTTTAAAATGAGTCCAAAAGGTGAGCAAATGATAAGATATTCCATTTTAGCATAACTACGTCTTCCATAAGAGATTTTATAATGCTCTCTGTGTGATGACACGGCAGTTTACATCCCTCAACTACAGTCAGAGGGGATTCACTGGAGGCTTCAAACAAGTGTGGATCCTACAAATGGGCTTGGGATTGCGCTGCTATCCCTAGCTTTCTGCAGACCTGGGGTTCACAATTTAAGCTCTGATATCATGCCCTTCTTTGGATTCAGGTGATATTATTTTTTGATAAATCATTTTATTTGGGGCCCATACAACGCTCGTCACAATCCATACATCCATACACTGTGTCAAGCACATCTGTACATTTGCTGCCATCATTCTCACTTGAGACCTTGGTTGGCTTTCTACTTGAGCCCCTGGTATCAGCTCATCTTTTCCCCTTCCCTCCTCGACCATCCCTCCCTCTTTCATCCTTTATAATTTATCAATTATTTTTTCATGCCTTATACCATGCAATGTCTCCCTTCACCCACTTTTCTGTTGTTCATCCCCCAGGGAGGGGATTATAAGTAGATCCTTGTGATTGGCTCCCCCCTTTCTCTCCTACATTCCCCTTACTGTCCTGGTATGTCTACTTTCATTATTGGTCCTGAGGGGTTTATCTGTCCTGGATTCCCTGTGTTTCCAGCTCTGATCTGTACCAGTGTACATCCTCTGGTCTAGCTGGATTTGTAAGATAGAATTGGGATCATGATAGTGAGGGGGAGGAAGCATTAAAAACCTAGAGCAGAGCTGTATGTTTCATAGGTGCTGTACTGCACCCTGACTGGCTCATCTCCTCCCCACAACCCTTCTGTAAGGGGATATTCCAATTGCCTACAGAAGGGCTTTAGATCTCCACTCCGCACTCCCCCTCATTCACAATTATATGATTTTTTGATGCCTGATAATCAGGTTATATTATTTGCAGTCACTGGGTCTCACAGGGTGATGTGCTTCTTTCATGTGGACTTAGTTGATGCCTTATTCAGATGGCTACTTGTTTGAAGGCAAGCCTTTACGATTCCAGAAGCTATTCTTTCTGATAGCCAGATACCATCTAGTTTCGTCACCACACTTAGCAATAGCACCCATATCTTTAGTGATCTCTTCTTGTGGGCAAGTATCAAGCAGGGTCATGTCATAAGAACTAATTGTTCGTAGATTTGGGTTACAATTAAGTGTAAGCCCAAGATCCAGTTATACAGCCATGGTTGTATGTGTCTCTGGTTCTCTTGGTTTTTGTTTGTCTGGTTTTTTCTATCCCACCAGGAAAGAGATGGCTAACATGCCCACACTGCTCAGCCAGGCCCGTACCTCACAGATCCTCACATACTGGTGAGAGCCACCATCCACTCGCTCCTACCTGATCAGTGATTGACAGCTGGCCTAGGACAATGACTGTGAAGATGACTCGGGACCAGGCAGTGTTTCATTCTGTGATAGATTCTCTTTGAGTAGGAGGCAAGTTGATAGCATCTCGCAATGTCAACAATGTGCTTCAAACTGATTTCACACAAAAATATTTTAGATGATGCATAGAAGTGGGGACAAATTTTGACAAGGACATGGATAAACGTGGAGGACAATAGGCCAAGTGAAATTAGTCAACCATTAAAGGTTAACTATTGTATGAGACCACCATTGCAAAAAGGCAAGGAAAGGTTTTCACGCAAAAGGAAGCATACTTTAATGGTGACCTAGGGTGGGAAGAAAGAAAGGACCAATTACTAACTAGAACGCAGACACCTAATTAACTTCAGTGGAGACAAAGGCAGTATCCACTAAGAGGGAGGTCAGCAAAGGTGATGGAGGCGGAGAAGACACATGGTGGAGTGCAGAGTTAAAGGCAACAGAGGCAAATACTCATATACACAATTCTGCATAAATGGCAACACATTAGTAGATGCACGGACAGACAACGAGGCTGAACAGGTGTGGAAGGGAGAGTAGAAGTATGGCCATGCATATATATAGGCTAGACGAAGGCTATGTCTACATGTGTACGTAACTATGCCGCAAACATACTGATCAAAGTGGTAGCACATATAGTGAGGAAAGTTATGGAAATTTTACAGCAGGACCCAATACCTTGAAAGATGGGTGAATCATTGGAGCGGGGAATTCAGGATCATACTTTATGGAAACATTGAGGTCAATTGCCAAAGCATAGTCCACTTTGGTGAATATCGACTGGGGTCTTAAAGCTAGTGAACAGTCATCTAAACTGCTATTCAATGTCCCATGCAACAGCTCCTATATATTTTTCTTTGTGCCTTTTATTGTAATCTCCACAATGTAACATCACTTATCCTACTTCCTCCCTGTGTTTCCTGTTTCAATTCCCCCTCCTTTCCTAACCCCTCTGAACTTTGTCCTTGGTCAAAGCTGCCCTTTTGATCTTAAATGGTTGATTACTCTATGCTTTTCTACTTTCTAGTGTTCTTGTTCCCCTTATAGACGTGTCTATTTTGGGGCTGAACAGAAAATTCCAAAGGGCAACTCAAGAAGACAAGGCCAAATATTTTAATGAAGTGTACAAAGACCTAGAATTAGAAAACCAAAAGAGAATAACACAGTCAGCATATCTGAAACTGAAATAACTCAAGAAAAAATTCAAGCCTCAAGTTGAAATCTGAGAGTCTATGGGCCAAACATAAAATGATGCTGGAAGCATCAGGAGAAGATGGAAAGAATATACAGAGTCACTGTACCAAAAAGAACTCGTCAAAGACCCCCATTTCAAGAGGTAGCATATGAACAAGAACCAATAGTGTTGCAGGAAGAAGTTCAAACTACACTGAATGCAGTAGCAAAAAGCAAAGCTCCAGGAACTGATGGAAGACACACTGAAGCGTTTGAACAGACCGGGGAAGCACTGGAAGCACTCAGCTAGGCCAGGAAATTTGGAAGACAGCTTCTTGGCCGACTGACTAGAAGAAATCCATATTTTTACCTTTTCCAAAGAAAGGGAATTCAACACAATGCTCAAAGTATAGAACAGTATAATTGATATTGCACAGAAATAAAATTGTGCTGAAGGTCATCCAACAATTTCAGCAATACATTGACAGAGAACTTCCAGGAGTTCAGGTCTGATTCAGAGAAGACATGGAACAAGGGCTATCATTGCTGATGTCAGATGGCTCTTGGCTGACAGCGGATAATGCCAGAAAGCTGATTGCTTGTGCTTGATTGACTTGGCAAAGGCATTCCATTCTGTGGGCATTCCATAAACCGTGGCTAGCCTAGACAGAATCCTAGCACACTTCATTTGGCTCATGAGGAACTCATGCATGGACCCAGAGACAGTTGTGCAAACAGGACGAGGCATACTATATGAGTAAAAATCGGGAAAAGTGTCAATCGGGGTTGTATCCTCTCACCATATTGCTCAACTTGTATGCTGAACAAAACATCAGAGAAGCTGGATTTCATGAAGAAGATGGCGGCATCAGGACTGGAGGAAAACTTGTTAACAGCCTGCAATATCCAGATGACTCAACCTTGCTAGCTGAACGTGAGGTGGACTGAAGCACCTGCTGATGAAGATCAAGGATTGTAGCCTTCAGGATGGATTACAATCCAATGCATAGAAGACCAGACTCCTCCCAGGTAACATCGTGATAACATCGTGATAAATGGACCAACAGGTAACATCGTGATAAATGGAGAAAAGGTTGAAGTTGTCAAGGATTTTATTTGCTTAGATCCACAATCAAAGTAGCAGTCAGGAGATCAAAAGAAGCCTGGAATTAGGTAAACCTGCTGCACAAGGCCTCTTTAGAGCATTGTGGAGCAAAGGTGCTACTTTGAGGACTAAGTGCGCCTGACCCAAGCCATGGTATTCTCCATTGCCTCCGCTGTGGAAGTTGGATATTGAATAAGGAAGACCACAGAAGAATAAAGAAGACCATATGCATTTGAAATGTAGTGCTAGAGACGAATATTGAATGCACCAGGAAATGCTAAAATAAAAAATAGACAAATCAATCTGTGTTGGAAGAAATACCGCCAGAGTGCTCCTTAGAAACAAAGATGACAAAACTTCATCTTACATATTTTGAACATTAGTGTCAGAAGACACCAGAACCTGGAGGAGGGCATTATGCTTGGTAAAGTGGAGGAGCAGCAGGCGGTGGGGTTGTTGTGCATTGATCATTGCCATTGGTTCCCCTTTATCCCCCCCCCCCACCTTCCTCCTACCCTCATGGTATCACTACTCTCATTATTGGTCCTGAGCGGTTTATCTGTCATGAATTCTGTATGTCAAGAGATCTTATCTGTTCCAGTATACATGCTCTGGTCTAGCCAGATTTGTAATATAGAAATGGGGCCATGATAATTGGGGGGGGCATTAAAGAAATATAAGAACGTTGTGTGTTTCATTGGTGCTGTGCTGCACTCTGGCTGGCTTATCCCTTCCTGTGACCCTTCTGTGAGGGGGTGTCCAACTGTCTACAGAAGGGCTTTGGGTTTCCACTCTGATCCCCCTCCTCCATATCAAAATGGTTGTTTGCTTTTGGCCTTCTGATGCCTGATACCAATCCTGTCGACAACTCATGATCACGGGTTGGTGTGCTTCTTCCATGTGGACTTTGTTGCTTTCCTGCTAGTTGGCCAATTTTTTAACTTGAAGACTCCAGACATTATATCTTGTAATAACTGGGCACCATCAACTTTCTTCATCACATTAGCTTTTGCACCCATTTCGTCTTCAGCAATCATGCCAGAAAGGTTAGCATAACAGAATGCCAGGTTATTAGAACAAAGTGTACTTGCATTGAGGGAGGAAGTGAGTAGAGATCCTATGTCCATCTGCCACCTCAATACTTAATCAGTAAATATATGTACACAAGTCTATATCCCTATCATTATATATTTACATATGTACATGTCTATGTTTATACCTCAATAAGTGTCTTTTGCCTCCTAGTTCTTTCCTCTATTTCCCTTTACTTTCCCCTGTCCCACTATCATATTTGACCTTCACCATTATCTTTTAATTCCATTTTTCCACAAACTTTTTGAAGACCCTAATAGAGAAATCGTAAATCTCAACAATAAGAAAGCTAACAACCCAATTACAAAAGACCTGAACAGAAACCTTACACAACCTCTACTCAAGTACACCCTCAACACAAAAATATTTTGTTCTAATAATCCAGCATTCTGAGATGCTTACCTTTCAAACTTGATCGCTGAAGACAAAACAGATACATAAGCAAATGTGGTAAAGAAAGCTGATGGTGTCCTGCTATCAAAAGTTATAGTGTCTGGGGTCCTAAATGTTTAAAGGTAAACAAGCATCCATCTAGCTGAGAAGCAACGAAGTCCACCTGGAAGAAGCACACCAGCCTGTGTGCTCATGAGGTATTGATGGTATCAGGTATAAGGCATCAAAGACCCAGAACAAAAAAATCATGTCGTTATGAATGGGGCAGGAGGGTGGGGAGTGCAGAGTGGAGACCCAAAGCCAATCTGTAGGCAATTGGACATCATCTCAGGGAGGAGACAGGCCAGCCATGGTACAATATAGCACCGATGAAACATACAGCTTTCCTTTAGTTCTTTAATGCTTCATCCCTGCACTTATCATGACCCCAATTCTACCTTACATATCTGGTTAGACCAGAGGAATGTACATAGGTACAGAAAAGAGCTGAAAACACAGGGATTCCAGGACAGAAAACCCCCTTAGGACCAGTATTGGGAGTAGCCATACCAGAAGGGGAAGGGGAAGGTGGGGAGAGAACCAATCAGAATGATCTACATATAACCCCCTCCCAGGAGGATGGACAACAGAAAAGTGGGTAAAGGGAGACATAGGTCGGTGTAAGACAAGAAAAAAGTAATAATAATTTATAAAGTATCGATGGTTGATGAGGAAGGGAGGGTGGTGGGGAGGGAAAAAAATGAGAAGCTGATACTAAGGGCTCAAGTAGAAAGAAAATGTTTTGAGAATGATGATGGTAACAAATGTACACATGTGCTTGACACAATGACTGTATGTATGGATTGTGATAAGAGTTGTTCTAGCCCCCAATAGAATGATTTATTTAAAAAGAAAGAAACCTTACCTAAGAAGATAGACAGCTGAAAAGCCTTTAGAAAACTACTCCATATTACATGTCAAAGCAACACTTGGATACCATGATTCACCATTCCATTCCCCCACTACCAACTACTGCCAATAGCAGATTACGACTCACAGCCACCCTGTACATGGTTTCTGAACGTGTGCATCTCTGTGGCAGCAAGCAGCCCCACCTTTCTCCCTTGGGGCAACTAGTGAGTTTGAACCACTGACCTTGGGGTTACCAGTCCAGTACTTAGCCAACAGCACCGCCATTGTTGTTAGGTGCTGAGTTCCAACCCATAGTAACCGCAATCACAAGAGAACAAAACACTGCCAGATGCTGTGCCATCTTCACAACTATTCCTATGTTCGAGCCCATGGCTGCAGCCATTGGGTCAATCTCGCTGAGGGCCTTCCTCGTTTTCGCTGCCCCTCTCCTTCCCAAATATTATGTCCTTCTCTAGGGACTGGTCACTCCGGACAACTCGCCGTCTTCGCCTCTAAGTTGATCTCTGGCAATACTTCCTCCAATACACATCTGTTTGTTCTCTTGACAGTAGTTAGTTAAGTGTGTGTGTGTGTGTGTGTGTGTGTGTGTATTTGGACCTTGGACTTTGTAGTTAACCGCTCAATGTATATCCCACTATACACCATTAGAATAGAAAGAACCCAAAGCCGTGACATCATCAAATGCCAGTAAGGACGTGGAACAACAAAAACCCTTACTCACTGCTGGTGGAAATGCAAAATGGCACCGCTCCTGTGGAAAGCAGTTTGGCCATTTCTTAGAAACTAGCCACCGGTTTACCATTTAATCCTAGGTATTTGCCCAAAGAAGATTAAAACTGAATCCAAAAGAAATAGAAACACATGGGGTAAAGAGATTGCATTAATAATAAAAATATAAATAGCTAGGTAAATTCTACCAAACATTTATAGAAAAAATGAATACCGTGTAGTCACAATCATTTTCTTAAATAGAAGAGGAAGGAACACTTCCCAATTTGTTCTGTGAGGCCAGTATTATTCTGATGCTAAAACTCATCAAAATACTAACTCTCTATCAAAATTGGGTTTCTATCTGGAAAAGGATGAAACAGAATTCATACGTCACCCAGATACAAAAACAAACTCAAGATGTGTCAGAGACCTAAATGAAAACCCCAGAATTATAAATATCGTCAATGAGAAAATAAGGAAGAACTTAAGGGCCCTATTATATGGTGTAGACACATTATCAACTGTAATGAAGGAAACAACATAATAGGTGACAAAATAGTTTACTGGCACCTACTAAAAATAAGATACCTGTGTACAGCAAAAGACACTATTAAAAGTGTAAAAATAGAATCCACATAGAGGGATAAAGATTATTTCACACGTATACAATAGACAAGGGACAGCCCTCTAAAAGTTATATAAGCATGCAACATCTCAATAAGAAAAAGATGAATAACTCAAATGAAAAGTGAGCAAAAGACATGGATAGACAGTTTGAAAAAGATAACAGCCAAATGGCCACCAAACATCTGAAGAAATGCTTATAATCACTAGCCATCCAGGAAATTCCAACCCAAGCAAAGATGGGATACCGCCTTCCACTGACCATGACAGCTATGTTTTTTAAAAGACAAAAGAAAATAACATGCCGAAGGGTCTGTGGAGAGAGTGGAATCCTCACTCATACACTGCTAGTGAGTCTGTAACTATGAAGAGTCACTGTGGAAAACAAATTGGAGATGCTTCAAACAACTGGGAGTAGAAATTCTATACAATCAACAATAACTCCACTGAGTATATACCCTATAGAAGTAACGGCCATAGCACGATAAGACTGATGCCCTTCTTGTTCACCGGGCATGCTCATCAGTAGAAGAATGGTAAAGAAACTGTGGTACATATACACAATGGAATGCTACGCACTGCTAAGAAACCCAATGGCGAAACCATGAAGCACCTGGTGGCATGGTGGGCCTGGAGAACATTATGCTGAATAAAGTTATTCAAACACAAAAGGGCTAAGATTATATGAAACCACTATTATAAGGATTTTTTTTAAGACAAAGTATAAATACCAAATGAACAGGCTTTGGAGGTTGCCACATGGAGAGACCAAAGGAGGGAGGATGAGGAAATGGACCAAAGGGTTGACAGTCTGAAATATTTAAAAATCACTATGAAATACATGCTCACTAAATTCAGAAACTTATAAAAAGAATTATATAATTCTGGCATGATCGAGCAGAGTTCCTACTAGGAATGAAAGGTTGAGTTAACATCTAAAAATCAGTTAATGGAGGACATCATATCAATATCATTAAAACACACATTGAGACCTCAAAATATGCATAAGACAAACTACAAGACCTTTTCAAGACAAAAACACTCTTCATCTTAGGAACTGAAGGGAACTCCCTCAACCACGTGACAGGCATCAATGAAAAACCCACAGCTAACATACTTCATGGTGAAAGACTGAAAGCTTCTCCCCCAAAGATCAGGAATAAGGCAATAATGTCTGTTTTCACCCTAGTCAATATTGTACTGGAGGTTCTAGACAAAGCAACAAGGTAAGAAAAAGAAATTAAGAGCGCAGTGTATTCAAAATGACATGTATGGTTCATATTGTATTTCTGCTGGACACACAGCTGTAAAATGTACACCAATGACTACACCCCTGGGTCTCGACTGCCTCATTTGTCATGAAGCACCTAAGGAGTACGGACCTCACAGGATGCGGCAAGGATTAAGTAAGATCGTGATTTTAAGGAACTTAGAGCAGGCATGTTGTTCGCTCTTTTTGTAATTACTATCTCTTATTATAAATGTTAGCTCTTATTATCAGGGAACCCCCTGAGTGTTAGGTACATAAGCTATATCAACATACCCCTAGCAGAAACCTTGGATTTATTCTACTATTATAAAATGACTTTTTAGAACTGAAAGGGATCTTAGAAACCACCACATCCAGGAATCACAAATAGTCGTTTTGCAAAAGTATTGTTGGCTAAATTCTGTTTTACAATTGAATCTGAACGTGTTTATTATGGAGGTAAGCACTACACTTTGCCACACTCCCTGTTCCCTTAGCAGATTTTCAATATCGTTCACCTCTGTGGTGTGAAGCCATTTGACTTGTGGTCTGATCTTAAACAGGTCGAAGTCTCTTACTTTCCCAGAGAAGAAACTGGGGCCCATAGGAAAGGCCCTCTGTAGTAAGTACAGGATCAAGTCTAGATGTCAGTACTGCTGCGTGTCCCGTGAAGTACAACATGTAAAGGCTCCTGATTACCATTGAGTCCATTCTGACTCATGGAGACCCCATGCCCATCAGACTAGAACCCTGCTCCATCGAGTTTCAATGCTCATGAAACTGTTCATTTTCCCAGAAGTAGACCCTCAGACCTTTCTTTCAAGGCACCTTTGGGTGAACTAGAACCACCAACTTTTCAGCTAGCGACAGCACATTCACAGTCTGTACCACCCAGGAACTCCAGTTCCTAACAAACCAAGCCAAACAAAACCCACTGCCATGATGTCAATCCACAGTCCATAGGGATCCTATATGAATCATAAATCATTATGGGATCAGTCAGCCTCATAATTCTCCCACAGAGGAGATGGTGGGTTTGAAAATCCAACCTTGCAGTTAGCAGCCCAACGCCTAACCCACCGCCCGACCAGGGCTCAGGATGGTCAGTTTGCGTTCTAACGTGCAACCCTCAGAGGCCTCAGTGGGACTTCTAATTTTTCCTTAGCTTCCTGGCAGCAGGATAAATTAATAAAGACTGGAGGGTGTGGTACCATTAATGGGCACCAGGGAACCATACCATGGAGAGGGGAGTAACTTGGAAATCAAGAGTTCCAAGTGGCCTGGTCTCAGAAGTCTCAGATCCAATCCCTTATAAACAGACCGAGCAGACATCCTGAAGCATGATTCACCTCCACTGAACTGCATTGCGCACGTCTGTTTTGTAAATCAAATTTAACAAAGAGTCATTATTTGACTCTAAGGCAACCCCAAAGAGAAAGGTGACTGGGCAGTTCTTCTCGATTTACTGATCAGAAAGCTCATCCTCTTGTAAGAGTCGCAAAGTGCAGACCTGAGCAGGAACCCAAAGACGGATCCCAAGAATGGCATCATTGCGACCAAGTCGATTCTGTCATCCCTGCTGCGTCCGTCTGGAGGCAGAGCACATCGGGGGGCAGAAGGCTTTCTTCTAAGTGCCTCTCGGTAAGTGAGAACTGCCCACCTTCTGGTTAGCAGTTGCTTCATTGTTTGCACTTTTCATAGATGCTATCCAATGATTTTGACAGAACCAAATACCACCATGCTATTTAGTTATTATTTCTCTTTAGGAAATTTTGCTTTATTGTCTTAAATAGAAAACTAGTGTTACTCGCTGTCGAAGATTAATAAATATGATACTATGAGAACAAAACAGTTCTAATTAAAAGCTGTTGCTTTTAAAATGCAAATGCCCAATCCTCAATCTGTGTCAGAGATTTATTAAACAGAACCCATGGGGGAGTCAGAGGGCCCAGAACCAGAACCAAACCCACTGCCATTGAGTTAATTGTGACTCATAGTGGCCCGTGTCCAGTTTTCAAAGCTAGAACTTTTCATGGAAGCAGCCAGCCTCTCTTTCTCCAGAGGAGAGGCTGGTGGTTTTGAACCACTGATCTTGTACTTAGCAGTCCAATGCTTACCCAACAGGCCATCATCGTTCCTAGAAGACCCAGGAATCGGTGTTTTTTAAAGTTCTCCCCATGTGATAGCAGCCCAGATTGAGAGCTACTGAAATAGATGCTCTTGCTGTTTCACGGGACTCCTTGGGTGGAGCACATGGTTAAGGTGTTAGGCTGCTAACCAAAAGTTTGGCCATTCAAATCTGCCCTCAGGTGCCTTGGAAGAAAGACCTGTGACTTAGTTTCAAAAGCTCAGCCATTGAAGGCCCTAGGGAGTACAGTTCTACTCTGACACACAGGAGGTCCCTCTGAGTGGGACTTGGCTTGGCTGTTTCACCTGCTAAAAGTTCTGAACCTGAGCTCAGAGAGATGGTCAAGTGATGGAGAGGTGTTCACAAACTTCGACTTTCTCCATGACATGAGAGAAGATGAGCAATCGATTGGAAAGGGAGAGAATGCTCTCTCCTGATTTGTTACAGCATCCTGGGTTGTTTCTTTCCCATCTAGCATCATCTCACATGGCCCTGCCCTTTGAGAAACACTGGGCCAGTCAATGTTGGGTTATCTGGTTCCTATTTCTAGGCTCGTCCATCTCCAACTGCCCAGTCAGCTTTTCAGCCCAAACTCAAACCAGGTCACGGTGGAGAACCCCGCTTCCCCTCTGTGCACTCTGTAGCAGGGAATCCAAATGCCTGCGTTTGCATCACCTTTCGGCCAATCTTTCTATTTCGAGATGAGTCTCTCCAGTGGTTGGCATTAGAAAACCTTGAAGCAAAACCACAGCTCTGTCTCCTTTCATTTCCTCTCCAGAAGCCCCTCATTTTCACCCAGGAATGCCTGGCCCTGGACATGGTGAGGTCAGCCATGCCCTTTGGGATCTTAAAAGGAAGTATCACCCGGGAAGGGGAAACAGGAGCCACTGTGCAGAAAGACACATGACTCAAGGAGGGGTTTCTGCTATTCAGTTTCTCTTTCTTGCCCTGTCTCTGAATACACAGTCAGCCTGTCCTCGCTCGGGCTGGAGCTAGGGGGAAAGCTAGACCTTTGTCTGGAGACTCCACATCTCCAAACGCTCAAGGCCTCCTGAGGCCTGGGGCATCAGTAATGGAGCTGAGAGCCTGCCTGCATGACTCAGGCTTGAAAGACGCTGCTGGGAGTAGAGTGCGGCGTCGAAAGCAAGCAATGGGGCTCACTGAGCAGGCAGTTCAACAAAGTCTCCTCACTTCCCATTTTTGGACCCTAGAATGCTGACACACTGTACACCTCCAGACAGTCTTGTCAGCGTACTGTCTTGTCAGCTGACTCCTCTCTTGTTTCCCTTAGAATCTAAGACCCAGCCTTGTGGGTTCTCTCTATTCTCCATCCCAAAGCCACCTAGTCCACCGCGGAGTGTCAACTCCTGCTGTGTCCAGAGCCCAGAATGGCCTTCTGACCTGTTGCTGTCTGTCTGAAGCCTACCCATCCTCAAGGCTGATGCCAAATGCTACCTCGTCCATGACCCAAAGGTGATCCCCCGACCCCATCAAATACCCATGGTAATAGATCTAGTGATACTACATCATTAATCCACTGCCCATCTGCCCATTAGTTGTTCTGCGGTGGTTTGTGTGTTGCTAGGATGCTGGAAACAAAGCCACTGGTATCTCAGAGACCACTAAGATCACTCATGGAGGACTAGTTTCAGTGGAACTTCCAGGCTAAGAAAAACGAGGACACTTTGCCAATGAACACATGAGTGGTTCACAACAGAATACTGTCCAGTATAGTGTTGGAAGATGAGCCCCATAGGTTGGAAAGCGTTATACACGAGCCACCATAATGGATTCAAATATGGCAGTGATCACGAAGATGGGGCCGGGTTAGACAGCATTTTTGTTCTGATGTACATGGACGTCACCAGCAGTCAGAGCTGGTTTGACAGCAACTCACAAAAACAAAATAATGTCAATAATAAACAACACCCAGAAAACCGACCTTAAGTTGAGTTGATTCTAATTCATAGTGACCCTATAGGACAGAGTAGAACTGGCCCAGAGGGTAGCCAAAGCTGTGTCTTTACAAATGGTGATTGCCCCATCCTCCTCCCGCACAGCAACTTGTGGGTTCAAACTCTCGACCGTTAGGTTAAGCAGCCTGCGCCATCAGGGCTCCTAATCAACAATAATGGTTGCCATTGCTGGGTGCCATCGAGTTGATTTCAAGCCATAGCAACCTATGCCCAACAGAACAAAACACTGCCTGGCCCTGTGACATCCTCAC
Organism: Tenrec ecaudatus; assembly: GCF_050624435.1. Taxonomy (NCBI): domain Eukaryota; kingdom Metazoa; phylum Chordata; class Mammalia; order Afrosoricida; family Tenrecidae; genus Tenrec; species Tenrec ecaudatus. The sequence goes on along the minus strand of NC_134531.1, from coordinate 170,650,005 downwards.
AATGGTTCCTATGCTTAGCCCATCGTCACAGCCATGATGGTCAATCTCTCTCCTTGAGGGCCTTCCTCTCTTTCGCTGCTCCTCTACTTTACCAAACACGATGTCCTTTTCCAGGGACTGGCCTCTTCTGACATGCCCAAAGTATGGAAGACAAAGGCTCACCTTTCTTGCCTCTAAGTGCTCTGGCCATATTTCTTCCGAGACCGATTTGTCAACAATCATAGGAAACATTTCCTGAGTCCTTGATAGGTCCATGCTCTGGGTGCATGATCTCAACCAAGTCCCAAGTCATCCCTGCTCTGCTACTTTCCATATCTATGACACTGGTAAGATTACTCATTATTTCTACTTCTCATTTTCCTTGGACATCAATGGGAAACTATAACACACCTTCTCCACAAGGTTTTTGTGAAAGTAAAATGATAATGCATATAAGCCATGCAACCTAGTAGTGGATGTATGACCTTTTCTCAGTAATAAATTTTTACTATTAACTTCTCATGGCAAGTTTAAAAGTGTGTATGTATTGATGTTGTGACCAATTTTGCAGAGTACAAAAATGAACAAGCGACGGAAGAGTTGGGTAACTAGCACAGCTCAGGATTGTTATTGTTTGGTGCCTTTGAGTTGATTCCAACTCAAAGTAACCCTATCGTACAATACAACAAAATGAAACAATATCTTTGGGCCAGTGGTGGGATTCAGTTTGCACAAGTTTGGAAGAGCTGATACCTAATTTTTTTGTGAGTTCTGTGAACAAGTTGCTAAAATGGCATTTGTAATCAGAGTTCTCTAAGGTGGATGGCTAGGCAGCTGACCAAAGTGGAAATCACAATTTACCTTCCTACTGATTTTTAACGTTCACCTGTGCTACGGCACATCTAGTGTAGTAGTACAATCTGGAAGTCATGTTCATTTGGTCCACAGGAATCAAAAATTAGAATGATGCTTGAATGTTTATTTATTCATTTCATCAGACTGGTTATACTTTTGATGAAATACTACATTTTTATTCCCTTGTATTTGTTTCTTCAGTAAACAGACATAGAACCTAAAGCAAAAAAAATACCAAACAACCAGAGGGTGACACAGTTCGGTTTCAACTTTGTGATAAGCTCCAAATTCCCATGAGATATAATGAATGAATTATGCAATTCTTGAAAGTGTTCAAAGAGCTAAAAATCATATCAGAACAGCTGCTGTAAGTTCAGCAGAAGTGGAAAAGGGTCTTTCAAAGATAAACATAGTATGTCCAGAGAAGAGATGTGGCGGATTACAGTTTCTAATGTATTAAACACAGCGACTATTGTGTAAAGATGGTTACGGAAAAAAGATATGCTAAGCATGTTCTTCCTACCTCTGTCTTTACACATTTGATTATAAAATTTGACATGGTCTTCTTGAGCTGCCCTTTGAAATGTTCTGCTCAGCTCTTCAATGTCATCATGGCTTCCATTTCTCTTAGCTACCCTGTAAGTTTCAAAGTCTCTTCTGATTCTCATGTCTTTTTAATGACCTTTTCCCTTATTGCCTTAGGTTATAGTGTTATCATTTAATCTCCCGTTTGACCCATTTTAAATGTGTTTCCGCTCGAAGGCTTTCCTCCTAAAGGTTTTCCTCCGTCTGCATCCTCATGGTCGACTCTGTGTGAAGAAGGCAGCCATCCTCGGTCGTGCTGCAGTGCCTTCTGAACTGAGGAGCTCCCCTCCGGCACCGTCTCTGACACTGTTGTGCTGCCATCCAGAAGGTGAACAATGCCTCGGAAATGGACAACCCGTGTCTTCTTGGTAGTCTGATTAGTCTGGAAGTGCTACTGAAATCCCTTCCCTTTCAGTGGCGCCCCTGATATTTGAAATACCAATGGCATAGCTTCCCGTGCAGCAAAACACAGGCCACCATACAAGGAACTGACAGCTTCCGAGAGGAGCCCGCATTCCACACCTTCGGGGCTTCAGAGGCTTTTCCCATAGCTCTCAGCTCAGTTGTGTGGGCGTGTGTGTGTGTCTTCTTGTGCTGCATCCTCCACTTATCCTTACATCTCCCCTAAAATCCATAGGGACACAACTCAGCCAAATGTGCTCACCTCATATAGTGTGTTACAGGATAGGCTAACCACAAGGTCAGCAGTTTGAATCCTCTGGCCGCTCTGAGAATGAAAAAATAAGACTTTCTGCTCCGAAAAGATGTACAGCCTCAGAAACCCACAAGGGCTGCTGTAGTCTGCTGCCAAGCACTTCACTTGGATTTATTTGAACTCCTATCTCATCCTGTCCTACTTAAAGACATCAGGGCAATCCTCGCATTTCCCCAATTACTCTTGAAAGTCCTGATATAAAGCGAGTCTGTCTCCACTTACTTACACACCAGGCTCTCAGCAACTAGGTGATTGATAGATGGGTGAATAAATGGGCATTCGTCAGTGCTACTTTGCAGAAAACCTCTAGTTTCCGTGTGTGTACGATATATCTGCATGCACTGAAAACACTTCTGTCCCGAAGATACAATTCAAGGAGGGTATAATTATTCATTCACAATATTTTTCATGAGAACCAAGGAGATATAAAGGGCAGTCACATTCTCCTCACGCTCACTGTGGAATTATGAGCCAGCCATTGATTATTTATAAATTTCACACACTCTTTCCAGAGGTGCCAAGCAGGCAGTACCGTCAAATTTGACGCACCATTACGTCTTGCTGTGCTGCTATAAATAATGCTTACATTTTGCATTTGAGTGCTTTAGAGGAGATGTGATCTCCTCAGCATTTTGCTGTCTCCAGTACCACCCAGGTAGGAGGCCTGGTGGCCTAGTAGTCACATGCTGGACTGTAAGGTGACTAGTTAAAAGTCATTAGCCATCTGCTACCACTCCAATGGCAGTGAGTTTGGTTTGGGAAGTACTATCCAGAAACGTCAGGACAAGTGTGAGGATGACACCAGACCAAGCAGTGTTTTGTTCTGTTGTACAGGGGTTGTTATGAATCAGAAATGCCTCGATGACATCGAACAACAGAAGCATCCAGAATCATATACTGGAGGACAGCCTTCATTCATTTACCTCTCCTGCCTACCTCCTAAACCCAAGAAAACAAACTCACAACTCTGACTCGCAAAGACCCTATAGGACAGAGTAGAATTGCCCCTGTAGATTTCCAAGTGTATAAATCTGTACAAGAATAGACAGTCTCTTCTTTCTCCTGTAGAGCAACTGGTGGTTTCAAACTGCTGACCTTGAAGTTACCAGCCCGACTCCTGCCCCTTACCTGCCTTCTAAAGTCCCCAGATTTTATCATAAAGCTTAGCACAATAAAGGGTGTTTCCTTCAAGCCTTAGCTCTAGAAAATCCCTACAGACCAATGAGAGGGTCTGCATATTTCGTTCTTATTTAGTTCAAAGACAGTAATTTATAATGGTTATAAAAGAGAGTGAGGAATGAGCGCCTGGTAATTACATGAGGTCACTGAGTAAGTGAGGACTAGTGTCTGGTGCATTCGTTTAATGGCCGAGTGCTCTGGACGCTCTCGCACCTTGCCAACGGGCTTGAGAGTCCTGTGGATAGCGTTTGTATTACATATGAATCAAGGGTTTTTAGCTCAAATTTTCTGTGCTTATCATGATACTAAAGAATGAAAGACTTATGAGAATAAGAAATAAAAGGCTCCTGGTGTAAAGCTTATTTATAGAGAAGAAAGAATGGATTCAGCTTACTGTGTACTGTGGGTCTCTGGAGAGCTGGTTTCAGGTCATGGAGCGTCTGAGACTTCCACAGGCAATCTTGCACCCTCGCCTCACAACAAACAGCCTGAGGAGACATATCCTGGACTATCATCTTCATCTTAACATGAAGGAGCTACAACACATTAAGACGGAGAGGGTATCAATGATGAAACATACTCTACTTCTTAAATGCTTCCTCCCCCCACTAGCATGATCCCAATTCTACTTTACAAATCTGGCTAGACCAGAGGATGTACACCGGTACAGATAGGAACCGGAAACACAGGGAATCCAGGACAGATGATCCCTTCAGACCAGTGGTGAAAGTGGTGATACCGGGAGGGTAGAGGGAAGGTGGGGTGGAAAGGGGAAACTGATTAAAAGATCTACATATAACCTCCTCCCTGGGGTACGGACAACAGAAAAGTGGGTGAAGGGAGACATCAGACAGGCAAGATATGACAAAGTAATAATTTATATATTATCAAGGGTTCATGAGGGAGGGAGGAGGGAGGGAGGGGGAAAATGAGGAGCTGATATCAAGGGCTCAAGTAGAAAAAAATGTTTTGAGAATGATAATGGCAACAAGTGTACAAATGTGCTTGACACAATGGATGTATGTATGGATTGTGATAAGAATTGTATGAGCCCCCAATAAAATGATTTTTTTAAAGACTGAGTGTCCATTTTTATCTTTAATTGTTATTATTTTATCCTTACCACTTTATTTTTATTTTGTTTTTTATTGTTTCTATTGGGTTCCCCAGTGTGTGAAGCACAGACGGAGTGGATAGATAGAGGTAATAACTGATGCAAGGGTTTCTTAGGGATGTAGGGGTCAGGTGGGAGACAGGGAGGGTGAAGGGATTCCAGGATTAACAATGAAGGCAGCAGGAGAGAGGGAGCACTAGGACAGATGGTTATTAAACAATTCATTTTAAAGGCAATTTAACCATGGGGGGTGTTCTAAAATTGATTGTGGTAAAGATTGTTCAATTCTTTTTGATGTAATTGCACAACTGAGTTGCATGATAAGTGGATTAGGTGCCAATAAAAATGTTTTTAAAAAGTACTGAGTGCTTTGGCCAAAATAGTATAAACAACAAATGGCACAGCTGGCATTCAAGCACGCTTCTGCGCTATTGAAGACCATTACCCTTAACTATGCCCTCCATTCTACCTATCACTGCAGCAAAGACTCAGAGATGCCAAGGATCGTGGCACAGGACCAAGCAGTGTTTCCTTCTGTTGTGCATAAAATCACTATGAGTCAAACTCAACTCAATGGATAGTAAGAATAAAATCAACATATTGTTCAGTTCATCTAGGTTGGAAAGGGACACATCACTGTTTCCTATCCGCACTGCCACCCAACCTCAATCAGGTGATGCTTTTTGCTGTAAGAATTAACCCTGGCGGGGAAGTGCAGAGTGGAGACCCTAAGCCCATTTGTCGGCCTCTGGAGATCCCGTCGCAGAGGGGTCTAGGGGAGGAGATGAGTCAGTCAGGGTGCGAGGTAGCACCGATGAAGAATACAGCTTTCCTCCAGTTCCTAAATGCCTCCTGCCCGCCACCCACCCCCCACCCACTACCATGATCCTAATTCTACTTTGCAACTCTGGATAGAGCAGAGGATGTACACTGGTGCAGATAGGAGCTGGAGGCACAGGGAATCTAGGGCAGATGATACATTCAGGACCAGGGGTGTGAGTGGTGATACTGGGAGAGTAGAGGGAGAGTGGGTTAGAAGAAGGGAACCGATTACAAGGATCTACATGTGACATCCTCCCTGGGGGACGGACAACAGAAAAGGGGGTAAAAGGAGACGTCGAACAGGGCAAGATATGATGGATGGTTGCCTGCTTGTCTAGACTCAGCCCACTCTAGGGTCCAAGGGCACAGCCAACTGTATTTGCTTGACCTTCCCAGCCCTTTACTTGCTCACCTGTAATCTACTCTCTTCTTGTCCCAGTCCTGAGAGGAAGCACGGGATACCAATCACAGGGTAGATGGGCAGAGGGTGGGGGTGGGGGCACCAGTAAGAGATGTCATATATTCCCGTTCTTCAAGTGGGAAGAATTGTGAATGGCCAGGCTTCATTAGTTCACAGCAGGAAAGATGGATGCCCTGCTTCCAGCCTCCCCAGTCTGACCCTCCCACAGATGCATCATCCTAACAAACCACTAGAATCCAATCATCCCCTCGCCCCCCGCAGGAGCTATCTCTGGCTCCTAGTCTGTGTGCACCCACATTGTGGGAAGCCATTTATCTATCTGGCCTCTCAGATATGACTTAGCTGAGGATGAAACTTGTTCTGTGATTCAGAATTGCCCTCATGTGAGGTGGCTTCAGAAAGTACATGGAAAAACTGAATTCAAAGATAATGGAACTTTTCCACAAGTAGAAGAGTATCTACACTACCCTGTTCTGCTGTAGCACACCTGGAAATGCCGTGCACTGGAATCAACTCATTGGCTACTGGATTTTATTAGCAGGCCTACCTTACAGATGAGGAAACTGAGACCTGGGGAGTTAAAGTCATTTTTACCCCCAAATCACCCAACAAGTAAAGCAGAATTGGGACGAAGCTTAAAATGTGTCCAACTGCAAGGCCTGTTTTCTGGCTTTGGTACGATCGGGGCTGTTGCTTTTACTTCCCAGTGAATCGCTCTGGCCTCTCAAGTGCCAGAGCAGTGTTGCATCACACAGCAAACAGAGGGACGCCTTAAGTGTAAGTTCATTTGGTGACTCATCACCCACTACCTTGCCACATAGTTTTCTAGACATTCATTTTCATGCCTTGTCAAGTCTCTCCACCCCATACAACCTGTAGTGGCAATGCCTATGTATTATGATTCTTCCTATCTCCCCAGATTTAAAATGATAGTATTTTCTGCTAGTGCAAAGCATACAAAGAAACCAAGCGCAGTGCCATGAAATGATCCTAATGTGTCAGAGCCCTATGGAGGTAGGATTTCTGAGCTGTAACTCTCTACCAGAGCCAATTGCCTCAACTTTCTCCCTTAAAGCAGTTGGTGGGCTTGAACCATTAACCTTGTAGTTAGCAGTCCAATGCTTACTGGTAGTGTCACCAGGGCTGCTAGTAAAGAACATAAATAGTATTAAATGTATGTCTATTTGGTTGTAAGGCATTCAAGTTAAATGAGTGGAAGATCAGTAACAAGTGTGCAGACGTGTTTAGAACCACCTAGCTTGTACCTGTGGGACAAGCATCCTCCTCCTTGGGGGCTCAAGGAAATCTCAGGAAGAGAGACATATTTCATTTCCTTTGTGCTATTCGATTTTTTTCTTTATTTTTTTTACCAAGGATGTGAGTTACTTTTAAAAGGGACCATAAAAAATCAGGTTCTTTGGACAAATGGTCAGTTAAGACCAGTCCCTAGAAAAGGACATCAACCTTGGTGAAGTACAGGAGCAGCGAAAAAGAGGAAGTTCCTCAACAAGATGGGTTGACACAGTGGCTGCAACAAGGGACTCAAACATAGGAACAATTGTGAGGAAGGCGCAGGGCCAGGCTACGCTTCGTTCTGCTGGACGTCGGGTGGCTATGAGTCAGAACTGACACAAGAACACTGAACAATCCCAAGAAAAAAACACACACAAAAATAAAATAAAACAGAGAAAAACCTCAACTGAAAGAGAACAGAAAACAATAAAAACTAGAACCAATTTAAACTTCACCCAAAGGGAGAACAAATAATAAAATATTGCATTTTAACCTAATTATGCATCTACCTGCAGGCCGCCACTTGTGTGTCTGTATGTCGTACTGTGATGGCTTGTGTGCTGCTGGAAGTTATGTCACTGGTATTTCTGATGCCGGCAGGGTCAAAAGTGCACAGGTTTCTGCGGAGCTTCCAGACTAAGAACACACAATAAAGAAGGATCAAGCTTCCCACTTTGGAGAAGGAAGCCGCCGAAAAACTTACACGTCGCTTGATGACACCACCTTGCCCGCAGAGAGTGACAACTTGAAGTACTTGCTGATGAAGACCAAAAACCATAGCCCTCAATATGGATCACAACTCAGTGTAAGGAAAACCAAAATCCTCCCAAGTGGACCAATAGGTAACATGATAAATGCAGGGAAAAAAATTGAAGTTGTCAAGGATTTTTTGCTGTCTTGCTTGTGTCCACAAGCAGTGCTCATGGAAGAAGCAGTCAAGAGACCAAAAGACCTATTGCATTAGGTAAGTCTGCTGCACAGGAACTCTCTAGCATATTGAGGAGTAAGGATGGTACTTTGGGGACCAAGCTGTACCTAACCCAACCCATGACGAGCTCCATTGCATCATAGGGATGTGAAAGTTGGACATTGAATGGATGCATTTGAGTTGTGCTGGAAAGGAATATTGAAAGTGCCATGGGCTGCTAAAAAGACAATCCCGTCTGTATTGGAAGAAGAAAGGGCAGAGTGCTTCTTAGAGGCAAGCATGGCAAGGCTTAGTCTTACATACTTTGGACATGTTGTCAGGAGACACCAGTCCCTGGAGAAGGACATCGTGTTTGGTAAAGTGGAAGGGCAGCAAAAAAGAGGAAGGCCCTCAACATGAAGGATTGACACAGTGGTTGCATCAATGGGTCCAGGAATAGGAGCGATTGTAACCATGGCACAGGACTGTGCAGCGTTTCATTCTCTTGTGCAGAGGGTCATTATGGGTTTGAGTTGACTCAATGACACCTAACAACAACAAGAATGCATCCGCATTAGTCCACTTTCCAGGGCACTCTGTCTGACTGCAAGCTTATTCACATTGCTGGCTGGTCAGTGGTCAGAGGGGATTCACTGGAGGCTTAATGTGCATGAGAACACTGCACATGGACTCTGGACATTCACTGTCATCCACAGCCTTCTGCAACAAAGTGCTCAATTTGTAAGCTTTAATAATCATTCCTCCTCTAGTCTTGGATTTTATTATCTACCGTCCTTGGATCACGCGGGCTGATGTGCTTCTTCTGAGTGGACTTAGATGACTGCTTGCTTGAAAACAAGCCTTTAAGACCCCACACACTTTCTTTCTGATAGCTGGGCACCATCTGATTTCTTCACCACACTTTGTTCTAGCACCCAAATCTTCACTGTTGCCTTCATAAGGGCAAGCGTCTAATAGCCATGTCATAAGAAGGAATTGCTCTTCGATGAAGGCTCCAGTTGAGTGCTCAAAATCCATACATCCTTGAAATCTGCGGGTTCTCTGTGTGTCCCTGGTCCACCTCAGAGACATCATTGTCCTTTCATTGGCTTATAAGTCACCCCCATGGGGAATATGGTAACTCTAGTGATAATATTAATTTAGCCAATTTTACAGATTCTCAAACAATGTCTAGTAGAGGAAAATATACATGTATAGGACAGCTTTATAGATCAGTACATGAATTGTTGACCTATACAGATCAAAAGCTCAAGTGACGGAACACAATGAGGATGGGAGACTGGGCAAAACTTTCAACAATCTTTATTCACAAAGGCAGAGCCATGCCTACTAGACAAAGTTTATCATAAAAAGCAAAGAAAGCATGAAAAATATCAAATAGATGGTAGTCTCAGGTCTCCGTTCACTGGGCATCCTCTAAGCAAGAGATCCAAACCAATGTCCAACAGCCTCCAAATGAAAAACCTCAGCATAGCAGTCATCTGCTTCCTCTCACAGGAGAGGCCCTGGTTTTTCATGTAACTACCTGCCCCGGTAACTCTGTTTGTCTCAGGCGGAGCAGTGCACACAGTTCCTGGCTAGTGCGAATCGATATGCACTCAACTAAGAAGTGAAAGGATGGTGGCTAAAGTCATCGCAAAGTGTCTTGCTTTGGGACAGTCTCAGCTTTTTACACCCTACGAATCAGTTCCACTCTGCTCACATGGGGTTGCCATGATCCAGGATCCACTCAGAGGCAAACTGTTTGCTTCCAGATAACTGTATAGGGTGCTCAGCCCAGACACAATCGTTGTTTGTACAGAGTGCCAGAAGAGCAAGCAAGTCTGTCTTGGAAGAAATACAGCCAGAAATATATCCTTAGGAACGAGGATAGCAAGACTGTCCCACACACCATAGGTATGTTATGCGGAGAGATTAGTCCCTAGAGAAATGTATCATTCTTGGTAGAGGGTCAACAGAAAAGAGCAAGACCATGATGCAATGGAATGGATTGACGTGGTTGCTGCAACAATGGATGCCCACATGACAATGTGAGGATGGTCCAGGAATTAGCAAAGTATCATCCTGCTGTACGTGGGTCGCTATGAGCTAGAACCTACTCAACACCGCCTTAGAACATCCACAATCTGAGTTGACGTGGAACGGTACAGCAATCTAAGATGAGAGGACATTACCCAAGATGCATGACCCCTCTACGACACTCCCCCCTGGCCTGGTCATACCTGTCTTCTACTAACAGCAAGAGCAGATCAATTATTCCCACCCTTCCCAGCATCAGCATTGCTACACCTCTGCAATCCTCCTCAAAGCTTGGGACATACCTGCTTCCTTCCGTTGCCCATACACCCTTTCCTTTCACTGGGATTAACATGAAATCCTATTTCGAGAGGAAAAGGCTTCCACGTGTGAATGGCAAAACCCGGGTCAGAGTGAATCTTGGTCTCATGCTGCAGTCAGTCCAGTTGAGCAGGCTGAAGATGTCTGCCTAGGTGATGAAACGCAGGAATGACTGACTGCGTCTTAAGCTTCCGCCTGCGTGTCAGGGACCGTGCTGAAAGGATGATGTGGTAGTAATTTGAACAGAGCCATCACTGGAGAGGGGGAGGCTGGGGAAAACATCTTAGTTCCTTTAAAAATAAACTGATTTTGGAACACATTTACAAAGTATTCAAACATATATGTATATGCGTATATGTTATAATAGACATATATTTATATATGTTGAAGGAAACTTGAAAAAAGGAGTGAGACAGTGTTCGGTCTAATAAGCTACACCACACCTAAGCCAGATGCTGCTCCATCACCACCCATAAAAGTACAGCATTGCGGCAGGGCTTGGCAACTTGCATCCAGAATTATCTTTCATAAGCACACTACTCTGCTGGAAACGTGAATCTCGGTCTAACCTAGGTCGTCTGATTCTACCATGCAAATTACCAACTATTATACTGCTCTTTTGGGGTGCCTGATTCATCTCTTCCCCCCACCTCCTCAATAATATATTCTTTTCTAATTAGGAAAATAAGCCATTTGGGAACATTTAAGAACCCATAAAGAACAAAAGAAAATTCATCCACAATCACTTTACCTTTGAGAAATGCATTTACATTCTTGATGATATAACCTCCCAGTCTTTTTCGGTTTTGTTTTTTCTAAAAGAACACAATTGAAATAGCAAGTAGGCGCTAATCCATGTCTCTAGACTAGTCATGCTCCTTTAAAAGTACTGAGCCCCCTGGGGGAAACGCTTCAGTAGCCACACACAAATGCCACATTTCTTCACCTCCTGGGCAGCTCACCTATCAAGCGTGTATGAAGCGGGTATATGCGAACCCACACTCCGCACTGTCCATCCGTTTCCCCTTGTTGAAGTAAGTAGCCGTTCCTCTGAGATACTGGTCCACCCAGCTAAAAGGAAAGGTTTGACTTACGTTTAATTGTACATCCTTCTTCTTGCCAGCAATTTGTTTATGGAAGGCCATGGAATCTTGGGGGAGAAGGCTTCCAGGGATTTCTGGGGCAGATTCTTTGTTCCTAAGAGAAATTAATCACCCATCTGTCACTTTGTTGTATGTTGGTGGCTTGTGTGTTGCTGTGAGGCTGGAAGCTATGCCACTGGTACTTCAAGTACCAGCAGGGCCATTTATGGAAGACAGGTTTCAGGTGGTGAGGGGGAGCGGAGGTGGGGTGGGGGTGGGGTGATGGGAATGGGGAGTGTTGCGATTGACTTTAGGGGCTCTTCAGGGGGTGGTATGCTAAGTACACGACAGTGTGCCTCAGCTAATTCTCCCAAACTTAGCCAGTGTTACAGAGGTAGGAAACTGAGGCTTGGAGAAATTAAGTAACCTTCAGAGGAGGTATTGGAGCTCGGGTGTCTGTATCTCTAGCCACACCCTCAAAAACACCTTCTTGGCCTTGGGGTAGGTGAACGGTGAACACCCCAATCTTTTCATATAAAATGAGACCTGGGCTGCAATGTGAATGGAAAAGGAGCCCGTATGGGTTTGTGTTGAAACTTCTTTTGCATAACTATCAGTTTTCACTTCGATTTAATGCTACGATTCAAGGTTTTTATTATTTGAAGATGACGACATACATACATATTTTTTAATTATTAATGTGGCACGAGCAGCTAACCACAAGATCAGGGGTTTGAAATCGCCAACTGCTCCAAGGGAGAAAGAAGAGGCTTTCTTCTCTCATAAAGAGTTACAGTCTGAGAACCCACGGGGGCAGTGCCACTCTGTCACATAGGTCACTGTGATCCATAATCCACTCAGTGGCAGCAAGTTTTTGGTACTTTAGTCATGGTGTTCAAAAGGGCATATCTATATAGTTCTAATCTATAGGACAAAGCAGCACTGCCCCAGGGGCGGGGGGTGGGGGGTGGGGGGTGGGGGTTGTCCTAAGGCTCTAGTCTTTACAGAAACAGACTCCCAGGACTGCTCGTTTTCTCCTGAGGAGTGGGAATCGCTGATAGGTTCAAACCACCGACCTCTCAGCAGCCAAGCCCTTGACCCACTGCACCACTGGGCTCCACAGCGGTGCGGCCACGATCAGTGAATTTACGCAACTACAAGTATCGATTTCATATTGCTACGCTTTCCGTTCAGTGACCTCTAATGATTAGTTGAGGAGAATGAATACGTTTTTTACAGAAAGACTCCGCCTCACCAAGTTGGTTCATATTTATGGAAGAAAAGATCAAATTGTGGAAAGGCCAACTTCTTCAGGAGGCCTGGCTCTTTTCCTCAGACGTGCCAAACACCACACACACACACGCGCACACACACACACACACACACACACACTATCATATGACCAACAGACAATACCGCATGGTTTGTTCACGTAACAAGATCTGGGATGTGAGACGTGTTTCTGTTTTTCTTTTTAAATGTGAGAAGAAATTCCGTTGCACTCGAAGCCTGGGAAGCCAGAAGGCAGAGATGGGAGGCGGCTCCGTCTCCGTCCGCAGCCAGCACCCAGGTCAGATAACCAGTGGAACTGACCGCGGACCGCGAGGCCAGCGGAGAGAAACTGGGGGTGGGGGGGTGCAGGAAGTATGCGGCTGGGAAGCTCCGCCACTCTCGTCCGGGTTTCCCGTTTTCCCCCCTTTGAGACTGCAAGGAAAGTTACCCCGGAAATCGGCGTCCGCCTGAAATCCCGCCTGGCCCCAGCCCCCGCCCCAGGAACTTCCCCCGAGGGGAGACGGAGGCTCAAGGTCGCGGGGACCCAGAGTCCGCCTGCTGGGGCGCCTCGCGGCCAGCCGTGCCCTCTATCGGCGGCTCTGGGCATGACTCACACCTGTCTGCGTGCCCTGCCCAACCCAGCCCGTGGCCAGGGTCCCGCTTCCAACCCGTAGCGACCCTGTAAAAGAGTGGACCCCTGGTAGCACTTGGAGTAAAGAGTATTGGGCCTTTAACGCAAGGTCGGTAGTTCAAACCCACTAGCCACTCTGCAGGAGGGACGGTGATGCTGGTTGGTCCCATCAAGATTTAGAGTCTCGGAGGGTAACTAATCCTTGGAGGTATCGCAGAGGAGGTTGCTGGGAAACGGGGAACTAATCGTGACGAGCACAAGAATGAAGAAAGTGTTCTCACATCGCTTGATGTGATGAACTACTGAATTGTATGATACATGGTGTATATGTCATTAAACTATTGGGAAATAGGGTTTATATGTCATTAAACTATTGGGAAAAAAGAGGGTCGCTATGAATCAGAATCGATCCCACGGCTCTGAGTTTATAGGACAGCATGGAACTGCTCCATAGAGTGAATTCCCAAGACTCTGGGTCTTGGAAGAAGCACACTGCCTCCCCTTCTCCCTCACAGCGCCTGGCGGAAATGCCACCCTTTCGACGCGCAGCGTTCTTGTGCTGACAGGGTAGAGGTAGGGATGCGCAGTCTAATACCTGTGTGCACCTTTGCACACCTCTTGAGACTTTCAAGTGACGTGCATCTACATAATTCTCTTAAGGGCATAGATTAGTGTGCAGATCAGGCCAAGGGTCCAGTCTGGGTGTCCATGAGGTTCTGTGTGGCTCCGCTTGCCTGGCTTCCCATCTGTGGAAATGGAAAGTTCTGCTCCCCGCTGTCAATGAGGGAGTGTCTATAATCTGTGCTGTGTCTCCACACACATATTTATCGTGCCTGTACAAAAATGTGTGTGTGTGTTGCGTGGAAGCACAGTGGGTGCATTCGTATGTATCTGGAGTTCAGAAGTGAAAGGAGGGCGCCCCAGTATGCTAGTCTTCAACTTTTTGCCCTTCCTCCCATTCCCCTTCCCGCTAGGAGAACCGTGGCCTTTTGCTACTGAAGCCTCTCTGTACAGTGTCTCCATCCGGCAGTGAACTCCTCAGCCTCCTGCTCAGCCTCCTATTGGCCTTCCTTCTTCCTCAGTCTGAGGCTGCCAGCTGCTGTCCCTGAGTACCTTGGCCGTGATGTAAACTGAAGAAACCAACATCCCCAGCTCCTTCCTTTTTCCCCACCCCAGAGTCATTTCCTCTTAGTTCATTACCTGGAGTTTTGATGTCGACGTTAGTTCAGCATTATTGATACACACACAAGAAGGAGGAGAGGGGAAAAAGGAACTTCGTGAAATTCCCCCAGAAGGTTTTGAGAGTTGTTTTTTTTCTTCTTGAGTATTGCAATGTTGCAACTTGGAACAAATCAGTTTCTAGTTTGGGTTTCCATCAGAAACCTTGGTAGGAGTACGGTATATAAACTCAGCAGCAGCAGCAGCAGCAGAAAGACAGATTCCAACCAAGCACACCCCACTGCCTTCTCAGAATCAAGGTAAGCTGGGATGGGGACCCCATCTGTGTGACCCCCAGTGTCTGGCAGATGAAGTGGGTAGGTTCTGGAAGCAGACCTAGTGGCTTGCTGGCACGCTAGTGAAAAGCCAGGGCTTGAGGGACTGAATTCTATAAAAAATGAATAATACTTGTATGTCTTGGACTGTGAACACCGGGTCTAAAATGTCTGGGGTGGTTTTTTCCCCCGACACTTTTCTTTATTTTGAAGTGGTATTCATATAAAAATCATGTTCTCAGTCACACTGGTCATCAGTTACAGGATTGTATAGTGGTGAAGTGAGTGGGGCTTGCCTAGGATTAAAACCCTTTTAAAAACTTGTCGTGGCAGCTGTCTCAGTGAAGCATCTACTAAGTCCATATGGAAGAAGCACACCAGCCTGTGTGATCCAAGGATGACAATAACAAAATGCAAATATGAGAAAGCATCAGAGCTTAACTTGCAAACACCCAGTTGGTGGAAGGCTATGGAGGACAGTGGGAGCCCAAAACCCATCTGCAGAGTATCCAGTCAGATTAAACCACTGGCTGATCCCCTCTAGCCATAGGCAAGGGTCAGATAGAGGTCAGTGTCATCTTGATTATGCTGGATTGAACTTGACCTCCCTATTGTCCCAACCTCAAATTGTTCCAGGTGCAAGTATTTCTTGCTTGTTCCATAACAAAAGTTTCTCCCCTGGGCTTTTAAATATTGATGATGGGCTTTTCTTTCTGACTCCTTGTTTGCATTTTGATCTTTAATTATCATTAATTTGTCCTTATCACTCTATTTGGCTTTTGTTTGTTTTTTCGTTTCTGTTGGGTTTTCCAGTTTGTGAAGGAAACCGAAGGAGTAGATGCATAAGATAATAACGGATGCAAGGGTGTATAAAAGGTGCAGGGCTGGGCTGGAAGATGGGGAGGGTGAGGAGGCTGGGGGAGCAAACACTGTATGTAGAAGTGGGGAGAGAGCACTAGAACTGATGGTGATTACGCAACTCATTTTAAAAGTGATTTAACCACGAAAAAAGAAAATGTTCTAAAATTGATTGTGATAATAATTGTATAATTCCTCTTTATATGATTGAACTATTGAATTGTATAATATGTGAATAATGTGCAAAAAAAAAACTGTGGGGGCAGGGAACCTGTCATGTACCAGGAAGCTTAAAAAGCTTTGGAAAACTCCCATTGTCTTTCAATTCATTGTTCCATGGGTTTTTTAAGCCCGCTCATATTCCTTAAAGTCATTGAATTTGTAATTAGACCCCATAACTGAGTCTTACAGAGCATACCTCTGTTCCCATGTTTTTCATGGGTTTTATACCATAGCTAGTTGTTCTATCAACCAGTTTGACTACCAGATTATCTACTTGTCTAATCCATGTGTTTATTTTCTGATTGACTAGCTCTGATCTCATTTTTTTTTAAATGAAAAGCAATTGTACTGTTTCAAACTGGTCCCTGAATATTGTTAAAATCTTAGTGGAGTGGGCGGGGGAGAGAGGGGTAGTTTTTACAAGTGTCTTCTACCTGCCCAGGTAAGTGCTATGTGATAACACATGATCAAATTAAGGTATCATTTTAATAATGAGATTACTCAGATGACTTGCTCTTTTCAAAAAAGAAGCTCTAGTAAACCAAAGCACAATTAAGCTCCCTCCCACCAAATGGAGTCTGGTTCATAGCAGCCCTGTAGGACAGGGCCGAGCGGCCCTGGGAGCTTCCGAAGCTGTAACTCTTGGGGAGTGGAAGGCCTCATCTTTCTCCCTCACAGAGGTCGGTGGTTTCAAACTGCTGGTCTTGCGTTTAGCAGCCCGATGCGTAACCACCACACCAGCAGGGTTCTGGTGGGGATGAAAAATAGCAAACATAGCACGAACTACAGTATTACTGTGTGTGATATGCTACAAAATGACGGCGAGGTGCTGTGAGAGCAAATATTCAGCGTCTTGATCTTGTCTAAGGAGCCCTGGTGGCACGGAGATGAAAATGCTCATTGCCATCAGGAAGCTCAGTAATTCCCCACTGAGGGAGATAGTTGTGGCAGGCAGTGTGTGCCTGTAAAGAATGACAGGCTCAGAAACCCACAGGGCAGTTTTACTCTGTCCCGTAGGGTCGCTATGAGTCAGTGGCACTGGGTTTGCAGCCCAACTGCATGACCCACTCCACCACCGGGGCTGCTCAGGTCTCTCAGCGTTGTCGTGCTCCCTGGTACCCGCGGATTGTCTGGAGGGCAGCAGAGTTGAGCAAACGCCGCCTCGATTTTTTGTTTCTCCTGGGTGTGATGAAGAGAGGTCCATTGCCCTCCCCACCCCTCAGTAGGTTTCTGATTTAAATTTGGGGGGTGTTGCAATGTCACTTGCTTCCGGTGACCCTGCCCAGGGCTCCCTCTATCTTGCACCTAAAGCCCAGGGAGGAGGTGCTGGGCGCATCGCCAAAGGGAAAACCCCAGTGTTCAGAGAGCGTAAAGGAATTGCCCGGAATCTCCGATGTCTCTGTTTCCCAAGTCCATCTGGGTTTTACAGGCTGCATAATCTCAATATCTACATGGGCATTTCCCTAGAGCCAGGCACTGGCTTTTTATAGTGACCCATTATATTCAAAACAAACATATCAAAATATAGCTATATCTTTTCCTGATTAGTTTGTACAAACAAGCCTGTTACTGATTGCCTTCCTTAATACCTTCATGGCACTGCTTACTTCCAAAGACCCTTTAAGGTGGATATTTTGTCCATTTAATAGGGGAGGAAACCGGGCTCATAGAGTAGCAAGCTGAAGACATGTGAACGGGGAACCAGGGCTCGAGACCTGTCTGATTCACTCTCAGCTCTGAGTTCACTAACCGTGGCTCCGTGCTAGTTAGTACGTTGCTGTGGCCATCGCTTGGACTGGTTCATAAATGTGTCCCTGAAAGCACCATGCTCAATGACAAGAAACGTGGGCAGTGTATTGAAGGCTTGGCTTCAAGTCCTCTCAAGCTTTATATGATAAAGGAATAATGGAGTTAGGGGGGCCCACACCCCACCCCACCCGCAGCATTAGCGGAAGTTTGGATACAGCCCTCAATTGTCAATGCTCAGCCACCTCAACCAAGAGATGCCCTTTTTTAAATTAATTTTTTTAATCATTTTATTGGGGGCTCATACAATTCTTATCACAATCCATACATACATCCATTGTGTGAAGCACATTTGTACATTTGTTGCCATCATCATTCCCGAAACGTTTTCTTTCTACTTGAGCCCTTGATATCAGCTCCTCGTTTTTAAGGAATGTGGGAGAAATATTGAATATTCAGCCAAACAGTGGTACTGTTCACAAAAGATGACAGTGTTTCCATCAGAAATTAAGTTTTCAGGTGGGGAAATGTTCCCATTGCACAATATTGAGGTTTCTGTAAACCCTGGTGGGTGTTTGTATAAGATGGTGGATGATTTAGCATGCCTTGGATGATTTCAGAGTAGTTTATTATTATTTTATGATCTTCTCTCAAGGACAGTCTGCATTTCCCAGGCCGCTGGGTCCTGAACATGAACCGCTGAGTAAAGCCAGTGGTTTCAAAGGTTTCAAAGTGTGCTTTCTGCACCCGCAGCATCAGCCGGCCCCACCAGGAAACTCCTCGCCTCGTTAAGGCAGCACCATAGGTTTCTTCCCCAGACCCGCTGAGTCACAATCTTTCGGCCTGTGTTTGTAAAAGGCTTCCAGGCGCTCATGATGCAAAAGAAACCAGGCTTACTAGTCAACTACAAAAAGGTGTTCCCCCCACCACCCAACTCCTTTACCCTCCCACCCCCACCCCAGTGACATACACCCCACGGTTGCCCCTTTCTCCCACCCCTCCCCATGCCCCACACCCAGACTTGGACCAATAGTCCCCTTTCAAAGCCTAGAACTGAATGTATCCCTGTGGTGGATTAATCAACCACTTAAGATCAGTAGAGGAGTATTTACCCAATAGCAAAGTTCACAGAGTTAGGGAAAGGGGGACAATGAAAATAGGAAATAAAGGGGGAAAGCAGAATAAATGTCGTCGCATGGGGGACATTGCAATGACTGAGTTGAAATGTATAAGGATTTCTCAATGTAAGATTTATGGTCTGCTCCGTGGAGCTTCACCTAAACCACAAGGTTCTTTGAAAGAAGTGATGGTGTTGCCCACTCCGCTCTGAGAGCCGCAGAGCTGGATTGTGTAGAAGGGAGTCCATCTCCCACTTTGGAACAACTGTAGTTGAAACAAGGGAAGAAAGCAGCAAGGGGTGATGGCCAGGTGGTGGCCAGAACTTGAACCTTTGTACTTGAATAAACTTTCCAGCCCTTTATTCCTGGGTGTCCCAGCTCACGCTGCCTGGTGAAAGTGATTCCGACTTGTGGCTTATTTCCCCAACTAAACTTGATCAACAGTGCTTGGGCGTAAGTCTTTGTTCCTGGAAGGCAGGATCCAAGTACAACTGTTTCGTTGTTGTTCCTAGCCTCCCCATACTTTACGTAGCAAAAGCATGTCGCCATTGAGACACCCTGATTCAGCCATATGGACAGAGGAGAACAAGCCCTGTGGATTTCTGAGAGTGTAAATGTGTGTGTGTGTGTGTGTGTGTGTGTGTGTGTGTGTGTGTGTGTGTAAGAAAGAGCTTTATATACAAGAGCAATTGAATTTTGAGAAACCATCCCAACCCACTCCAGATCAAGTCCATAAGTCTGATATTAGCTCATCTGTTCGATACCAATCTGTAAAGTCCTCATCAGGCTCACAAAACACATGCAATGACGCTGAATACAGGAAGATCACAGACAAGTGCGTGGGAAGTCTTGTACCCACAGAGTGGCTGTTGGATTCAAACTGCTGACCTAGTGGTTAGCAGGCCAGTGCCTAACCCACTACCCAGTCTTACATACCCACTGCCATCAGGTCAATTCTGACTGATAGTGACCCTATAGGACAGAGTACAGCTGCTTGGGTGTGTGTGGGGGTGGAGGAGAGCAAAAAAGCCATATCTTCCTCCCACACAGGAACTGTGGTTTTAAACTCTCGACCCTGTGGTTAGCAGCCCAAGGTATCGTCCCTATGCCACCAGGGATCCTCTTGCACATAACAAGTACTAAATAAATAACTGCCTAATGCACAAACCATGTTCCTTCTCTGACCTCTGAAAACAAAAGGATTCTATCGAGTCCTCCAGCTCCAGATAGTCTGTGATTCTCTGTCTGGGGCTACTCTTACCCAGAGACCAGTGTAGAGGGTTCTTGTAGCACATTTAATATTAACCTGACATTGCAGAGAAGCAGGGGAATAAAGCTGAAATGCAATGCGCACAGAGCCCATGGACGTGTGGTTCCTAGACATACCTGAACAATACTAACAATCTTCTCCCTTCCTTCTCACCCGCCCCTCGTCATCTCCTCTTCCTCCTCCTTCCTCGTGCTCTCCCTCGCCCGCAGATGCAGCAGCAGCAGCTGGTCGTCTCCTGGTTCGCCGTGGTGTTGCTGGCATCCCCCCTCATGGCCATATGGGAGCTGGAGAAAGATGGTAAGCAGCTTGTCTTTACCCTCTTGGGAGTGACAGGATTCTAATGCTGGACCCTAAGGCAGCTCCTGATGGGATGTCAGACAGAATGGGCAACACCCACACCCCGACACTGGATCTTTACTAGTGAGAGCCGGCGCCTGGGGACTAATATTTACCACTTTTACCTCTTGAGGTTATCTCCATTGTTTGGTTCCTGTGTTTCTGTAGACGGTGGTTCTCAACCTTCCTCATGCCACCAGCCTTTAATACAGTATTCACATTGTGGTGACCGCCCCAACCATAAAATTATTTTCGTTGCTACTTCATCATTGTAATTTTGCTACTGTTATGAATCAGGAAACCCCTGTAAAAGGGTCCTTCGACCCCCAAAGGGGTCGCGACCCACAGGTTGAGAACCACTTTGTAGATGGAAAGGAGATACAGATTTTGCCAGCACTGAAGTGGTGAAAGTAAGGACTGTGTCCTCCTACATCTCTCACACCTTCACTCAGCCGTCCACTTCTGACCAAGCACTGTGGATGGAAGCGGAGGGCTGAGATACAGTGACTTGGTTCCAGTTACGCTTCTGCCGTTATTGACTGTGTGACCGAACCTGGGTCACATCTCCACACCTGTGAACTAGCAGATACCAACTAATAGCTACCACACTGGTGAGTCGACTCATTATGAATGCTGAAGAAGGCGCAACAAGTGGAAAGGAGGAAATGCTAGCTAGCATGATTATTTTGGTTGTTGAAAAATACAATGACTCAAGAGAACCTTGCTTAACCCCTATATCCTCCTCTATAAAATAGGAACTGCCTCCTAAAATTGTAAGATCTGGAAAATTATGAATAATGCACAGAATGAGAATCTCCATTGATGAGCCCCCTGCAGAGAAAACGAAATCCTTAAACCCCAGTCAGACGATGGAGAAGGGATTATTATCTGGTCCTTTGGTCTAGGAAAATGACCAGTAACTTACATTGAATGGACCATAGGTCAGGCCAGGTGCTGTTTTTATTTTTAGTTTTTCAGGTAAGTCTAAAGTTAAACAGAACTACAAGGTAAAAGGTGGATACTGTTTTATGGTCATTTTTAAAACAAGGGAGCAGAGGCACATTGTGATTAAGTACCTTGCCCCCAATCCTCTCCAGGCGTCCTCAAACTATGGCCTGCTAGCCACATGTGACCCACTAAGAACATTTATCTGGCCTGCCGGGTGTTTTTGCCCCATATTTTTTACTTCAAAATACGATATGTATAGTGTGCATAGGAATTTGTTCATAGATTTTTTTAAACTATGGTCCGGCCCTCCAACAGGTCTGAGGGACAGTGAACTAACCCCTGTTTTTAAAAGTTTGAGGACCCCGATAGATCTTTGTAATTGGTTCCCCCTTTCCATCCCACCCTCCCTTTACCCTCACGGTATTGCCACTCTCACCACTGAAGGGGTCATCCACCCTGGATTCCCTGTGTTTCCAGTTCCTACCTGTACAAATGTACATCCTCTGGTCTAGCCAGATTTGTAAGGTAGAATTGGGATCATGATAGTGGGGGGAGAGGAAGCATTTAGGAACTAGAGGAAAATTGTATGTTTCATCGTTGCTACATGGCACCCTGACTGGCTCATCTTCTCCCCGAGACCCTTCTGTAGGGGAATGTACAGTGGCCTACAAGTGGGCTTTGGGTCACCACTCTGCACTACAGCCCTCATTCACAATGATATGATTTTTTTTTCTGATGATGCCTGATAACTGATCCCTTCGACACCTCATGATCGCACAGGCTGGTGTGCTTCTTCCATGTGGGCTTTGTTGCTTCTGAGCAAGATGGCTGCTTGTTTACCTTCAAGCTTTTAAGATCCAAGACGCTATATCTTTTGATAGCTGGGCACCATCAGCTTTCTTCACGACATTTGCTTATGCACCCACTTTGTCTTCAGCGATTGTATTGGGAAGGTGAGCATCATGAAATGCCAGTTTAATTGAACAAAGTATTCTTGAGTGGAGGCCCAATGTCCATCTACTACCTTAATACTAAACCTATATATATGCACATAGATCTATATCCACATCCTCATATATTTTTACATATGCACATGTCTTTATTTAGATCTCTATAAATGTCCTTTGCCTCCTAGCTCTTTCCTCTATTTCCTTTGACTTTCCTCTGTCCCACTATCATTTCATCCTTCATTTGGGTTTCAGTAATTCCTCTGGGTTACATTACCCTTGGTCACGCCCTAACAGGTCTCTTACACCCTCCTCACCACCAATTTGGATCACTTGTTTTTCCCTTGTACCTGGGTTTGTTAACACCACTACCTTTCTCCACACCTCCCCCTCTCCCATGTCACCCAGAATTGTCAGTCCCATTGTTTTCTCCTCCAGACTGTTCATGCAGACTATCTTATTTAGACAAACCTGTGGAGATAATAACATGCACAAAAACAAGATGGAGCAAAACCAAGCAACAAAAGAAAACAAAACAACAACAAACCAGTGACAAAAAAAAATCACACAGCAACAAGAAAGAAAAGCTTATAGTTAGTTCAAGGACTGTTTGTTGGCCTTTAGGAGTGTTGTCTGGTCCAGTCTGATGGGGTGCCAAGCCCTGGCCCCAAAGTCTATTTTTGGTATTCTCTGGGGACTTCATTGTTCTGTTCCCCTTGCTGTCTGTTCCATGCCCTTAGTGTTTTGGTTTTGCCTTGATGTGGTGGGATCAGATCAGGCACAATTCCCACACTGTGTCTCCAGTGTTGTCCCTCGCAGGGCTATGCGTCAGGGAGGGATGTCACGTCTCATAGTGGGGCCAGCCATATGGTCTTCTCTGTGGATTGGCTGCTCTGCGTGGGAACGTTGTCCTCAAGGCTTTGTGATGCGTCCCACCCTCTCTTCCTCCCCCTTCATTTGTTCTCTTGTGCTCTGATCAAACATGTCCCTCTCCCGGAGCTGAAGATTCAGTGCTGTCCTCTGAAATAAATTCTTCTTGGGGGAGGTGGAGGTGTCCACATAGTTGGGATTGAGGCTGGCCCCTCAGACCTCTCCATTGGTTTCCTACTCCATGCCAGCATGTTGCATTCACATCTTGGCAACTCCTTATTTCTTCCCTCCCTCTCTCAGGAACCCATCAATTGTGGATCACTTGTTGTTTCCTTGTCCCTGGGGTTTTTAACACCCACTTCCTTCCCACCCACCCCCACCTCCCCCGTTCCCAAGTCACCCCAGGGGGGCTAGGTCCAGTTGTTCTTCCTTCGGATTGTTTATCCCGCCTATCTTATCTAGATAGACCGGCAGAGATAATACTATGCACAAAAAAAAACAAGACAGAGCAAAACAAACTAACAAAGAAAACAAAACATCAACAACCAAAAAAGAAAGGCCTGTAAATAGCTCAAGGTCTTTTTTGTTGACCTTTATGAATGTTTTCCCATAGAGTCAGATGGGGCACCATGCCCTGACCCCAAAGTCTATTTTTGTTATTCCTTTGGGACTTCGTTGCTCTGTTCCCCTTGCTGTTCTGTTGCTGCACATCCTTAGTGTTTCGCCTCAGTGTGGTGGGATCAGATTGGGCACAATCCCACACTGTATCTCACTGTTGTCCCCATAGTGCTATGGGTCAGTGAGGGACGTTGTGTCTGGTACTGGGGCTGGGCCTATGGTCCTCTCTGTGCTTTGGCTGCTCTGAGAGGGATTACCGTCCTCAGGATTTGGTGGACCAGGATGTGCTCTCTTCTTTTCCCTTCATTTGCTCCTGTGTGCTCTGATCAGACATGTCCTTCTCCCTGAGCTGTAGCTTCGGGGCTGTCCTCTGAAGTGAATTCTTCTGGGGGGAGCAGGGCTCTCTACATAGTTGGGATTGTGGCTGGCCCCTCAGACCTCTCTATTGGTTCCCTGCTTCATGCCAATATGTCACATTCACGTCTTGGAGCATCGGGTGTGCTGGAAGTTTCTTATCTCCACCACACCTTTGCCAAAGACTTCAGTGGTGTTTGCATTTTTCAGTGTGCCCAGGTCTTCTCTATCTGCCAACAAATCCGTTTATTATTGCAGGTGATCTTCCAGTTAGTGAGCTGCCAAGGTCTTTCTGCTTCGGGGTTTCTAGACCTTGAGCCCAAATGGGGGCCAGTGCCCAGAGGCCATCTCAGCAAACATTTGCCAATATTTGTTATGAGAAAATCTATGCTTAGGCAGTGGAGACGCTGCCATGGTTTAGAGAAAACAGTCCAGAGTTCATCGAGCTTATAACCTAGTCCTCTCCCCCCCCTCCCCCATCCTTCAGTTTATGTTGTAGAGTTGGACTGGTACCCTGATGCTCCTGGAGAAATGGTGGTCCTCACATGTGACACTTTAGAAGAAGACGGAATCACCTGGACCTCTGACCAGAGCAGTGAGATCTTAGGCTCCGGCAAAACCCTGACCATCCACGTCAAAGAGTTTGAGCATGCTGGCCGGTACACCTGTCAGAAAGGAGACGAGGTTCTGAGCCATTCGCTCTTGCTGCTTCACAAAAAGGAAGATGGGGTTTGGTCCACTGATATTTTAAAAGACCAGAAAGGTAATCCCTTCCTCTTGGATATTGCTAGTGTTTTCTTCATAAGTTCATAGGCAATACAAAGAAAGGCAAGACGCAGTGAGTCTAGGTAGTGAGTTAGCATATACTCCTTACTGACACCGCCCAGGATCTCCAGTGTCCTGTGCTCTCTTAGCAGGATTGCATTATCAACCATCAAACTCTTGTTACGGGAGAGATTTGTGTTCAGGCTGAGTGCTTTCCCTGAGATGCTCTGTAGTGGTTGTGCATTGGCCCACTAGCCCCAAGGTCAGCAGTACGAAACCATCACCGACTCTCACGAGAAAGATGACGTTTTTTACTCCCATAGAGAGTTACAATCTTTCCTTGAGTCAGAATCAACTCAATGGCAGTGAGAAGATGCTTGCAGAAGCAGCCCTGGTTGTGAGGTCTGTGGGTTACACTCTAGGCTGCTAATCACACACAGCTCAGTAGTTCAGACCTACCAGCCACGGGTGAAGTTGTCTGTTCCTGTGAAGATTTACCACCTTGGAAACCCACCAGGACAGTTCTACTCTGTCCTATGGGGTTGTTATGATTCAGAATCAATTTGGTGGCAGTGTGTTTAGTTTGGAGTTTTTATTATTTCATGCCTGGTGGAAATGAATGAGTATGCATGGTGCTTTATATCAACACTGAGGTGATAACCTTGGGGAGGGGGGGATTAACACTACTCTCAGATGTGTTAGATGTCTATTATACCCTATCAACTCAGCATCCTATTGGGACCAACTGTCAGGAGAACTGTCACATTTCCCAAGAAAATATATGTAGGAACTTCACAATCTTTTTTCTTCTTCCAATCCAGAACCAAAAAATAAGACCTTTCTAAAATGCGAGGCCAAAAATTATTCTGGCCATTTCACCTGCTGGTGGCAGACAGCGATCAGTACCGATTTGAAATTCACTATCAAGGGCAGCAGAGGGTAAGTGAAACCCATGTGGCTTCCCAGCATTTTGCTAGAACTGTTTCATTCAGAAAATCAGGATGGACAAACTCAAACTCAATACTCCAAGCTTTTTCAGCCCCTCTCTTGCTCTAAATTGAGGAAAAGTTATGGAGATATAAGCCAATTGCTTGAACAAATGCACACGTTTGGACAGGATATTATCCAGGTCTGAGAATAGCCTAAGTTGTGTTTGAAGCCACTCTCGTCCAACTTGCCTAGAAATGCTTCATTAAGGCTCATAGCTCCAGAGGGAGGGATAAAAGGAGAAGCAGAAAATACAAATGACTTGCCACAATGGCACCTTGAGTCAAAAATAGAGTATAGATTGTGGGACTCTTAAGTTGACTCCAAAACTATGTGATCCCACTAGACATTTTCCTATGGTCACCTCAGCTTCTTTCTCTCCTGCTAATACCACCCCTGGGAAGCTAATGGAGCAGAAGAGTTCACTATCCGACACAGCTGCACCCATCTCCATGGAAACAGAACCGATGTTTTTGCCCATCTTTGTGACTCCCTGAATCCATGTGGGATGATGGAGCCAACCCTAGCCACTCAGCCTGACACCGACACCATTTCACTGGGTAAATTGACCTCGTGGTGGTAGTAGTGGTGGTAGCTGCTCATGGACAGCTCATGGGTGACAGTCGTGCTGCCCCATAGGATTTTCTTAGCTGTACTCTTTATAGAAGCAGATCCCACCTGTGCAGGTGGGTGAAACTCTCTAATTGATCAGCAGCCAATGCAAACCACTTGCACTGGTGGTGCTACCTAAATTAACCTCTGAGGCCTCATTTTCCACAGGTTTAAATGATCGCACTGACTTTTAAAGTGCTGTGCAAAGTGCACAGAGACACGGGTGTAAGTGTCCTGCAGCATTTGGGGTCATCAGCAGGGAAATGGCTCAATACGGGGTGCACTGTGTAGTTATTAAAATTAAATAGGCCAACCTATATTTTTTATAAGTCAGAATCAAGTCAACGACTTTTATGTTCGTTTGAGTTTGTATGTTTTGATGTGGAGAGCTCCCCCCGTACTATGTTCAAAGAGGGACATGGTGGTTACAAAGCATATATATATATATATAATCATTTGAGTCCACTTCATAAAAAATATATACACCTAAGTAGATATAGAGAAGGATATAGATGTAGTGCATAAAACATCTGTATATAGTATATAGGATTTTATAGACCTGAATATGTGATTATTTTGCATATTTCCTGGAAAAGTTCTGGGAAGCTCCAGCAAGCTAGGATTCGTATTTCTACCTGGGGAGTGAGCTTAGGGATGAAAAGATGGAAGAAGGAGACACACACACACACATTCATATGCATCTTTATCATTTTAATTTGAATAATTACTATGCATTGATTTTTTTCAAAGGAAAATAAGGCTCATGAATTTAAATGTTTAATAAAACATTTTGATCAAGGACTCTAGATCTAAAAATTTCCAGATTCATTCAGGCCAAAAGCGTATGCACACAGAGTTGCTTCCAAACATCTGTGTCAGGACCCTGAAACTCAGCTTGTTCTCATGGGGAGGACAGTTTGCCAGCCCTGGGAGAAATGACACCAGCTGGAGAAGGTGAGTTCTCAGACGCGGCCAGCTTCCCTGCCTCAATGGCTGCAGTCAGTAGAAACTCATACACAAACCGATAGCCATCCAATGGACGCTGACTCGGGGCAAGCCGCTCGTGTCAGAGGAGAAGTGTGCTCTGTAGGGCCTTCAGGGGCTGGTTTTCATGAGTAGTTGTCAGGCCTTTCTGTTGAAGATCCTCTGCAAGGACTGGAACCACCTGGTTAGCAGCTCCATCCCAAATGCATAACACATGATATTTGATTTGATTTCAGCTCTTCTGACCCCCAAGGGGTGACCTGTGGGGAGGTGACACTGTCTGAAGAGAAGGTCAGAGTGGACCACAGGGAGTATAAGAAGTACACGGTAGAGTGTCAGGAGGTCAGCGCCTGCCCAGCCGCCGAGGAGAGCCTGCCTATTGATGTGGTGGTGGAAGCTATTCACAAGCTCAAGTATGAAAGATACGCCAGCAGCTTCTTCATCAGAGACATCAGTGAGTTCGCTGGGGTTTTGCACTTAGGAACACAGACTTTATTGGTCACACATTCACCATGCCCCGGGCATTGGGCTGATTAATGGGCTACTACCCTTATCTCTTTTATTCTGCACCAAGGCGGGGAAGACAGTGGAGATGCTATGATCTATATTCTAAAGAGGGAGAAACTGAGTCTTAGATAAGCAACTGGCCCCAGGCCTCAAGGTAACTCAGACCCAGACCTTGTCACTGCAAAGGGAGGGCTCTTTGTGACCCTGTCTCTTCCTCTGCCCCGGAGGCCGCTCCTCTGATGAATCCAAGAACCCTTACAACATAACATTTATACTGAGGACTGGCACATCCCTCCTGGTGGCCACTATTCCCTGCCAGTCTCTCTCGAGCACTGAGAGAGAGAGAGAGAGAGAGAGAGAGAGAGAGAGAGAGAGAGAGAGAGAGAGAGAGAGAGAGAGAGAGAGAGAGAGAGAGAGAATTTGTCTGTGAATATACACTCTTAGATTAGACTTTTATTTCACTTGGCAAATACAGATCTTGGTCATTTATCCTTCTCTTTTTCATTCACTCCTGGAGCCAGCTCTACGAAATGAGCGCTATAGACCCTGCTCAAGTCTGAGTCTTTGTGGAGGGGTTACCCTTGGTGGGTGGAGGAGAGTGGGATCGACTTCACGTGGTGTGGCCAAGGGAAGGGGTGGTCAGCTGAGACCTAACGAGATTGCACTCAGAAAAGAGAGGAGACTCTCGTAGAGCAATTACAAGGTGCCATGGCCTCCAGACGGAGTCTAATGAGTCCACGTACCTTCCATAGAATGTCTCTTCCTCTAGGAAAAGGTAAGCCTGATTAGGACCAAGTCTTGGGGCAAGTATCCTGCAGGCCTTGCCTAAAAGGCTCTCCCCTCATGCTCTGTGAGAGGCTCAGCAGCGCCCCATGCTTGGTGCTGTGGCGATGATGGGCTCTCCGGGCATTACCCGGAGGTGAGCATCTTGCTCTCTCAGAACCTTCAGAGCGCAGACAGAGGTCATGAGGGAAGTGGCCCCCAGAGTGCAGGGATGAGAAGACTTCAGAGTCTGTGATGATTGCCCAGGGCTGCTCTCCATGGGCACCGGCAGTCCAAGCATCTCACGTCTGCCAGCTGGTTTATTCCATTTGCCAAGAGATACTATGGTCCCAGCTGTTCAGTAGCTAGGCACTTTGGGCACTGTGGCCCCACGTTGTTCCAGACTCCAGGTGAGTAGGATGCCCTCACTGCCTGGCAGATGCTGGGCGGGGAGTGGGGGAGCAGCTGTGGCAATAGGAGAGCATGAACGAGAGGGTGCAGCGGCTGGCTGGGAGGGAAAGAGGGTATCGCGCTCCAGTCCAATTCCCAAAGATGACAAGTGAAGCCCTGCGGATCCTCCCGGTGCTGGAGTTTTAGAAAAGAGAGTGGTAGTGGTCGCATGTAAGGACTTTATGTGGTGAATTTCATTTCATACTTACAACCACTTATGAGGTGGAAGCCAGCACAAAATCAATTTTCCAGATGAAAATGGTGCTCAGAGAAATGAAGTAACTACCCTACGGCCCCACGGCAGGTAAAAGATGAAAGGAGAAACAGAAGCCCCAAGCCCCATCAGGAAAATCTCTATCTTCAGGAGCCCTGGTGGCGTAATGGGTTATGCATGGGGCTGCTGACCACGAGATGCGCAGTTCAAACCCACCAGCTGCTCCATGGGGAAAAGATGAGGTTTTGTGCTCCCATAAAGATTCACAGTCTCAGGGACCCATCGGGGCGGTTCTACCCTCTCCTATAGGCTCGCTATGAGTTGGAATTGACTCAATAGCAGTGAGTGTGAATGAGTTCTCTTCTTCCACAGTCAAACCTGACCCACCCAAGAACCTGCAGGTGAAGCCACTAGCCAATTCTCGGCATGTGGAGGTCAGCTGGGAGTACCCGAACACCTGGAGCACCCCACATTCCTACTTCTCCCTGACATTCTGTGTCCAGGTACAGAGCAAGAACAAGAGAGAAAGGGTAAGGCGTGATTCGTGTGTGATATATTCTGTGGTCAGATTGAAGCAGGTCAGAGCAGATGATTGACAATACAAAACAACTTTCTTAGCACATTCCATGGGTCCCATGTATTATCCACTTAATCGTCAACACTGCTTCCTAAGGAAAGGCATTGAAGCCCAGAGAGGCTGTGACTTATCCAAGTTCATTCAGCTCGCAAGTGGCAGAGCTAGGACACAAACTCGGTCCAAAAGACACGAAGCCGTCACCCAGTCACTGTTGCCTCCAGGATCACTGATCATGAATCTTTGCATGCAGAATTAGTCCTCCGTGGATAATAGAATTGATCATAGAACATCCATGCTGTGGCTCAATTGAAAATAGGTAACTCTCACCTGCTCCAGGTGTTAGCTTATTTTCTTGAACGAAATGTGGGCACTGCCATAGGCTGAGACCTTCAAACTTTCTTCTCTTGACTTCAGAATGCTGCAAAGGGCCCAGAGGCAAATCTGACGGAGCCCTAGAGCTCCTGGGACCCCACTTGTAAAACCGCTGCAAGAGACCTTAGACAGCAAATCATTGGCATGTGGCAGAAAGCCTTTGGCATGTCAGACAGCTGTGGTGGGGTTGGCCCTGCACTCATGATGATCACACGCACAAGGCAATCACAACATTGTGATCCATTATGTTGTCATTGGCTATTTTTTTAAGTAGATCACCAGGCCTTGCTTCCTAGTCCCTCTTAATCTGGCACCAACACCAAAGCCTGTTCAACATCCTTGCAACACACAGCCCCCACTGAGGAAAGGAAGCTGCCTGTGCGTGAGGTGTCTGGGCTGGGGATCAAACCCACATTTCCTGTACCCAGGCAAGGATTTATCCTGGAGCCAACACTGGCCTGGAGTGGGTCAGTCACCCCTGAAAATTTCAGCAGGTTAGGGGATTTTACCTAACCGTGGTTTAAAAGCTTTGATGACTAGCTTCCCTCTTTGTAGCACCTCACCTTGATAGGTAATATTTGCTGAGCGCTTTTACAAGGTAAAGACTTTGCTATTAGGGTCACCTTTCACTTTCACACCTCTGCGAGGCGATCTTTTTTATTATTATCCCCATTTTATAAATAAGGAAGCTGAGACACTAGGAACCTAAAGCATTTCCCTGAAGTCACAAGTGCGTACACTCCTTTCTCACACGTGAACATGGTTACGGCCCAGAAGCCAGGCCATGATGCGAAGAACAGCATTATGTGAAAATGGAAGATGAGGGATTGAAACTGCTGACCTTTCAAGTAGCAGCCAAGTGCTTTCACCCCTGTGCCACGCAGATGCCACACAGACCTCTGCCAGTAGGTGGCAGAAGGTCTACACCCTCCCCAGTGACTTGCAAATGTGGTATCCTAAGATCTGGGTGTGATTGTTTGGGGAAGCTGTCCTGTGCAGGAATACAGGCTGCCTGCCTGATGGCCATGTTGGCACAGGGCACTCACAGATTGCACTGCACTTTACAGAAAGACAAAGCCTGCATGGACAAGACCTCGGCCAAGGTTACCTGCCATAAAGACGCCACAGTCCGAGTACAAGCCCGGGACCGCTACTACAGCTCCTTGTGGAGTGATTGGGCATCTGTGTCCTGCAGTTAGGTGAGTGCCCCAGACGTGTAGACCGTGAACCTGGCCATAGGGCAAGGAGAGCGAGGGGCGCTGCAGATGGGCAGTGGCAAATGGCATTCCCAGCACACCATGGCCAGAGTCTGAAACATGCATTTGTTCATTAACAGGCTTTATTTGACACCTATATTGTGCCAGGCACTGTGCTGAGCCAGGAACGCAGCAGTAAGGGCCTACGTTCTTTCTAGCTGCCACAGAGTCTATTGCGGCTCATAGTACATCCAGGTGACAGAGCAGAATTACCCCATCAGGTTTTCCTGGTTGTAATCTTTACAGCCGCAGATTGTCATGGTTTTCTCCCACAGAGCCAGTAAGTGGTTTCAGACTGCCAGCCTTGCTGAACTGCTTGTGCCACCGGGATCCCTACAGGGGAAAGCAGAGGCAGAAGAGTGCGGTGGGCAGGGATCAGAAAATTGAGGGCCTCCAAGCTAGCTTCAGGAATGCGAATCATATGATAGGGGCACTAGGGAGCCATGACTGGGCATTAAGCAAAGAAGTGGCATGATCAGATACTGTTTTAAGAAACCGCGCAGGTGAGCCTCTGGGGAGGAGCATGGTATTTGGCCACAGAAGGAGGGGCTGGGCCCTTTGAGGTGGAATCCCTAACAAACCAACTGCCCAGGGGAAGCTTTTATGATATAAGAAGGGCTTGGTGCTGTGTTTCTCACCTATATTTTACCATTCTCTTTCAGGTTATAATTCCTGGAAGAAATATTTTTTATGTCATAGCCAAAAAACATTCTATTTTTCTGATTTTCTTTATTTTTTAGAAGAGTATAATAATATCTTTGGTATATTTTTATATTTAAATGCAAAGTGCTGATTGAAACAAACAGCTAATTTATTTATAGACTGGCCAGCTCTCGAGTTGCCACTGACCTTCATGCTGTTTTACATACAAGTAATTTATATATTTATTATTTTGTAACTGTTGCTTAACATCTGTGTGCAAAATGCATCCAATGATTTCAAGACCTGATACAGAAGGCCCACTGGCCCTACTATGCCAAAAAAAATGTGAATTTTCATATTATTTATCCTGACCACTTTATCCAGCGAGGCTTCGAGTGCACTGGTTTTATGACAGCCAGTGAGCACACTGTGTGCTGACGTGAGCACAAGCATCTATTCGTAATGGATGGGCCTAAGAGATGTGGAAATAGACACACTGCGGGGTGCTTGCAGGAGAGGCTGTTTCCAACATCCAGGAAGACTTCCCTGCCCCATCTTGTCTCGGGATGTCTCAGGAAAGCTACTTCTGAGCAGGTGTATCTTTTGGGTGCCTGCACTGAGAGAAGACCTGCAATGTGTGACGCTGGAATTAAGCTTCAGCCTTGCTGGCAGTCGCCCCTCCCACTGGTCTGAGGCAGGAGAAGGTGTGCAGAGTTGCCTGGGATAGTTCAAAGGGCTTATGATTCAAGAGGAAGGGCAGATGCCGAAGGGCTGCCACCAGGTCGACTCTGGAGATGGGGCTAAGGAGGAGGCGTTGTCAGACCCTCAGGCTGCTGCGCACTGACCGAGTGAAAAAACCGACCGAGAGGCACAGAAAAGGATGAAGAGCAAGCAGCCTGTTGGTCACCCTCAGGGAGTCTCACGAGATACCACAGACTGGCTTGGCGGTGAAGGTGCTATTTTTAAGTCAGAAAAAGTGCTTTTGATAAAGTGGTTGTGCGTGGTTTCTATTTATTTATTATTTATTTATTTTGACATTCCAAACCTGACCTAATAAAAGGATAACTCCCTTTGCGATTGTTTGCAGTCGTCTTCTTGTAGCTCCTGTACCCACGTTTGCCTGGGGGGGCAACTTGCTGCCTGTCATTTAAGAATCGCCCTCCTTACAGGGCTTCCCTGTCCGGTTTGTACACTTTCTCTTTGCTTCCTAGCATTCCCAAAGTCGGTGTCCTATGGAACTCAGGGAACGCCCCTGTAATCTGAGCAGGGCCCCCCTGCAAGGGCACTGCAGTGTAGTCTGTCCGCCCTGAGGCTGGAGTGCTCTTGAATATGCACTTCTGCTTTCACCTTTCATCCTGGTTTACCCGAAACCAAAACCAAAAACACAGCTGTCCCGTCAATGCCAACTCACTCACCGCGACCCTATGTGTGCCAGGGGCTGCTGCCCACGGCTGTCCTGGGCTATAATATCCAATAAATCCCATCACCACGCTTCTTTTCCAGGGGGGCACTGGCTCGATTTGAACTGTCTACCTTTCTCAAACTCAGAATATCACTGCTATCAGGACCCTTTAACGCAGGCTGGACCCGCCCCTGTAGGTTTCCAAGACTGTAGCTCTTTGTGGGAGTCAAAAGCCTCATGGGGCAGCTCAGCATCGTGAACGAAATAATAGAGTGGTGAGCACCCCCTCTGATAGAAGCAGTTCTGGTATTTGCTGAGGCTTGGCAGCCGTGGGCTTGGAAAGTTCCAAGAAACGTCATGCTCGCCTCCCTAAGCGACGCTGCTCCTGGTAAACTTTATGAGAAGCATGAAACGTGGGCCTCCCGATCCGAAAGGCTAACATGCTCCATCTAGTTCTGTGCCCGGGGTGAGAAGGAAAGAGGACCGGTGTAATGAAAGCCACCCAGGCATGCTTGACAGAGAAGGGAAGGTGGGCACTTCGAGGGCAAAGAATGGACAGGATCAGCCAGTTTGGGTCCTGCTGAAAGAACAAGAGGTAAGATTGGAGCGCAATTCCCTGCTCTCTTTGTGAGAAAGGACGTCGAAATCCTGGACACAGTATTGGTTCCTCTTGGTCACTGGCAGACCATGATAAACTCCTTGTCTGGGCCATACGCAAATGGGTCTCTTGCACGAGAACTGGGACGGACCGCCTTATTCCATGAGTTTACCAGTAGGCTGTCACAGGATTTTAACAGACAAACGCCCAAGAAATCCCATCTGTGCTCCTTCAGCAAGAGAAAGGGCTTTATTATTCGATTTTGCAAAATCGGGCGCCCAAGCTCTGAGACAAATTGAGCAAAATGGCTGGGGGGGGGGCGTGGATATGCCTCACAGGTCCTCTGCAAGTATTTTATCCCGTAGTTCGCAAGCCCCCTCCCCGGTTCCTCGCTGGCTGAATACGATGGGGTTATCAATCTTTCCTGAGCGTCATCTAAGAGCCACGCCCCCCACACACCCGCCTTTCTTAATTCATCCGGTTCCCACATTCCACACCCAAGGTGTCTGAGCTCTAGTGGGTGCCTAGTGGGTGCCCTGGTGTTTTAGTAACTGCTCTCTGCTTGCTGAAGATGGACGAGCCTGGTGACTGCTTTCTCACATCGTGAACGGCTAGTTCACACAAGGGGCCCCTTTGCAATAGCAGGGTAATTATAAAGGGGCAAGTACTGAGAGGCCTCGTCCTACGTGTTTCCTGAAGTTCTTGTTCTACTCTGCTCCAGGCCCGGCGGAACGAGGGGATGGCCTTGTCATCCTGCCCATTTGAAATACACCGTCTTGTGGAGGAGTCCGCGCTTCACAGCATGCTGCGGGTTCATGACAACTACATGGCCTCCACCAGAGGCTTTCCAGGCTTGTAGTGAACAACGCTACATCAGTCATCGCATTTCGAAAGCTCAGAATCCTAGGGAGCTTTCAAAGTTCACAGCCATCATGGGGCAGAGCTACAGCAGAAAACCTACATCTTCAGGCTCCCATCAAGCCCTGGGCTTTGCTAACCCAGTCCGTCAGCATTTGATTTATTGGGTATGTGCAGAGGCTTTTCTTTTAAGCAGCTTCTCCAGCATAGTCTTTACTTTTGCTTTTTCTCTGGACACTGCAGAATGTATCTGACATCCAAACCTAACAGCGAAGGGTTTGGAGCCTTGAGACTGGCCTCCAGGTCTGGCCGGACCTGCTAGGTGACTATGTGGCATGGAGCAGGACGTTGGACACAGCCACTTTCTTGAGTCCATTCCCATGTCCATATCCCTGTCCCCTGATGCTCCTCTTCAGACAGAAATGTTGGCAAGCTGAGTCATCACTTTGCTACAGAGCAAAGACTGAAGCCCTCGTTCTCTCTGGCCAAAGAGATGGAAGAAAATTCTACTGGGGATTTTGGAGCAGTCTTTGGGTTTTGTGATAACAGTAACAGGAGCCTTTTCATGAATAGCATCAGGCCTCCTTCCTTCCTCCTCTGGAGCATACAAAATTCCAGGAGGTATAAAGAACACTCTGAAACCAGCCGTGAGGATGAAAGTCACTATGCTAAGAGTGTACAAAGAAAAAGAGTCTGGGGTGCAAGCGACATCACTGGGCAACTAAACCAACCCTTTTAACTCCCTATTCCAGGCTTCTTGCTACATGAGAAAGATAGACACCTATTTGTTTTTAAAATAGAAATTAAATAAACAGAAATATATAAACAAGACTTTCTCATCCACATCCAGTCCTTAGAGGTACCATTGATAAAATAGCTGGCCAAGTCAGGAAAAGGATCCCAATCAGCAAAGGACAGGGTCAGGGGGCCAGAGGACCTGGGTCTGCTGCTCACAGCAGGCATGACCCTGGGGAAACAAAGCCTTGTTTAACTTCCAAAGATGCTGGTGGGGTGGAAGCCAGAGAACAAACAGGAAAATGAACGTGAAGGCCCTCTGAAATCTGCAAGAGCTACCCCTCACCCCCCATATTAAAGAAGTGGGGAAACTAAGGCCAAATATGAACATAAAGGCTGCTATCACTCTGTGAAGCAGGGGTCTCACCCTACAATGACAGATAAGGAAACCAAGCTAGGGTGTGGCTGCCAGAGCACCTTGAACCTCAGCAAACTCGCCACCTCTAGGAAGAGTGGGGTAGGTGGCTCCGTCGGACTGGTACCTCTGTTTACCCATCACTCAGCAAACAGGGTCTGAGTTGCTGCTCTGACCCTGACACTGTCCTTACTCCTCAGGATCCAAACTAACCACTTTGTGTGGGGTCGATTGCGACTGATGGAAACTCCATGTCTGTTCATAATAGAATTCTGTCCCATTGGGCTTTCAATGCTGATTTTTTGGAAGTAGATCACCAGGTACTTTCTGGTAGACCTTTCGGTTAGCAGAGGAGCGTATTAACTGTTTGTCCCTCCCAGGGACACCTACTCTCAGGAGGAAGGAGTGAGAAAAATTGTCCTCATGCATTTCCTGGTCTCCACAGCTCCCAAATGCTGGCAATTCTTTTTTACTTTTAATAATTTTATTAGGGACTCATACAACTCTTATCGCAGTCCATAGATACATCAAGTATGTAAAGCACATTTGTACATTCATTGCCCTCATCATTCTCAAAACACTTGCTCTCCACTTAAGCCCCTGGCATGAGGTCCTCATTTTGTCCCCTCTGTCCCCGCTCCCTCATGAACCCTTGATAATTTATAAATTATTATTTTGTCATACCTTGCCCTGTCCGACTTCTCCCTTCACCCACTTTTTTGTTGTCTGTTCCCCAGGTAGGAGATCACATGTCGATCCTTGTAATCAGTTGCCCCTTTCCAACCCACCTCCCTCTACCCTCCCAGTATTGCCACTCAGACCACTGGTCCTGAAGGGATCATCTGTCCTGGATTTCCTGTGTTTCCGGTTCCTATCTGTACCAGTTCACAGCCTCTGGTCTAGCCAGACTTGCAAGATAGAATTGGGATCATGATAGTGGGGGGTGAGGAAGCATTTAGGAACTAGAGGAAAGTTGTTTTTTAATCATTGCTACATCACACCCTGACTGGCTCGTCTCCTCCCTGAGACCCTTCTGTAAGGGGATGTCTAGTGGCCTAAAAATGGGCTTTGGGTCTCCACCCCACACTCCCCTCTTCATTCACTATGATATGATTTTTTTGTTCTTTGATGCCTGATAACTGATACCTTCAGCACCTCGTGATCACACAGGCTGGTGTGCTTCTTTCATGTGTGTTTTGTTGCTTCTGAGTTAGATGGCCACTTGTTTACCTTCAAGCCTTTAAGACCCCAGATGCTATATCTTTTGATAGCTGGGCACCATCAGCTTTCTTCACCACAATTGCTTATTCACCCACTTTGTCTCTAGCAGTTGTGTCAGGAAGGTGAACATCATAGAATTCCAATTTAATAGAAGAAAGTATTCTTGCATTGAGGGAATACTAGAGTGGAGGCCCAATGTCCATCGGCTACCTTCATACTAAGCCTATAAATATAGGCACATAGATCTATTTCCCCATCCTCATATATATTTGCATATGTACATCCCTTTATCTAGACCTCTATAAATGCCCTATGCCTCCCAGCTCTTTCCTCTATTTCCTTTGACTTTCCTCCTGTCCCACCATCATGTTCAGTCCCCACCTGGGTTTCAGAAATTCCTCTTACATTACCCTTGATCATGTCCTACCAGGCCTCCCACACCCTCCTCATCACCGATTTGGATCACTTGTTGTTCCCTTGTCCCTGGGTTTGTTAACATCACTACCTGTCCCCCACCTGCCCCTCTCCCATGTCCCCCAGAACTCTCGGTCCCATTGTTTTCTTGTCCAGATTGTTCATCCAACCTATCTTATTTAGACACACCTGTGGAGATAATAACATGTACAAAAACAAGACAAAGCAAAACAAAGCAACAATATACAACAAAATAACAACAAACCAAAGACAAAAAAAAACACAAGAAAGAAAAACTTTTAGTTAGTTCAAGGATCATTTGTTGGCCTTTAGCAGTGTTTTGCAGTCCAGTCTGGGCACCAGGACCTAGCCCCAAAGTCTACCTTCAGCATTCCCTGGGGATTTTGCTGCTCTGTTCCCTTGCTGTTCTGTTGTAACCTCTTAGTGTTTTGCCTCAGTGTGGCGGGATCAGATTGCGTGCAATTCCCAACTGTGTCTCTGGTGTTGTCCCCTGTAGGGCTGTGCGTCAGTGAGGGACGTCATGTCTCATAGTGGGACCGGCCATGTCGTCCTCTCTGTGGACTGGCTGCTCTAATCGGGAACACCGTCCGCAAGGCCTAGTGGGCCAGGATGTGCTGCACTCTCTCCTCCTCCCCCTTCATCTGCTCCCGTGTGCTCTGATCAGATAAGTCCCTCTCCAGGAGCTGCGGATTCAGTACCCTGATTTGAGATAAATTCTTCTGGGGGGAAGGGCAGCTTTCCACGTAGTTGGGATTGGGACCGGCCCCCCAGACCTAGCCACTGGTTCCCAACTACTCACTGGCATGTTGCATTCACATCTTGGAGCACTAGGTTGAAGTCTGGTCCCTCTTTCCCTGTGGAGATATAAACAATACCCTCCCCTTGGGTGGGTTAGTGCCCTGTGCCTCCTCTACCCATTTCTTTTTTATGATTATTATAATTTTCCTTTCCCCACCTCCTTTTTAGTTGCCTACTATGTGTATCCCTGTATTTGGTCTGGTCCCAGCCATATTACCTGGTCCTCACCCCAGGAATGTTTGTATACAGTAGCTTTTTCCCTATGCCCCTTTTACCAAATGCTAGAAATTCTAATCTCAGCATGCCAGTTTTTAAAGGTCAGAGGTACTATTAAATGATATAGTCAATTTAATGTGACTGACACAGCACCTGCAACTCAGGAAATGATAATTTTCTCCACTGGCGGAGGTACAAAAACAACTATGAGCCAGCTGCTAAACAAGAGGTTGGTGACTTGAACCCACCCACCTAGTGACTCCGTGGGAGAAAGACCAGCTGATCAACTCCAGGAACGACCACAGCCTCAAAAATTGATGTCTGTCATGTGGGGCCACTAGGAGGCGAAAGCAGCTCAATAGGATCTAACACGAACTTTTCAAGCCTCGGTTTTTTCACCTGTAAAATGGAAAATAACATGACCTATCTCCTACAGTTTAAAAAAAAGGAAGAATGCTGTCAGCATATCTTAAATTAAAAGAGCTAAAGAAAAAGTCAAGCCTCGAGTTGAAAGACTCTATGGAACAAAATATTGAGTGAGGCATGAAACTTTACTAAAACATGGAAAGAACACACGGAGTCGCTGTGCCAACAAAAATGCGTCTACACTCCACCATTTCAGAAAGTAGGATATGAGCAAGAAACTATGGTACTGAAAGAAAAAGATCAAGCTGGACTGAAAGCATTAGCCAAAAAGGC
Organism: Tenrec ecaudatus; assembly: GCF_050624435.1. NCBI lineage: Eukaryota > Metazoa > Chordata > Mammalia > Afrosoricida > Tenrecidae > Tenrec > Tenrec ecaudatus. The sequence goes on along the minus strand of NC_134531.1, from coordinate 170,610,507 downwards.
TCTAAGAATTGATGGAATGCCAATGGGCATGTTTCAACAAGCTAATGAAGCACTTACTGATTTATGCCAGGAAATTTGGAAAATGGCTACTTAGTCAATGGACTGGAAGAAAATCATATTAGTACCCATTCCAAAGAAAGGTGGCTCAACAGAATGCACACACTATAGAACAACATCACTGATGTCACATGCAACTATAATTTTGCTGAAGATCATCCAACAAAGGTTTCAACTGTACATTGACAGGGAGTTGCCAGAGGTTCTGACCAGATTCAGAAGAGGAACATGGAACAAGAGATATTACTGATGTCAGATGAATCTTGTCTAAAGGCAGAGAATACCAGGCAGATGTTTATGTGCCTCAGTGGCTATTTCGAGGCATCCGACTATGTACACCATAGCAAACTATGGATGGCCTTGAGAAGAAAGAGAATTCCAGACCATTTAATTGTGCTCATGGGAAACATGTATGTGGATCAAGAGGCAGTTGTGCTAACAGACCAAGGAAGTATTACATGTTTTAAAGTCGTTAAACATGTGCATCGAGGTTATATCCTCTCAACATACTTATTCAGTCTGCATGCTAAACAAATAATCACAGCACCTGTATTGTGTGAAGAAGAATGGGCCCTCAGGACTGGAGGAAGGCTACTAACCACTCTGATATACAGAGGACACAACCTTGCTTGCTAAAAGCTAAGAGGACTTAAAATACTTTCTGAAGAAGATCAAGAACTGCAGCCTTCAGTATGAATTACAACTCAACATAAACAAGACCAAAATCCTCACAACATCATAAATGGAGAAGAGATTGAAGTTGCAAGGATTTCACCTTGCCTGGATTCACAGGGAATGCTCGTGGAAGCAGCAGTCAAGAGATCAAACGATGCACTGCCCTGGGACAATCTGCCGCAGAAGCCCTCTTTCCAGTGTTGAAAACCAACGGTGTTACTTTGAGGACCTAGATGTGCCTGCCTCACGCCAGGGTGTTTCAATCGCCTCATGCAGGTGAAAGTTGGACGTTGAATAAGGAAGACTGAAGAAGAATAGATGCATTTGAACGCTGGTGCTGGCGAAGAACAGAGAAAGTGCCCTGAAAAAGAAAGAAAGAAGAAAATACCATGGACTGGCAAAAGAACAATCAAATCCGCCTTAGAAATTCAGCCACAATGTTCCTTAGAGGCAAGGAGGACAAGACTTTGTCTTCCGTACTTCCGACATGTTACCAGGAGTCCCTGGCAAAGTGGAGAGGCAGCAAAAAAGAGAAGGGCCCTGGACAAGGAGGACGGACACTGGCTGCATCCGTGGGCTCAAACAGAAGAACAGTTGTGGGGATGGAGCGGCTTGGGACAAGTTTCTTGGTGTTGTATGTAAAGGTAGCTGTGAGGTGGCATCGGACAACGTAACCACACCTCTTCGGGTGGCTCTGGGGATTCAGTGAAATGTTTAGAAACGCATTCAATAAATGTATTATTGTATTTGATATATAACCTGACAGGAGTGCAGTTTTGCACGCTGCACTTTTGGGAGGTGGAGGAATGGAGGAGCAGTTGTTACAAGGTCACCTTGGCTTCTCTGGAACCAAGCTGGGCGGAGAGAGCAGGAATCAGTGGGTGGGGGGAGGGGGGCAGAAAGAGGTGCTTTGCTGGCCGTTCACAAAGGCCTCTCCAGGGCAGAACCTCTTACAAATAAAGCCGCAGAAGCAAAGGGCCCAAGCCCTGCCATGGGGGATTTCACAAGCTACCGCGAGAGGGCCAAGCACAGGGACTGTATTAAAATAAAAGTTTGGCTGAGGTAAGAGTGTAAGTCACCTAAATATTTCTTTTTACAAAGGTTTCCAGCTCCCTAAGGGAGCCTCTTCATTCCCTTTTCATCTTCCTAGACATAATAATTGGCATAAACTTACCAATTCACCTTACCTATAAATCAGACTTTAATCATCTCCATTCATTTCAGCGCAGCCCTACTTCCAGGACAGCCTTTGTGAGCAAAATGAATTTGGACAAGACGTTCCTATTATACCGCAGAAATGAATTCTCTCTCTCATGCTCATAAAACGCAAGCATAAAATCGGCATTCAGGCTAAAGGAGAAGAAACCAGGCGCACATACTGAAAGCCCTTCTTCTGCGGGAGGCGGGCCTGATTTGCATTTACCTTCACGCAGGCCTGGGCGCTGCTGACAGACAGACGCGGTCCTTCTGGCAGCGCTCCCTCCGCAGCCTCTCCACCAGGTGCGGGCTTGGCAGTAGGTGGCGGCCTGGAGGGCACTGCGGCGGCTGGCCATTCTCTCCTGCCCCTTGCATAAGGCCCCTTCCATAGCCTCCCCTGCCTTCCTCCTAGCCCACCTGGCACCATCCCTGGCAGCTGCTAACCTGGGTAGAGGGCGGGGCTGGGGAACGGAACCTTTGCCTACTGCGGCTTTAGGGTTTGAGCTCCAGGAAGCGGAGTCAGACGCTGTTCCCTCGGCTTCCTCCTTTTACAGCCAGGCCACATGCAGCAGGGGAGCAGCAGAAGCGAAGCGCAGGCACTGCTGGAAGAAGCCAAGAAGTGAGCACTTGACCCTAAACAAGGAGAAACAGCAATAACAGCAAAAAAACATCGCTCTGAGTCACCTGGCTCCTGTTTTGAACCCACGTGAGAGTAGAAATGCCCCACAGGGGGTCGTGGCTGTGGTCTTCTTTTTTTTTTTCCTTTCTTTCTTTTTAAAAATTTAATATCTATATCAGATCATAGTTCCGTCACATCCAGGAGAATTGTACAATTCCCACCACAATCAGCTTTCCAGCACGGTGTTTTTACATGGGCTCCTATGGCTGTGATCTTTATGAAGACAGATCGCCAGGCCTTTCTTCCCAGATCTTGCAGGGTGCCTTCCAACAGCCAATCTTTGGGTTCGTGGGTGAGTCCGAACCATTCACACTGCCTGGGCACCTGGGATCAAACCTCTGCACCTCTGCTCATTAGCTGGGTGCTTTGGCAATTCTTTTGCCTTTTTGTGCCTGGACTTGGTGTCCTGACTCCCAAGCAAACATGCCAGTAATGCCACTGCTTCCCAGAGGCGCTCAGAGCATGGCGAGAGCGCCTGGCAAATACCGTATTTCCCAAAAAATAAGACACTGTCTTATATTAATTTTTTCTCAAGAAGACATGCTATGGCTTATTTCCAGGGGATGTCTTATTTTTCTAAAGTATGGTACACTAATCTACATTCATTCAAATATTGTGAAGTCATCTTCTTCTGGACCATCGAAGCACAGTGCTGAGTCACACGGCAGCCACAGTTTTCCTTCCCCCTCACCCCCAGGACACACACTACCTGAAGCAGAGCATCCTGCTCCGCACTTCCCGGAGAGACCTTGACTTCCACTGTCCAGGTCTCCCTCTGTGCATCTGACAGGGGAGCCGGCCTTGTGGATGGGGCTGCCTGCACCTCTCTGGTCACCTCCGAGAGAGCAATGGTCACGATGGGGCAGATGAGAAGGGCTGCCCATCTTCCTGACCGCTCCATGAAGGTATGCCGCAGTGTCATGCCTATCGTGATGTCTTATTGTCAGGAGGTGACTTATGTTGTGCAAATGCCTAGAAATCCTGCTCCGGCTTATTTTATGGGTATGTCTTATTTTCGGGGAAATGAGGTACACAACCAATGTTACCTGCAGGATGTGTCTTAAACACTGGTCCAAGATGGAGCAGTGAGCCTGAACCCTAGATCTTTTCCCCTCCCCATGGAGGACCATGCACACAAGGCCTTCCTTCTAACTCAGAAAGCTGTGCCCTCCCAGTGCCCAGCCTGCCCCTGGGGAACCCAGCCAGTAGACAGCAACGGCGTCCTGCCAAGCTACAGCACTGCCCCGGCACCTGCTTCATCAACCGTGGAATAGTTTTCCTCTCGGCCTCTTAGGAAGGGACCTCAGGACTTGTCCCTCGCACCAAGATCCCCAGAGGCACTTTTTGCACATTTGACATCCTCAGAGATTATTAACCAAACCAATGGTTTCCCAGCTTGCTTCACTCAAGATCCCTTCATTGAAATAGAAATCTTAGATCAATCTCGATACATGCAGAGATTGGGGTGGGGGTTGGTCAAAGGTGCTCTAGTTTTACGTGCAATGTTCTAATTCCTTACAAGGAGAAGGTGTCAGTCTATTTCTGATGCAATTAAAAATGAGTTTGTATAAAGTCCTATGTTGATGTTGGGTGCCATCAAGTTGGTTCCAACCCATGTCCACCCTATGTGCCGCAGAACTGAACACCACGCTCACAACTGCCCCTGTGCTTGAGACCATTGTTGCAGCCACTATGTCAATCCATTCTGTTGAGGGCCTTCCCTTTTTTTGCTGCCCCTCTATTTTCTCAAGCAAAACGTGCTTCTCCAGGGTCTGGTCTTTCCTGACAACATGTCTGTAAGACAAAACCTCGCCATCCTTGCCTCTAAAGAGCATTCTGGCTGCACTTCTTCCAAGAGAGATCTGTTTGTCCCTTTAGCGAGTTCATGGAACTTTCAAATCGTACAAAGCCCTATGAGAGTACCTACGAGGAAGCCCAGTGGGTTCAGGCTGCTATGGTGGATGGTGCAAACCATCAGTCACTCCTCAGGAGAAAGATAAACTGTCTCCTCTCAGAAAGGTTTGTGTTCTCAGAGAACCTAAGACATCATTCTACTTTCTCCCATAGGGTCATAAGGTGCTGGGATTGGCTCTATGACAGTGGGTTTTCTGCAAGTAGGTTAAGTAAAAAGTCCCTGCGTGACATGAATAGTTAGTTACACACTTGACTGGTAGGGGAAAGGTTGGAATCCACCCAGAGGTACCACAGAAGGAATACCCGAAAATGCGCTTCCAGAAGGCCACAGCCATGAAGCCCTACGGAACTCAGCTCTACTCTGCAGCACATAGGGTGGCTGTGAATCACAGTAGACTTGTCACCGCTAGGCAGGGTCTTTGGGTTTTATGTTTAAAACACATGAAAACAGAGGGCTCTGGTGAAGGCTCCCATGGACCCAGGCAGCTCCCTCTTCATCACTGAGAGCCCCACAGCCCCTCCTCAACACTCCCAAACTCTCCCTCACACAGTTGAGGACACCTGGTTTTCCAGGTGAGGACATTTAAGGACAGAGAGGTGCACCCAAGCATCCAGAGTCTGATTATTACCATGGTTCAAACTTGAACCTGGGTTCCTGATTCCTACTTTAGCTGTTCCTATTATATTAAGGCATAATTCTCAGAAACTTTTTGCCATCTAGTTGATGGCGACTCATAGCCACTCTATAGGCCAGAGTAGACCTGTCCCGTGTGGCTTCCCAAGACAGAGACGTGTTGCAGGAGTAGAAAGCTTCATCTTTCTCCCACAGAGGTGCTGATAGCTTCAAACTGCTGACCTAGGTGATGGCAGCTCAACCATAACCACTGGGTCACCAGGGCCGAATTCCCAGAAGACTGTCAATTAAATGATCCATGTATCACCAGAGAAGGCAATGCATTAAAACTGTAAAGCTCTCATGAGCACTCTGCCACTAATTAGCTGCTCAAAATAGTTGCCAATCTCCTCAAAACACAGTGTCTAGAACCTGGAAAGGACGTCTGCTTCAGGAAAACTCAGAATTGCCATTGTTATAGTGATACTACTAGCCCTACACTACAGTAGGGGTGAGGGGAGTACCCCTTCCACTAGGCAGACAGCCCATGCCAGGGCGCATGAGATTTCCATCTCTGATTTCCTCCTCAGCCAGGTGCCGTGGTGCAGAATACAACCTGCCCTACCTCAATGGGAGCTCTGGATCTAATGAGGGAAAGCACAGTAGGAATGATTGAATAAATGTTAGGAAATAATACATGCTAGGGAAGAATATATTTAAAAGATGGGCAGGTCTGCTGTCCTCCAAGATCTTATAGTCTAGAGACAAGCCCACAGACAATCATAGTACAACTTGATATGTGTTAGAATAAGTGAGGAGAATGCCATGGAGCTATCATTTAGGATTCTTTGGGCTGCAAATAACAGACACTCTACTAAAAGTGGCATAAACAAGAAAAACACATAATAAAAAATAAGAGCGTTCTCACAAGAAGTCTCGAGGTGTTAACAAGAACATGAAGTGCTGCTGCTGCCAAGTGCTGCTGCCAAGTTAGTTCCGACTCACAGCGACCCTTTGCACAGCAGAACAAAACACTGCCCAGTCCTTTGCCCTCCTCACAAATGTTCTTATGTCCGAGCCCATTGTTACAGCCACTGTGCCAGTCTAACGTGTGGGCATGGCATTCTCATGTGGATTCTGGGAACTTCCTCCCTCTCGGCCTTCATCTTCCTGTTGACAAGTCACAAAGAGACCTGCAGGGACCTGTGAGAGCCCCTCTCTCTGCTTCACCTTCCTATTGGCGAGCCCCTTAGAGCTGTGCTGCTGGCGGTCAGAGCCCCGGGGATGCTCCCCCTGCCACTGGAGCCACGAGACTCTGCAACCACCGGCCTGTGATCGCCCGCATTCTGCATCGTTGCATGTAGCTGCGTGAGTTCTGAGAGGGATGTATGGACCAGTATTGGCCTTATGGACTTGATCTGAACTGGGCAGGGATGTTTTCCTGGAATATAACTGCTTCTTGATATAAAGCCCTCTCTTGCACATATATGGATGTCTCTGGATTTGTTTCTCTATTCACCCGGGTTGAACACAAAGGACCTCCTCTTTTTTTACTATTCTTCTACTTTGTCAAGTGTGATATTCTTCTCCAGGGATTGGTTTCTACTATTAACTTGTCCAAAGTACATGGGACACAGTCTCACAGTCCATGGCACTAAGGAGCATTCTAGTTAGAGTTCTTTGTTCTTTTGCTCATGGTATTTTCAATATTCTTTACCAACACCATAGTTTGAGTGCATCTATTTTTCTTATTCCATATTCAGTGTCCAACTTTCACACCCATATGAGGCAATTGAAAGCACTGCAGCTTGGGTCAAGCACACCTTAATCCACAAAGTAATATCCTTGCTTTTCAACACTTTAAAGAGGTCTTGGGAAGCAGATTGACTTAATGCAATGCTGCTTCCATGAGCATTGATTGCAGATCCAAGCAAGATAAAGTCCTTGACAACTTCAATCTGTTCTCCATTTATCATGGTACCTATTGATTCTGTTGTGAGGATTGTGGTCTTCTTTACACTTAGTTGTAATCCATACTGAAAGCTGCAATTTTTTAAAGTCATATTATTGGACGCTCTTACTTTTCTTATCACAATCCACACATACATACACTGTGTCAAGCACATTTATAAATATATTGCCATCATCATTCTGAAAATATTTTCTTTCTACCTAAGCCCTTGGTATCAGCTCATTTACCCCCTTCCTCACCCTCCCTCCCTCATGAACCTTTGATAATTTATAAATTATTATTTTTTTGTGTCTTAAACCAACCTCTGTCCCTCTTCACCTGCTTTTCTGCTGTTCGTCCCCTGGGAGGGGATTATATGTAGATCATTGTGATTGCTTCTCCCCTTTTCCCCCCACCTTCTCCTTACCCTCTTGGTATTGCTACTCTCATTATTGGTCCTGAGGGAGTTATCTGTCCTGGATTCCCCATGTTGTGAGCTCTTATTTGTACCAGTGTACATGCTCTGGTCTAGCCGGATTTGTAAGGTAGAATTGGGGTCATGACAGTGGTGGTAGGGAGAAGGAAGCATTAAAGAACTAGAGGAAAGTTGTGTGTTTCATCAAAGCTATACTGCACCCTGGTTGGCTCATTTCTTCCTTGTGACCCTCTGTGAGAGCATGTCCAATTATCTATAGATTGGCTTTGGGTCTCCACTCCACCCTCCCCCTCATTTACATCAATATGATTTTTTGTTCTGGGTCATTGATGCCTGATACCTGAGCCTATCTACACCTCATGATCACACAGGCTGATGTGCTTCTTCCATGTGGACTTTGTTGCTTCTCATCTAGATGGCCTCTTGTTTATCTTCAAGCCCTTCAGACCCCAAGCTCAATATCCTTTGATAGCCAGGCACTATCAACTTTCTTCACCGCATTTGCTTATATACCCATTTTGTCTTCAGTGATCATTTTGGGAAGGTGAACATCACAGAATGCCGGGTCATTAGAAAAAAGTGTTCTTGCTTTGAGGGAGTACTTGAGTAGAGACCCAATGTCCATCTGAAAGCTGCAATTCTTGAGCTTCATCAACAAGTGCTTCAAGTTCTCCTCATTTTCAGCGAACAAGGTTATGTCATTTGCATATCAAAGGTTGTTAATAAGCCTCTCTCCAACCCTGATGTACATTCTTCTTAATATAATTTATCTTCTGTGATTGTGTGTTGAGCATACAGATTGAGTAAGCAGGTGAGAAGATAAAACCCTGATGCGCCGATTTTAGACCATGCAGTACTCCCTTGTTCTAGCCACACAACTATGTCTTGATTCAGGCACAGCTTACAAGAGCACAATGAGGTGTTCTTACAAGTCCTATTCTTCTCGAGACTATCTGTAGTTGGTTATAGTCCACACAGTAGAATACCTTGGCATAGTCAATGAGACACAAATGAACACTTCCTGGGAGTCTCTGCTTTCAGCCAAGCTCTATCTGACATCAGCACTGTTATCCCTTGTTCCACATCCTCTTCTCAAACTGGCTTGAATATCTGTCAGCTCCCTTCGAACCTACTGCTGCAACCATTGTTGGATGATCTTCAGCAAAACGGTACCAGCTTGCAATATTAATTATTTTGTCCTATAATTTCTGCATTCTGTTGGCTCACTTGTCTTCTAAGGCAGTGGTTCTCAGCCTGTAGGCCACGAACCCTTTTGGGTTTTGCCTAATACATCCTGCATATCAGATATTTACATTATGATTTATAACAGTAGCAAACTTAGAGTTATGAACTAGCAACGAAAATAATTTTACGGTTGGAGGTCACCACAACATGAGGAACTGTATTAAAGGGTTGTCACATTAGGAAGGTTGAGAATCATTGTTCGAAGGTGTTGCAGAATAGGTTAATGCACCCAATTAATGAGTTATTTTTCAACTTTCTTTTCAGTGTTTTTTTTTTAAATTTTTTTTCTTTTCAGTGTTTTTTGTCCTCAATTCAGCTTAGGATCACAAATGGTGCTGTAGCTCCCAACATCATGACTCCATCCATGACTTCATATTATAGTGCTTGAAGATTGAAAGACTAACAATGGCAGTGTCCTCTCTATAAATATAGATATTTACACGCAAAAAATATTTCAAAAAGTTTATAAAAAATTAAATTAAGTGGATTTTTTGAAACGTGTGTGTGTGTGTGTGTGTGTGTGTGTGTGTGTGTAAAAACCAAACTCACTGTCACTGAGTCAGTACTGACTCATAGTGACCCACTTTGTGGGTTTGCAAAGACTATAACTGTTTACAGGAGTAGAAAGCACAGTCTTCTCCTGAGGAGCTTCTGGTGGTTTCAAACTTCTGACTATGTGGATTGTAGCCCAATACATAACCACTACACCAGAGGAACCTTCAAAAAGTTTTGGAGGTGGGTATTTGTGGAAAATCCCCATTACCTTCTTATTCCATGTTTTAATAGATTTAAAATATACATATATTTCGAAAGGTTTATTGTATATATATAAAATGATGAAAGAACACACTTCCCAGAAATTCAATAGCAGGCAGAGATATTGAGAACGCATCTGGCATGTTCTGTAGAGTGGGGTATGTGAGCTAGCAGCAGTGAAGGAGCTAAGAGTGAGAAGTAGCTGTTGGTTGGGCAAGAGCCAACAGCGCCCACCACAGGAACACCAAGGAGGGGCACATCATTCCGATTTGAGGGTGAGCATCTGTGGTGGGGGAAAAAATGGCTCTCTGAAGATTGGCAAGCACTCATCCCAGAACGTGTAATTATGATGAACTCAACCTGGCTTATCCAAGTGGACCCAATGTAATCACATGAGCCCTTGAAAGACAAGGAAATGCCGTAAATTGGGACATCAGAGAGGTGTAGCCAAGAGCTAAGTCAGAGAGATCCCAAAGATAGGAAGGATTTGATGAACCAGGGTTGCCTTGTAGAATGAAGGACCACCTGCCAAGCACATGGGGAGGTCAGTCAGTCCTATAACCATAAGAAACAGTTCTTCCACTAAGCCTAGTGACATGGAAATAGGTTCTTCTCCAGAGCCTCCAGCATGGACCGCAGCCCTGTCAACACTGATTTTGGTCTTATGAGGACCCCGCCAAGCTTTCCCAGGTATATGACATACATAATGCAGAGACAGTAAATGGATACTATCCAAAGCAATGAAATTGGCAGTGCTCTATTACAATAGCGATAGAAATGAAAGAGTATTCCCAACAAGGAAGCACCATGCTGTGTCTTTGCGGATCACAGGGAATTACAGGGAAAGAGAGTCACATGAACCCAAATTGGTGGTGCCATTCACTGAAAAAGAGGAAAAGGTGGGGAACAAAAGAGAAGGGGAAATGATGATGGGTTCCTTTTCATAACTGTTGAGCATGGGGCTGCTAACCAAAGGCAGTAGATCGAAACCACCTGCCGCTTCTCAGGAGTAAGACCACGCTTTCTACTTCCGTAAAGAGTTCCAGCCTCAGAAACCCATAAAGGCAGTTCTACCCTATCTTATAGGTTTGCTAGGAGTCAGAATTGATGTGATAGCAATGAGTTTGAGTTTTTATTCAATGGGACAACCAAGGAGCTTTGGTGACATAGTAGCTTAACACTTGACTCTGAACCAAAAGGTCAGTAGTTTGAACCAACTGGCCTCTCTCCTGGGGAAAAATACAGCAGTCTGCTTCCCTACAGATTACAGCCTTGGAAATATTATGGACACCCTAAAGGATCAGTATGAGTTGGAATTGACTCAATGGCAATGGATTGTGAAAACGTGTTGTTTGCTTCTTCGTGGTGGAACAAGCAGTGGTTTATTCCGTGAGCACTTGAATCAGCAAGGTGGCTTCAAAAGTTTGTGGGAAATTTCCATTTTCTTTTCTTTCCACACACGTTTTGAAGGCCCCTTGCACAAGAATCTGATCTTCAGATACTCAAAAGACAAAGCCTGTGAAGAGAGGAAAAGGAAGCTTGCTGGTGTAATGGGTTCCACATTATACTACAAGCCACAAGGTCAGCAGTTCGAAACCACCAGCTATTCCACAGAGAAACATAAGGCTTTCTGCTCCTGTAAAGAGTTACAGTCACAGAAACCTACAAGAGCTGCTCTGCATTGTTCTGTAGGATCCTGATATGTTGGAAATAACTGAGGGCAGTGAATTTGGTTTGGGTTATGAGGAGAGCGGGTAAGAACTGGGCTATGACAAGCCTTTCCCACCATTGAGCCTGGGGACCAACCCTGGCTAAGGGACTGCCTGAAAACCAAGACTCTTCTCCCTCAAGTTCCTACTGACCGAGCCAGTGCCAGGAAGCTCACGCTGCTCCATAAAGGCTAATTGAATGAAGAAATTACTCCAAAAGCCAAAGGAACATCTCTCCAACTATTTGCTATAAAATAAAAAGTATAAAAGCCAAAGCTTTGCTCTCTGCTTTTTTTTTTTTTAAGTAGCTCCATTGTCCCCAGAATGTGATCCCCGATGCATTGGATGCCCCAGTTGAATCTCAATTTTGTATTTAGAATCAGTTGTTCGCTCTCCTCAGACGACTAACACTCCTTCCAGGGGTTGCTGAGATGAATATTGAGATTCTCCAATCAAGCAGTCTTTGAATTGTGCCAGGCTCAGGTGTCTGTGTAAGAAAACACCATAAAGAACACACACATGTGCACATGCAAGTTTTTCATGCCTGAAATGTATACATGAAGTCTAGAGGGAAATTCATTTTTTAAAAATCACAATTTCACATTCTATTAAAAAATATATGGAATTGTAAACCATGAAAAGTAAGCAACATATGTGTTAGGAGCCATTGAGTCAACTAAAGCCAACTTGTACTCACTCTATAGAACAGAGAAGAACTACCCCTGTGGGATTCCTAGGCTGAAATCTTGCTGGGAACCGATAGCCAGGTCTTTACTCTCACACGCAGGTAGTGGGCTCAAACCACTGACCTTTCAGTTAGCAGCTGAGCACTGTACCATTGTGGCACCAGGGCAGCATGCGTAGTGGCAAGAAACGTACTGAGGTCAGACTGCAGCCGTTTTAATCCATTTCCTGATTTACCAGGTGTGTGATCTAGGGCAAATTACTTAACCTTCTCCCTCCACTATGAAGTAGGGACAACATCAAACCAGCTGCTTAGGGCTGAGAGGATGCGGAAATGTAAGGGGTTCAATCATGGTTCTCACCCTGTGTAAGCACTCAGTGTTAGCAAGTATTGTCACTATCAGCATGGCTATCGTGCTCATCATGTCAGATTACCAAGTAAATCTCCGTCTTTCTTTCTTTCTTTCTTTTTTTTTGCTTTTCATTTTGATTCATTGCAGACTTAGAAAACAATTGCAAACACAGTCCACAGCATCACCAGCTTCCCCTAATGTTAACATACTCCACAGCCATAGTATACCATCTGAACCAGGATGCTAATGTTGATATGTTACTATTAGCTCACCTATAGACTGCATTCACGTTTCCTTTTAAACAGTGGCACCGAATCTACATAGCACACAATCCAATAGCTCAATCACGACAAGAAGAGTTTTGCAATCACCACCACAAACAATTTTGGAACATTCCCTCCCCCCACTTCCACATACACACCACGGTTAAATCACTCTTAAATTGAGTCCTGGAATCATCATGAGTTCTAGAGAGTGCTTCCTCCCCCTCCCACATACACTGTTTGCTCCCTCAGCCCCCTCACCCTCCCAATCCACCGCCTCCCCTATAAACCTTTGCATCGGTTCCAGCTCTGTGCCTCTACGCCTCTGAGTTTTGCGAACTGGAAAACCCAACAGAAACAAGGAAAAAACAAAGTGGTAAGGATGGAATCATAATAATACAAAGATAAAAATAAAGGTAGTGGGTAAGAAAGAAAAGACCACCATGAAGATTTAAGAGGCTGGGTAAGAAATTTTTGTCATGGGACAAGCAAGACTCACACCTAGAAGAATCTCACAGGGATCTGCCAACAGCTTAATCAGGCTAGGTACTCTGCAGATGGGTTTGGGGCTTCTACTGTCTTTGATGGCCTTCTACAAATGGGGTGTTTGAAATGTAGGCTCTTGTACTATTCCCTTTGCCATATTTTTAATTTTGTTATTGTTGTCTTTGGATCACACAAGTGATGTGGTCCTTCTGTGTGGACTCAGTTGGCTTAAATAGGTGCTTGTTTGAATACAGCCTTTAAGACCCAAGGTGCTATTCCAATTGATAGCCGGGCACAATGTGCTTTCTTCACCACATTTTGCTGTAGGCCCCTTATCTTCAGTGATCATTTCATGAAGGTGAGTATCAAGCAGGGCCATCAGAACTAACTTCTTGGGGCTAGAGCTCAGTGGAGCCCCATAATCCATCTGCTTGTCCCTGGGATATGCATGACTCTGGTTTATTTTGGTGGTTGCATTCAAATTTTGCCAATTAATGTCCTTTTTCTGGTCTAGGATCCAATCCAGGATCCAACACCATACTTGGTTGTCATTCTTCCATAAAACAAAACAAACCCATTGCTAACAACTCAATACTGGTTCAGGGTGACCCCATGGGGCAAAGTAGAACTGCCCCATGGGGTCCCAAGGCTGTACGTCCTTACAGAAGCACAAGTGTTGCATTGTTCTCCAACAGAGCAGCTGGTGAATTCCATCACGGGACCTTTCCATTCAACAACGACAGTTAATGTGTCTCTCAGTTATTCAAGACCTTGACATTTCTATGGCATAGAGTCACCCACTGCCATAGAGTCGATTCTAATGCATAGTGATCCTATTGGACAAGGTAAAATGGCCCATGTAGATTTCTGAGACTGAAGTCCTTTACAGGGGTAAACAGTCTCACCTTTCTCCCAAAGAGCAGTCGGTGTTTTTGAACTGCTGACCTTGCATTTAGCAGCCCAGTGCTGAAGCACTTTGCTAGCAGAGCTCCTCTTTTATACAGCAGTGATGAGTTATTTCCCAAAATCTTCTTCAATTTGGGTTTGTCTGAGGTGTGATCCCACTCATACGGGGACCTTAGATCACTTGGTTAAGGTGAGATCCCGAGGTAATTCTCTATTGTAAAGCGACTATTTTCCCCTTTGGGAATGTCTTGTAGTGAGATACTTGGGGAATATGTCAATATCCAGTTTCTCATTTGACTTTCACCCACTAATTTCAGAACATATTTATGACCTCTGCTTGCAACTGTAATTTTACCCAGGGATGGCTTTCTAGTTTCCACATTACTTCTGCATAAATGCATGGGAATGCTACTGTAAAAAGGACCTTCCTTTCCTCTTCTTCTTCTTCTATTTATTTATTTTTTTAAATAAAATATCTCTACTTTTGAACTTATCAGAAGCCATTATGGTGACTGCTGAGGGTCCCGGTGTCTGATTCTTAGATATACCCAGTTGGGAAATATTCCCTTACAGCTTGCCTTGGCCGGGAAGGGACAGGATGGAGCTCCTTTATTTTGCATCTAAGCCTCATGATTTCCATCCTCATAAATAGAATCTCTGAGGGAGGGGGTGCTAACTAAATGCTTGTGGGACGAAGAGAAATGTTTAAATTATTCAAGACAATGGTTATTACGCTATTGGATGTACCCGCTTATGCATAAAAATTAATGCTAATTAGATATAATTTCCATGTATTCATTAAATCCAATCCCAAAGCATCCCAGAAATCCTTAGTTAGCCTAATGTTATTCTATGTGCTTAAAAACAGTCTCTTTAAAAAAATCATAAATTTGTATTTTATCAAACACTTACTCATACTAATGTCAAAGGATTTTTATTCCTCCTTTCAAACCACCCCCATTGCTTGCAACTCCAGATTTATCTGTCATTCATTCAGAAACCATTTCCTGAGAGGACTCTGTGTCCCAGTTCCTGGGGACAGCATAGTGAGCCAAACAGACCCAAAGCCCTGCATTGATGGAGATGGCAGTTTAATGGGAGAACATGGAAGCAAACAAACCAGCCAACCCTATAAGTAGCTCCTTTGTAAAACAATTTAGCCGGGTAAGAGGATAGGCAGCAGGAGGGACAGGGAAAATCTCTAATGGAGATAGACTGAGGAGGAAAGGCCCCTTAAGTGAGGTAGATGGGGTAAGATTTGAACAGAGAACTAAAAGATATGATGGGGAGGCCATGTGTCTGGAGGAGAAGCATCGCAGGAAAAGCAACAGTGAATTCAAAGTTCTGCCTCAGAGACAATGAACAACGGCTGAGCCGCGTTTGCTAGTGGGAAGAGCTATTTCCTGTCTGTTCTCAAACAAGGCCCTCAATCTTCTTTTACTACATCTTAGCTTGGTGGTTTCCCATCTAACTCCCCATTCCTTTTTCTTTCAAACATGGAGCTCTGAATATCGTGTCTCATCTGGAAGGCACTCCGCCCCTTTCCCTGTGCAGAGATAAGAGACATGTAAGGAATCCGTGCGCAGCCCAGCTGAGCACTCACCACTGAAACAGGCTGTCCAAGCCCTCCAGAGCACAGCTCGGAAGACTAGTTTGGCGATCTGCTTCCAAAGGGTCACAACCTTTTGAAAACTCTAGAAAATGGTTTTACTCTGCACATTGGGATCGCCCGGAAGGAGAATCAACTCAAAGGCAAGTGACAACAGTGTGCGTGTGTGTGTGTGTGTGTGTGTGTGTGAGAGAGAGAGAGAGAGAGAGAGAGAGAGAGAGAGAGAGAACCACATCCTGATCCAACAAGCCCCAAGGACGATATTCCTGCTCAGAGCAACCAATGCACAGACCGGACCATAGGGATGGCCCTACCCTGAGACACGGCATCCCCTCCCTGACCCATAGCAATAAGGAGGGACAATACTGGAGACACAGTGTGGGAATTGTGCCCAGTCTGACACCACCCCCTACCCCCACCCCCACCCCACACACAGGGGTGAAACATGAAGAGAGCGCAACAGAGCAGCAAGGGGAGCAAAGCCATGAAGATCCCAAGGAATGCCAAAAATAAATGTTGGGGGTAAGGCTTGGCACCACATCAGACTTAA
The DNA here is from genome assembly GCF_050624435.1 of Tenrec ecaudatus. Taxonomy (NCBI): domain Eukaryota; kingdom Metazoa; phylum Chordata; class Mammalia; order Afrosoricida; family Tenrecidae; genus Tenrec; species Tenrec ecaudatus. Next base: position 170,594,424 of record NC_134531.1, on the reverse strand, counting down.
TCAGAAAATATTCATAAATGTTAAGAGACAACCCTGGAACTATTTATGGGCTTTTTTTCATGTCTATCTATATAAGATAGACAAGATAAACAATCCCAAGGAGAAAAATGGAGCTGATGGTTCAGGGGGGCCATGGGAGAGGGGGGTGGGGGAGAGGAAGGGGGAAGCCAACAAACCCAGGGATGAGGGAACATCAAGTGATCTAAAATCAATGGCAAGAAGGGTATAGAATGCGTGGTGGAGTTTGATCAAGTGCAATGTAGCTGAAAGGAATTACTGAAAGCCGAATGCAAGTCAAACAATAGTGGGCGGGGGACAAAACAAAACCAAAAAAGATAGTGGGACAAGAGGAAAGTATTAAGGTAGGAAATGAATATTGGCCTCTACTCAAATCCTCCCTCAATGCAAGAACATTTTGTTCTAATAACCAGGCAATCTGTGATGCTCACCTTCCCAGCATGATCACTGAAGACAAAATGGATACATAAGCAAATGTGGTGACGTAAGGTGATGGTGCCCACCTATCAGTGTCTGCAATGGATGGATGTATGGATTGTGAGAAGCATTGTATGAGCTCCCAATAAAATGACTATAATTAATTAATTAACAAAAAAAGATATCGTGTTTGGGGTCTTAAAGGCTTGAATATAAACAAGCTGCCATCTAGCTGGGAAACAACAAAGGTCAAATGAAAGGACCACACCAGTCTGTGTGATCATGAGGTGTCCACAGGATCAAGTATAAGGCATCAGAAGACCCAAAACAAACAATCATATAGATGCTAATGAGGGGTCAGAGTGGAGACTCAAAACCCATCTGTAGACAATTGGACATCCCCTCACAGAAGGGTCACAAAGAAGGGATGAGCCAGCCAGGGTGCAATATAGAACTGATGAAACATACAACTTTCCTCTAGTTTTTCAATGCTTCCTTCCCACCCACCACCTACCTCAAACTATCATGACCCAGTTCTACTTTATAAATCGGCTAGACCAGAATCCAGGACAGATTAACCCCTCAGGAGAGTAGCAATACCATGAAAGGTAGGGGGATGGTGGGGGGAAATAGGGGGAACCAATTACCATGATCAGTGTATCACCCTCCACACCCAGGGTGATGAACAGCAGAAACATGGGTGAAGGTAAACAACACACAGGGTAAGATATAAAAATAATTTATAATGTATCAAGGGTTTATCAAGGTGGGTGGGTGGGGGAGGGAGGGGAAAAAATGAGGAGCTGATACTAAGGGCTCAAGTAGAAAGAAAATGTTTTGAAAAGGATGATTGCAACATATGTACAAATGTGCCTGACACAATGAATGTATGGATTGTTACAAGAGATGCAAGAGTCCCCAGTAAATGATTAAATAAATAAATTCTATCCCATTGGCTAAATAAATGACACTATCAATAGAATTATTTTATGCCTCAGGGGATGATTGATAATGTTCTCTAACATAAAATGACAATGATGTCTCACAAATGAACCAGAGACATATACAAACCATAGATATATGAATGGATTTGGGAATCACAGTTAATTCTAGCACCAATTTAAGAACAATTAGTTCTTATGACATGGCCCTACTTGATGCTCACCTAACTGAAGTGATCCCTGAAGATATGAATGCTATCGAAAAGTGTGATGAAGAAACTAGATGGTGCTCCCACTATCAGAAAGAATAGCATCTGGCGTCTTAAAGGCTTATCTTTAAACAAGCAGCCATCTAAGTGAGATGTCAACTACGTCCATCCAAAGAAGCCCATCAGCCTGTGTGATCCAATGATTGTAAATAATAAAGTGCAAATCTGAAGGAGGGAATGGTATCAGAGAGGAAGTTGTGAACACCTGGTTTTCAGAAAGGAGGTTATGGATGACGGTGGAAGCCCAAAATCTAGTTGCAGGGTCCACACATGAATTAAGCCTCTGGTGAGTTCCCTCTGACCATACATGAGGGATGTGACTAGCCATGTGGACAGACAGACAATATTGTGAAGTCTATGTGTTAGTCTGGGCTGACTAGAGAAATAAACCCAGAGACACTCATCTGTGTGTAAGAGAGTTTTATACCCAAGAGTAATTATATATTAAGAAATCATTTTGGCCCAGTTCAGATGAAGTCCATAAGTTTGGTATTAGTCCATAAGTCTGATATTAGCCCATGTATCCAATTCTAGTCCATAAATGCAGCACATGCAATGATGCCAAGAGTAGGAAGTCACAGGCCAGTGGGTGAAAAGTCTTGTGGAAGCAGCTAGGTGCTCCATGTGGCTCCTCCAGCTCCAAGGTTCCAGCTGCCATCAGCATAGCTTCAAGTGGCTTGTCAATAGGAATGTGAAGCAGAGAGTGTGTGTCCCACCTCCAGGGAAGAAGACAGGAGTTCCCAGAATCCTCAGGAGAAGGACATGCCCACACAGAGGCATCATTGGCTATGAACTGATTGCCAAGTTAGACACCATCCCTTTGCTCAAGTTGACAGGAGATGATGTCACTGCCACAGTCTATTAGGGCAAAGTAGTTAGGTTAAAATGTAATATCTTATCATGTGATCTCCCTTTTGGCCCGTTTAAATGTTGCATCAGCTTATAAAAAGGTGAAAGGGAAGTACACATGGACTGATCCTCTGAAAATCTCCTATGAACACAGACCAGGGAAGTGAATAGCCTTCCTGTCAAGCAGCCAGCAGTGGAAAGTAGATTATGGCACATGTAGCTAGGTGTCAATCTGTCCCTTATTGCTTCAGCTCCCTTTTTAAATGTGTGCTCATATTTAATGTTTTCTGCTTTCTTGTCTTTTGAGGCTTTTCTCTGTTTTACTTTGGTATTGTGAGGGTTTTTTTGTTCTGTTTTTAATGTTCTTCTGTATAAGAAATTCATGGTAGGTAAACCTGTAGCTCCAGTAGCTGGACTGATGGTTCCTTGGCAGGGGAAGTTGTAGGGATGTGGGAGCTCACAGCAATGAGTACAAAAAGGAGGCCGAGGTTCTGAAATTCATTGTGGTCCTGACTTTACAGCTCAACTTACGATTATTGAACTGTTGTATGATTTGTGAAATACATGCCAATAAAATTGTTCCACTAAAACTATCTATATATTAAAATAAATAGATAGATAGATAAATATTGAATATAAGGGACAGAAAGACAAACACAGTAAGTGTGAAAACCATTCTGAGTTTCAAAAAAGCACAAAAAATATAAACATCTTATTAACATTTTTATATTTATTATATGTTGAAATGTTCATACTTGGGGTATTTATGTTTATATAGCATATGACTTCATCTTTTTACGTATTCAGGCTGAGAGCTTTTAGCTCACTCACCCTTTTCTCTTTACTTCTGTCCCACACCCACATCTGAACACACTGATAATATAAACCGGGTGTTCCCACCTTTGGCATGACATTGGAGCCAAGTTTGGGTAGCATCCCCATTTTATGCTTGCATATATTGACAATGTTTGACAGGTAGCCTCGCCATATCTGGCTCTTGAGCACTTGAAATGTGACGAGTCTGGATTAAGATGTGTTAAAAGGGTGAAAAGCCTGTTTGGGTTTTAAAACCAGTAAGATTAATGTAAAATAACTTATCAATACTTTTATATTGATTATATGCTGAAATAATAACAGTTGGGGTATATTAGGTGTGTTACTCTAGGCTAACTCAAGAAACAAATGCAGTGATACTCATAGATATATAAGAAAGCATTATATTAAGAAATAATCATATATCAAAAAAAGCATTCTAGCTCAGTTCAACTCAAGTCCCTAAATCAGATACTAGTCCATAAGTCCCTCTTCAGACTCACAGATCCATGAGCAATGAGGCAGAATGCAGGAGGATCACAGCTGGTGGGTGCAGAGTCGTGTGGAGACAAGATCAGTAGAAACATGGCAAGGTTGTGGCAGCTCTCAGGTCAGTGGCAGAATCCCAGAAAGTGAAGGGGCAGAGAGAGGGAGCGGGAAGCTCCCAGGGTCTTCCTTCTAAGAAGGTCACACCCCCAAGGAGGCACCCGCAGTCTCTGATCTAATTGATAGGTTGGATTCCACTTGGACACTTTCATGTTCAAGTTGACGTAAAATTATCTAACTATCATATTAGATTAAATTCAAATATTTTAAAATTCATTATATAGGTTTCTTTTTTAAGTGTGGCTACTATATCACCTTGTTTCCTTTTACTTATTCAACCTGTATTTTGAATACATAATCTGAAAAGCTTGACTCTATGAAGAAGAACATGGCATCAGGATTGGAGGAAGACTTATTAACAACCCGCAATATGCAGATGACACACTCTTGCTTGCTGTGAGGAGGAATTGAAGCACTTGCTGATGAAAATCAAATTATGTGTTGAAATTTAATTTAATGTAAAGAAAGCCAAAGTCTTCACAACTGGACCCATAGGTAACATCATGATAAATGGAGGAAAAAATGAAGTTGTCAAGGATTTCATTTTGCTTGAAACCAGTCAATGTTCATAGAAGCCACAGTCAAGAAATCACAAAATGGGTTGCCTTGGGTAAATCTGCACAAGACCTCTTTAAAGTGTTGAAGAGCAGGAACACTACTTTGAGAGCTACAGTGTGCCTGTCACAATCCACTCATGTGCATGTGAAAATTGAACATTGAAAAGGAGAATCCAAAGTAACATCGATACATTGTAATTATGGTGCTGATGAAGAATATTGAAAGTAGGATAGATTTCCAAAAGATCAAATAAATCTGTCTTGAAGAAGTATAACAAGAATGTTCCTTCAAAGTGCTGATGGCAAAACTTTGTCTCATATAGTCTGGACATGTTATGAAGCGAGACCAGTTCCTAGAAAATGATATTATGCTTGTAGAGAGTCAGCAAAATAGAAGACCATCAAGAAAGTGAATTGCCAAGTACTCCCTCAGTGCAAGAACACTTTGTTCTAAAACCCCAGCATTCTTTGCTGCTCACCTTCCCGACACGATCGCTGAAGATAAAACGGGTGCATAAACAAATGTGGTGAAGAAAGCTGATGGTTCCCAGCTAGCAAAAGATATGGCATCTTGAGGCTTAAAGACTTGAGGATAAACATTCGACCATCTAGCAGGAAGCAACAAAGCCCCTATGGAAAAAGCACACCAGCCTGTGTGATCATGAAGTGTCAGTAGGATAAGGTATCAGGCATCAAAGATCCAGAACAAAAAAAACATATCAATGTAAATGAGAGGGATGGTGGAGTGGAGCCCCAAAGCCAATCTATAGACAATTGGACATCTTCTCACAGAATAATCACAAGGAAGAGGCAAACTAGTCAGGGTGCAGTACAGCACCAATGAAACATACAACTTTCCTCTAGTTCTTTAATGCTTCCTCTCCCGCCCCGCCCCCACTGTCATGACCCCAATTCCACCTTAGAAAACCAGCTAGACCAGAGCATGTACACTGATACAGATAAGAACTTGCAGCACAGGGGATCCAAGACAGAAAGCCCCCTCAGGACTAATAATGAGAGTAGCGATGCCAGTAGGATAAGGAGAAGGTGAGGGGAGAACAGGGGAACTGATAGCATTGATCTACTTATAACCCCCTCCCAGGGGCCCGAACAACATAAAAGTGGGTGAAGGAAGACATCAGTCAGTATAAGACATGAAAAATAATAATAATTTTATAAATTATCAAGAGTTTATGAGGGAGGGAGGGTGGGGGAAGGAGTAAGTGAGCTGATACCAAGGGCTCAAGTAGAAAGAAAATGTTTGAGAATGATGATGGCAACATATGTACAAATGTGCTTGACACAACGTATGTATGTATGGAATGGGATAAGAGTTGTAGGAGCCCCTAATAAAATGATCTGAAAAAAGAAATGGGCATAATAGCTGCAACAATGAGCTCAAACATAAGAATGATTGTGAAGATAGTGCAAGACCAGAAAGTGTTTCATTCTATGATCCATGAGGCTGTTGAGTCGGAATTGACTCAATGCCATCCAACAACTAGATTATGTGAATTTACATATAAGGGGCCTTCAAAAAGTTTATGAAAAAACTCCATGATCTTTCCTTTCCATTCTTCCATGAACTTTTGAAGCCTTCTTTTAAGTGGCTATGTGTGGCTTGTCTTGCATTTCTGCTGGACAGCTCTTATATATACCATACCAAGATGTTAACAATGACTATTTCTTAGTGTTTTTCATTTCCTCCTTTTGGCTTCTCTATCCCAAAGGACTTTCTTGGTGGTGCAAATGGTTATGTGCTCTACTCGCCAAAAGCTTAACAGTTCAAATTCCCCAGAGATGCCTCCGGTGACAGACCTGGAGATTTGCTTATGAAAGGTGACCGTGTGACTGTGCATAAGGGGGTCACTGTGAGTCAAAATCACTTTAACCGCAGCTAACAACAAATATTTGCAAACTGTGTGCAAGCATTTGAAAATATAAAGACATTTCATGGAACTACGGGTGGAGTGGGGAGAGGGAGAGAGTTGAGGTCCACTCCAATCAAGAAGTGAAACCATTTTCCAGCCAGCCACAATTCCACAACTGATGTCGACCTACATACCTCCTGTTAGGGGCAGGCAGCTTCTAGAAGTTTTGGAGAACTTGACTTTCTGGTAGTGACTCAGCAGTGTGGGAATGCATGGATTTGCTCAGTTCTTTGAGGCCTGGGTCTTTCTATAGACCCTGATAGGTCTAAACACGTGACGTGGCTGACTTCCACTCTTCCTGCAGACAGCTCTGGGGTGGCCACTTGTATTCAGTCTAACCCATGCTCTGCCAAGATACAAGCCCTTAGGATTGCAGAAGCGTATACAAAAGCCACACGGACCAAGTTGACACTAGCTATTTAGGCACAGATCAGCCTGCCTTGTAGGGTAATGTGTTGGAACAAATTGTGTAGACTTAATCATGCAAAAATTATACTGTATTTGATAGGTCAGGCTGATCCGAACATGCCTGGCTGATCCAGAAACCGGGTTTTATTACCACTGACTGATGAGCAGCAACAACACAACCACTTGTACTTGGGCAGTCAGGCTCTCTGCCTCTTTCTCCCAGAGGAAGATGACAGGAGGAAGAAGAGAAGAGGGCAAAGTCCAATGGATTTCAATGGATCATTGGACATAAAAAATACCTTGGCCCATTCAGATTTCTTTTTGTTCCCCAAACTCAAAGAGCATTTAAAAGAAACAGGATCTTTGTCCCTCTCATATGTCCAAGGTGCCATCTTGGCATGGTGTAAATAGATTTATCTGGAGGAGAAGTAGAGAGATGGAAATACCGCACTCAGACGTGTATAGTCTAGATCAGTGGTTCTCAACCTTCCTAATGTCATGACCCTTTAATACAGTTCCTCATGTTGTGGTGAACCATAAACTTATTTTCATTGATACTTCATAACTATAATTTTGCTACTGTTATCAATCAGGTGACCCCTGTGAAAGGGTCATTCGACCCCAAAGGGGTCGCAACCCACAGTTTGAGAACTGCTGATGTAGATGGTGGTATTGAGAAATAATAGCTTCACATTTCACTATTTTTCCTTAATAAAGTTTCCTACAGTATTTTTTTTAGCAATACCTCTTTACTTACTCTTCTTTTCCCATGAAAAACAGTCTGGTTTGGAAAGTTGAAGTAAGACTCACCTAAAATGATATTCTTTAGTTGGCTCAACTACATAAATATTTATTTTGTCAATGTAAAGCAAAGTTGCCTTTGTGATAGGTTCACAGTGGCAGGAGAGTGGATTATTGAATGAAGCACTTCCAGCCACCATCTATGTAACTTCCACCATAGACCAGACACATAGTGGAAGAAATTACACATGGTTGTGAACATCAGGGCTGGGTACCATTGGGACTTGGTTTAGGGTTCGTATGCCACACTCTTGCAACCTGTCCTATAAAATTAGTACAAAAGCACTCACTTCACAGGATGGTTGTGTGGATTCAAAAAGATATATCATGTGTCAAGTGTTTGCATGTTGCCTGGCACGGGTTGCCAGATGCCATCACGTCAGCTCCAACTCGAAGAACTTCGTGTATAAGAGCAAAATGTTGCCTGATCCTGTGCCATCTTCACAGTCATTTGAACCCATACAACCTAATTCCCTCCGTTAATGGGGGTGGGGGTGGGGGGAAGGCTGTGGCTTGTTGACAATACATTTTGCTGTTATGTGCTATCAAGTTGTTCCTGACTCATCATGACCGTGTGCGCAACATAACTAAATATTGCCTGCTCCTGGTCCATCTTTACATCTTTTTCTTATGTTTGAGACCATTATTGCAGTCACTGTGTCAGTCTGTCTTGTTGAGGACCGTCCTTTCTTTCGCTGCTCCTCTACAAAGTATGATGTCCCTCTACTGGTCTCTCTCGGCAGCATGTTCAAGATGTAGGAGAGGAAGTCTCACCATCCTTGCTTCTAAGGAGCATTCTGGCTGTACTGCTTCCCAGACAGATTGGCTCACAGCTCAAGGAGTCAGCTGCCACGCCACGGCAGCTACAACAGATTTGCTATTTCTGTTGACAGTCTGTGGTACTTTCAATATTCTTTGCCAGCACTGTAGTTAAAATTCATAGATTCTTCTTTGGTCTTCCTTAATCAATGACCAACTTTCACATGCATATGTGGTCATTGAAAATATCATGATTTGGGTCAGATGCATCATCGTCCTCAAAGTTTCCTCCCAAAACCTAGTGCAATGGGCCACCAGTGCTCCATAGATGGTGATATGCACTGCCATCAAGTCTATCCTGACTCACGATGACCTCGTTTTTCAACATTTTAAAGAGGTCTTGTGCAGCAGATTTTCCCATTGCAATGCATCCTTTGATCCCTTAACTGCTACTTCCATGAGCATTGATTGTGGATCCTAGCAAGATGAACTCCGTGACAACTTCAATCTTTTCTTCATTTAGCATGATGTCACCTACTGGTCCAATTGTGAGGATTTGGGTTTTCTTTACACTGAGTTGTAATCCATACTGAAGGCTGTAATCCTTGATCTTCATCAGAAAGTGCTCCAAGTTCTCAATTTCAGCAAGCAAGGTTGTGTCATCTGCATATAACACCTTATTAATAAGCCTTTCTCTAATTCTGATTCTGTATTCTTCATCATATAATCCAGCTTCTCTGATTATTTGCTCAGCAGACAGATTAAGTATAGTGAGATATAACCCTGTTGTACACCTTGTTCTGTGTACACAACTGCCCCTTGATCCATGTGCAAGTTCAACCCGAGCACAATGAAGTGTTCTGGAATTCCTGTTCTTCTCAAGAATAATCCACACAGTCAAATGGCTTCGTATCGTCAATAACACTACTAAACATCTTTCTGGTATTCTCTGCTTTCAGTCAATACCCATCTGGCATCAGCAATGAGAGCCATTCTTCCAGAACATCCTCTTCTGAATCTGGCATGGGTTTCTGGCAGCTCCCTGTCAATGTACTGCTGCAACTTGTTGCTGGATGATTTTCAGCAAAATTTTACTTGCATGTGATATTAATGACATATAATCTGAGCATTCACCTTCTTTTGGAATCACTGCCAATATGGCTCTCTTCCAGTCGGTTGGCCAAGTAGCTTTTTTCCAAATTTCTTGCCATAGGCAAGTGAGTGCTTCTAATGCTTCATCAGTTTATTGAAACATTTCTACTGGTATTCCATCAACTTCTGGGTGATTGTTTTTGGCCAATTCTTTTAGTGCACCTTGGACTGCTTTTATCAATATAATGATAATTGATCACTCACTCCCTGCCATCACATCAATGGTGACTTGCAATGACCCTATAGAACAGAGTAGAACTCTACTGGTGAATTTCTGAGGCTGTAACTCTTTATGGGAGTACAAAGCCCTGTCGTTTTCCCAAGGAACAGCAGGTGGTTTTGAACTGCTGGCCTTGCAGTTAGCATCCCAAAGCATAGCCCACTACACCACCAGGGCTCCTAAAATAACCAATAGGTTATCATAAAAACACGAAGGCAATGAATGTACAGATGGGCTTTACACAATTGATATATGTATGGATCGTAATAAGAGTTGTATGCGCCCCTAATAAAACGATTAAAAAATAAAATAAAAACACACAAAAAACAAAGCTCATTGCATTTGAATCCATTTTGACACACAGTAGCACTATATAGGGTGTCCAAGATTGTAAATATTTATGGGAGCAGGCAGCCTCATCTTTCACTCTCTGAGTGCTGGTGGGTTTTGAACCACTGTCCTTGTTGGCAACCTAATGCCTAGCCCATAGCACCAGTACAGATCCATAGATTATGAAACTCACTATTATCAACTCTGTTCTGCCTCAGAGTAACCTCATAGAACAGGCTAGGCTTGCCCCTGTGGGTTTCCAAGACTGTAAGTAACTCTGGGGAGTGAAAAGCCTCATCTCTCTCCCGCAGGCAGCTGACATCATGGTTTACAGTACGGCTTGTAATAACCCTGATGCCACCAGATTCTTGCAAAAGTGCTGGGGGCTGAGAGTCACTGCCATGATGCGTTCTATGCAACTCAGCCATAGCAGGCAAATGATACAGACTCTCCTTGTGGGGTTGATGAACTAAGCCATTAGGTTGGAACAGCTGCTGTGGCAAACCTGGAGCCTGGAGCAACTGAAACCAAGAGACTCTCTCTGAGGAAGATCACCTACCAAAATCCCCACTATCTTTTCAGGTATGAAGCTGAACTGACCCATAAAGCCACGGCTCCATCTGGGCCCCATAAGTTGCAATTACCAGGGGCCCTGGAAGGACTTCTTTCAGGCCATTTGTCTGCCACACATTTTCACTGTCCCCAAGAGGTGTTTGATGTGTGGACACTCCGTTGTTCAACGATGTGGCTGGCAGCCAGTGAATTGCAGCCCTCTGCTTTCAATGATTTGCAGTTCTGTGGCACTAGGGACTACACTTCCCTGTGACATTAAGATTACCCTATTAATCAGGATGGACAATCATATGGTCTTGGGCTCCTGGAAATCCCTGAGAGCATCTGCTGATGAGAAATAATTATGGCATTTAGATACGGTACGGTGAACTTCTATTATTCTCTTGTGAAGGTGCGGGTAATCAGTTTGCTGGTGCCCCAGCAGCAGGATATATTTCAGAGACAGATGAAAGAGCTCACCTCCATCCTGGAGACAGAATCTAGTACAGTTCACTCATCCAGCATCCTATAGGGAAGTAAGTCTTACAAAGTTCTTCCTTTACAATAAGTTGTCATGAAATTACGTTCCTTACTTCAGTGTACACTTTTCCCCTATAAAAAATGGGTTGAAAAAATAAATAAGCAGAGATGCAAATTTTGCATATTCTTTCATTTGTTAATTCAGCCTATATTTGTCATGCATGTACCCAGCTCACTAGGTTCACTAGGTGCTTGGCAGAGCGAAGAGACAGAGCTTCTGCTTCCAAAGCCTGACAATACCACAGGATCTAGTTCAAGTCCAGGGAGTCACTGAGACGTGTTTCGTACATTGGTACATAAGCTGGGGGAAAGCCTGGGAGGCACCATCTCTCCTAACAATGGGAATAGTGTTTACCTCTGGAGAGTGGTATAATATGTATTTTTACCACTCTGTATTTTACCACTCATATACTTAGGAGTGGTATTATATGTATCTTACTAATTATCTGAATTTCTTAAATAGGAATATCCCTTCAGACTAAAGCATTGTGTGTAGTTATTTAAAATCTTTTAAGCCATTCAAACATGCAACCACCCAGTCAAGTCTGACTCCTGGAAGCGCCGTGTGCTTAGAAGGCAGAACTTCTCGCTACGGTTTCCTTGGCTGTCCGCCTTGTAGAAACAAACTGCCCGACCTTTCTTCAGCAGTGTCGCTGAACGGTTTCAAACTGCCGCTAGTATTTAGTGCCGCTGAACGGTTTCAAACTGCCGTTAGTATTGCAGTGCAAACGATTGGGTCAAACCATTAAGTCTAATACAACCTCCACAGAACCAAAGGACTAGTGAACTTACCAAAGCAAGGATGCACATTCTTCTTTGAGCAAAGAACCAATTTGGGGGTGGAGATGAGGAGAGAATATTTACATTGGACATTCTTTCGAAGAAATTCTATCTTCTTAAAATTGAGCGGCATCTGCAACAGTGCTCAAGCATGTCTTCATTATTTTCCAGCCCATGTTAGTTTAGGTTTGTGTTTGAATTGTGTTCTGTTTTGCATGGACCTAAATTTCACAGCGTTTATAACCTTGTGTTCTAACCGATCGAATTGGAATGAACACCGTGAGGAATCAGTCTGCAGGAGATGAGCCTCGGGAGTGCTGGAGCCACAGGCCTGGGATTGAGAACTAAAGAGGCCTCTGGTCTCGTCCTCCACACACGGATTCATGCACACCCCAGAGGCCCACCAGATCCTGGGGGATAAGTGAGGGTAGAGCAGTCAGAATGTGGATGCAAAATGCCGGGTAAATGACCTTGCCTTTCCTGTGTGATACAGCTAGAAGGGCATGCTCCAACTGCCACTTTCTGCAGGAGGGAACTGGAAGGAGTCTGTCTTCCAGACTGTGCAGGTTGCTCACTCCCCCACACTGTCACAGGTCATGTAAGGTCATCCTGGCCACTTCATCCCCAGCCAGCCTCCAGACAGGTGGAAAGCAAGAATTAGCACAGAGACTGAGAGTTCTCTACTCCCTAAACCAAGCCTCTGACTGAGTGTGTGTGTGTGGGGGGGGGGGGGCGCTGTGCTTGTCATGTAGTCATGAAGTCCTGTCCTGGCACCTCACCTGGATGTGGCACATCACAAGGGGCTGTGGGAAGGAAGATAGGAAATGATGCAATAACGGAGAGTGGAGATACCCAAACTTTCCTTCCGTCACTTTGAAAACCTCAGATCTAGAAAAGACCAATGAGCTCTAGTATGTTGTACTGATGCCTCCTTGCAATTCATTGTCCACATGAGTCAGCGTAAACCTTCAGACACATCCCAGGTTCTGAAATCAGGGCCTGGTGATGGTGACACAACTCCGTCAATATACTAAAAACCATGAAATGCACACTCCGGATGGGTGGCTTTTCTAGAATGGTCAGAAAGGCGGGGGTGGGGCAAAGGGGTGCTGATATCAAGGAGCTCACGGAGGAAAAAAAGGTTTTGAAACTGATTGTGGTGGCAATTGTACAGCACTGTTTAATGTGACTACACTATGGAATGATGTGATGTCTGGATTCATTCCTAATAAAATGGTTTGGGGAAAGAAAAAAAATGCTGTTAAAAGCAACTACATTCCCACTTCCCTGCTTAACACCCACTAGTGGTTTTATTTCACTTAGAATCTCCATAGAATTTTCCAGGCTACTTCCGGTATTCTGTCCTGTATAAACCTACCTTTTTGCTGTGGTTCTACCTCCATCCCCAACCTCATCTCCTCCAAGTGACTTCCTTGCTTCCCTTTATTCCCCAAACAGACCTGCGGGGTTCTTGCTGAAGCGCTTGCACTTGCACTTGCCCTCTTCCTCCTGTCCACAGTGTCTTCTCCACCATAGCCTGAGTGGTGACTCTCAGCACTCAGCTCTCAGTTCAAATGTGCGCTTCCAAAACTAACTCATGGTATTGAGTGAATCGCTGCCCTACAACTCCACTACCCCAATCACCTTCCACAACATTGTAATATATTTTTTAATTAAAAAAACATTTTATTAGGGGCTCTTACAACTTTCATAACAATCCATACATCAGTTGTATCAAGCATTTTTGTACATGTTGCCATCATTCTTTTTTAGACATTTACTTTCATATATATATATTCTTTTTCCCTTGCTAGTAGTCCTTCCCCCGACTATCATGATCCCAATCCTACCTTACAAATCCAGCTAGACTAGAGGATGTACACTGGTACAGATAGCAACTGGAAACAGGGAATCTAGGGTGGATCATCCCTTCAGGACCAGTGGTGAAAGTAGAGGGAGGGTTGGGTAGAAAGAGGGAACTGATTACAAGGATCTACATATAACCTCCTCCCCGAGGGATGGGCAACAGAAAAGTGGGTGAAGGGAGACATCGGACAGTGTAAGATATGATAAAATAATAATAATTTATAAATTATCAAGGGTTCATGAGGGGGTGGGGAAGGAGGGGGCAAAATGAGGAGCTCATGCCAAGGGTTCAAGTAGAAAGAAAATATTTTGAGGATTATGATGGCAACAAATGTGCAAATGTGCTTGACACAATGGATTTACGTATGGATTGTGATAAGAGTTGTATGAGCCCCCAATAAAATGATTTAAAAGAAAGAAAAGCATTGTTATATTAGGATCACACTTCTCACTATTTGAAATTATCAAATTATTTATTTTATAACAAATCTTCAATTTATTTGAAGCAATTGTTTCAAAAACTTTTAAGTTACAGCAGTCAGTCACAGAAAAAACGGGGAAGAGTCAGAAACAATAAAAGAATGATCAGGAGTACTGCATTTTTTGTTTGTTGTTTTTTAATAACTCATGTTTATTGCTGTCCAATGTATGCACAGAAGAACCTGCACCAATTTCCTAGCTTCTCCATGTATGACTTAGTGACACTGAGCACATCCTTCAGATTGTGCAAGCATTCCCATCCTCCCCCTTGGACCTGCACCTCCTCCATGAGTACAAACTCACTGCCCTCTCAGCTTCCAATCTCACCTTTCAAGTCGCTGTTGTCAATTAAATCCTATAGTTGTTGTGAAGTACTCGCAGGCCAGTTCTGACTCAGAGACCCCGTGGACAACAAACTGTGCCATCATCGGTTATGATTGAGTTCATCATGCAGCCACTGTGTCACTCCATCTTGTTTGAACCGTCTATCTAAACAGCCATCTCGATGGGGTGTCCCACAAGCTGGATTGTCAAAGAAATCACTCTTTAAGAGAGTTCAGTGCTCAAGGCAAAGTCTTTAGTAGTTAAATTAAGCCATTAGTTGGTTTCAAGAAGATTGAAGGGGCTATTTTTGGTTTAAAGATTCTCTCAGGGCAATAGCTTTAGGGGTCATGAAGCCTCAAGGCCTCCAGAAAGTCCAGAATCCATGAGAAGTTGAAATTCTGCTTCACGTCCCCACTTTTGATCTGGATTTTTCTATAGACTCTCTCATCATGGCTAGTTCTCATAGCAAAGGAGGTTCATCAAGGCAAGGTAGCCACACATTCCATTTCCTCCTGCCATCCTGGACTGTTCTTCCTCTATTGCTTCAAATGACTGGCAACCAATCGCTGTACCTTGGATGATTGCTTGTACGTTTTTAAGACCCCAGGTGCTTCCCAAGAAACTAAGAGAACAGACTTACTAAACCTATTAGGCCAGTTAACTGGAATATCCCATGAAGCCACCACCCTAAACTTCTGAACCAAGAAATCAAATCCCATGAGGTGGTTGGTTGTATATAAGCAGACTTACAAGCTGCTGCTGTTGTGTGTTTTATGTAAGCACACACATATATGCACACACAGACATATATACACATACATATGTTTTGCCAATACAACTATAATGATTTTCTATCACCTCAGTGTTACATAAGCAATAGCCCCAACTCCCAGAACCCTTCTCTTCCTGTAACCACTAATAATCTGTGACCTCTATACATTTGCCTATTCTTTTTTTTCCCCAATCATTTTATTGGGGCTTCATACAACTCTTATCACAAATCATATATATATCCATTGTGTCAAGCACATTTGTACATTTGTTGCCCTCATTCTCAAAACATTTGCTTTCTCCTTAAGCCCTTGGTATCAGCTCATTTTTCCTCCTCCCCGTCCCCCTCCTTCACGAACCCTTGCTGATCCACGGAGCTTACGCGGAATGTCTTCAGATTGAGGTGTGTAGCCTAATAGTATGTCCTTTGAGCATTTATTAGCAGACTTGACACAACTTTGTAACATGTTCTAATAAACAACTGAGCCCTGAGCATGTCTCGCTGGCATTTCAACTTAATGTCCTTAGTAAATTCTTTAATCATGAATTTTGTCTGTGAATTCTTTCTAGTCATTGCCATGGCTAATAGAACCCAGAGAAGTAAACTAGAGAACATTAAGATCGTATAGCAGCCACTGTGTCGATCTATCTAGGTGAAGGTCTTACTCTCTTTTGCTGACCCCCTACTTGTCCAGTCTCCTTCAGGGACTTTTGTCTCCTGGTAAAAAGTCCAAAGCATGTGTGATGGAGTTTCACCATCCTCACTTCTAAGGACCATTCTGACTATACTTCCTTCAATAAAGCTGTGGCCCTTTCACATCATTTTTTTGGTAATAGTTTTGTTAATAAGTACTTCACATATCATACAGTTAAATAGCTCAATTATATTTATAAGAATGTGCAATCAAGTGTCACAATCAATTTTAGAACCTTTTCTTCATACTCATTGTTAGCTCCCTATTTCACTCCGTCTACTTGTATGCATCTAACTAGGTAGCTAGTAATCCAGTTACTACCTCTACAGCTTTGCCTATCCTGGATTCATATACAGAAAAATCACACAAAATAAAAACAAGAAACAAAACCAAACAACAGTGGCAAAAGAAGACAGAGAAAAAGCTCAATTGAAAAGAAGACAGAAAATATTAAATGCTGAAACAATTTTAAAATGAATCAACAGGGAGCTCAAGTAATCAAAGGTGATGTAGTTAACCTCACTACATCTGCCATAATTGACTTTGCAAAGATCTCTGTCAGATAGCAAGGCTGTTCCTTCACATCCCTGGACGGTGGTCAGAGGGGGTTCACTGGGGACTCTGCAGATGGATCTTGGGTTTCTGCTGTCATTCATAGTTTCTATTGAAGCTCTGATACTGTTTGTTCCTCCAGATTTAGATCTTATTACTTGCAATAGTTGGTTGCTGTGCTTGCGTGGGCTTCATAGATACCTAACTTAGATGGCTGCTTATTATAGGACAAGACTTTAAGAGAGAGAAATATCTTCAGAGTGTACAGGCTCAGATAGAGGTTATGTCAAGAAATAATAGCTTCACATTATTTATATAAAGATTTATATTATTTTGTACCAATACTTTTTCACTTAGCCTCATATAAAACTAATTTCCAAGGATTCCTCTTTAGTCTCTGTTATGCTGGGTTCTCACAGGAAGCAAAAATATATGTGTCCCACACAGTTGTAAATGTAGGCTTATCCAGAGTTCCATGGGTCAGATGTCATACAGGAGGCCTCCCCTCACTCAAGCAGCTTTGGCAGTTGAACTCAAGATCAGCAGGATGCCCACAAGCTTCAGACACAGATTAATCCAAGGTCAGATTAGACAGCAGGCCACTGATGACTTCTGGTGTTGGCAGGCAATCTGTATGAGGTTGAGCATATCATTGGCTCAAGTCTAACAAATTGGAGGTGAACAAGCCAGATGCAGGTTCCAGACCCAGCAAAGAGCAAGCAAGGTTTCCCAGTGTCCATTTATATGAAAAGTAGGCCTATTCCCCACACTCCTACCCCAAAAAACTTCCTTTCAATTGCACGTGGGCTGTGGTCTAAGTAAGGGGTTGCATTCCACCACAGTCTATTTACAACGAATTGGCTTCTCACATCAGATCTGATTCTGGTTGATTACGCTGCATATAGAAAACAGCATGGGCCTCTTCTGGCTCCCCTATTGCCACAAGGCTGAGCTTACACATGCCTCCACACTTCATCCTTCTGACATCAACCGTTCCTCCACATCACTCTATTTCTATGCTGGGTTCAATAATTCATGGCAAAGAGACATACAACTCACAGACAATACTGACAAGGGTTTATTATGGAAGTTAACAAGTTACCACAAATCAGAGTAAGTAAACAGTAAGGATAGAGTCATTGATCCATTCTCAGCCAGCAGCCAAGTCTTTCTGGTCTGTAGCCTCTCAGCCACATGGTCCCTCGCCCTCTGCCTCCATAGACCAGGAAGCTGGACTGCTGCGCTGTCTCAGTTCTGGCATTTCTCTTGTCTCATGGTCTCCTTGCCTCAATTTCTGGTCTGGGTCCTGTGCTCTGTCCCATGGTCTCCACACCACAGCCTCTAGAATGTCTGGGCACAGCCTCCACCACATCAGACAGAGACAGAGAACGTACTCCAATGGTCTTGGGATTTCTGTTCAGAACAGTTCATCGGTCTAGTCAGGCCAGTGGCAACTAAGTTACCAATCCCCTCTGTTAGTGTTACACGTGCCCCATTTGCATCATCCACCCAATCATTTGATGGGAGCTACAGAGGCATGGGTCACTGCTATCTAGCTGACTCCAACTCATAGTGACCTTATAGGACAGGGTAGAACTGGCCCTGTGGGTTTCAAAGCATTATTTAAATCTTTCCACCTCATCTTTCTTCCAAGGAGCTTCTGGCGGGTTTGAACTGCTGAACTTACCACAGAGCTCCTTAGAAATCGGGTCAACTACAAAAAAAACAAAAAAACCTCACAGCCACTGAGTCGATTTTTGATTCATAGCCACCCTACAGGGCAGGTTAGAACTGCCCCTGTGGTGTTCTAAGTCTGTAACTGTTTACAGAAGTGGCTGTGGAAAGCCTCCTCTTTCTCCCACAAAGAGGCTTGTGGTTTTGAACTGCTGACCTTGAGGTTAGCTGGCCAATGTATAACCACACCATCAAGCCTTCTACTAGGAACATACAGACATGGGTAGATGAGCCATGATAAGAAATTACACTGTGCAAGGTCAAATCATGGAGTTTTATTAGACCTTAACTGTCAAACTACCAAGAATTCTAGCCCAGATACATCGATCAGTCTCTCAATTCTCAATGCCCAAGATCCACCTAACTTCCTGAATGCAGTCCCCAAAACTAGCATCCTTACATAAATATCTAACCATTTAATCTTTCGTGTTATCTCTTGGACTATTATCCCAATTAGTAAGATTAATGAATCTTGATACAGAAATACGAGTACTGCAGTGAAAACTCTTAGCAACCTATCTCTTGGGAGTTCTGTTGATTTCCTGGGATGAGAAAAACTCAGTTGCTTTATTCACTGTTCACGTTTTACTATTTCTGGTAACTCACTGTCATTTAAAAACCAAGCAATAAGCCAAGTAATTTGTCTTCCCCGTTTTCGTAGCTTTATTTCCTTGTCCACCACCCTCCCCAGAAAAAACCATTTACTTGCCCAGAATGAAGAACATTTTCGTTGTTTATCGTAATAGCCTGTGTGTCTGTTGTGTTCCTTTTTAAACGAAGTAGCTGCCGCAGGAATTAGTCCAACAGCTGATTTTCCTAAGAAGAACCCGAGGGGCTACTACATGGTCAACAGTCCTCTGACTCATATTTCATGATGCTCTCTAGTTTCTCAGTTAAAATACTTTGAAATTATCATTCTTTTAAAGTTTGGAACTTAAAAGATTCCAAATGTATCAACAAACAACTCATTTACTAGACTAGGTATCTGAATTAAGTTCTCTCTGGCTAGGCTGTAGAAGTTATATATCGCTAGATCAATAAACCAGGAGATGCAGAAGATAAACTAAAATACCTAAAGTGTAAACACATGTGACCTCAAATAAGCCAGCAAGGCCTACATTCTCCTACAGCTTAATGAATCCTATCCACTACGTAACTTTGCCTTGAGCACCACCTAATGGCAGAAAGAAAATGATTCCTTAAAATTCTACTTTGCTTCCTGGTTTTTTGAATTTTCATTTACACTGATTTAGAAAGTGCCTGCTCTTTCTTACCTATTTTCATATTTTTGTCAATTTTCTTCAAAAGATCAAATCTCTTCCGTACCTACATTGGAGTAAGCTACTATTACAGTGGAAAGCTGTATCAATGAAATACACTACAAAACTCTCCATATATTTAAACTTAGGTTCACAATTAGGAAACACTTTAATAACCTAAAAGCTCTCAAATTTTTTTGTACAATGTTTTCTTGTAATAAGCTGTCAAAAATATTGGATCTCTTTCTGAAACAAAATCCAAACCCAGTGCCATCTAGTAATTCAACTCGGATGAGACGTCAGTCAGTCTTTCTCCCATGGCACGGCTGGTGGGTTTGAACTGCTGACCTTTCCGTTACCAGCATCATCAGATCTCCTTACCTTTCAGAAAACAGAGTGCTTATTTTAATTAAGTAACTTAAAATGATTTAGTTACCTCATATATGTATACAGGATCCTGGTGGTGACATCAGGTAAGTGTAGCTATTAATTGTAAAACTCATCAGTTGAAACCCACCAGCCCCTCCACAGGTTACGGTTCAGGCCATCGGCTCCCTTTAAGATTTACCACCTTGGATACCTTATACAGGGGCATTTTGAATAAGAATTGACTTAATGGCAGTAGGAATGATTTTTTGTTTGGGTTAATTAGCTGCTAAAATCATTATTTAATATATTAATATAACAGTGACATACCTTTTTAAAAATCATACACATTATTTTGAAAAGGCTTTGTCTGAACCCACTTGTTTTATGATTCAACAAAGAGGCAAAATATTTGGATAACCAATGTTTTAAGAAAAGGTATTTATTATTTACACCACTGAAATAGTCCCATAAGAACAATATACACCATGTTCATTTAAAAGGATGAGATTCCTTTCAAATACAGTAACTCTATAAAGCAATACTGTCAACACAAAACGGCCAATTACAAAGCTCTAGTGCAGACGTAAGCAATGCAGTTTTTTACTCCTATGGTGATACTTTTACTGAAGCACGCTGTTTGCACTCAGACAGCTACAGCTGGAACAGAACAGAAACTGTTCATGCTTTTTAGGGTTCACACAATGATATGTCCCACTTTAAAAGTGACTGCCTTTAATTGCTTTTAGAGCAATTTTTTTCAGATAAGCGTGCTTTATAACACGACAACGAAGCACATTCTTTCCTTATTTATTCTTCAGTCTATGTTTTCTATTTCTCATCCTATGACCCATTGGTATCATTTCCAGTTTTACTCAAAGAACAGTGTCACACATACAGACCAGAGACAGCTCAGAATTTAGAGATCTAAGTTGTGGATCACACAGACAAGAAATTTTGTCAATGATAAATGAATTTTTTAAAACCTGGTAATTTAAACATACTTAAATACGAGGCCCATTATTCAAAAACTTTTTTTGGTTTTAAGAGGAAAAATTCAGTTTCAAGCTGGGTTTGGTCTTTGAGTTAGTGAGACAAAAACTTAAGACAAAAACACAAGATGTAACTTGTTTCCAAAATTACAAAATAACATCTTGGAGCAAATTTTCTGTGAGGTGGGTGGGGTGTAGGGGGAAAACTTACTAATCAATGCTGGGGATAATATTTCTTATATACATATAGGAAAAAATGGATTTCTTTTAAAGCATATTGCTATGATCTTCAAAAAATATAAAATTAAATTTACAAAACACTGGAAGACCAAGTATAAGCAGTCTGGTATTTGCTTCAGTGTCCAGCACTATCAAAATGATCTCTAGCATAACAGCAAGAAGTTCATGGGTCTCAAGTATCTTCAGTAACTGCCAGCATAACTTACAGTTACTGTCCTTGCTTCTTTGAGAGATACCTGTAAGAAATAAAGGAAAGGCGTCAAAGCAGTGTGGCCCTAAATTCCTAAATATCAAACTCTCTTTTAAAGACATAACAAAGCTTTAACAAGTAACTGTTAATGTCTAACATCTGTTGATAGCGTCAACAGGTTAATCAAATTACTCAAGTTCACACCGCTAGAAAGTGTCAGTGCTCAGATTCACAAGGAACCCAGAGCCTGTACGCCAACCACCATCACTCCTCTGCCTTACCTACAGATGTGGAAGAAACATCTTTAGCACTGTAGTTTCCAAACAGAACTCAACCTCCATTTATAAACCCTACTTTATTTATTTTTTGCATGACTATTTGTTTACTGTAGGTAAGCATAAAGAGGAGTCAAAGATACTACAGGACTTTAATTAAGATTGTTAAAAACGCATAGGAGTTGATTTATAAGGAATCTACCACCAAATTTAAATATGTGTATCTGTAGTTCTGATATAGAGGAGCCCCTGGTGGTATAGCAGGTTAATGACACTGGGCTACTAATTACAAGGTCAGCTGTTTGAAGCCACCAGCCACTCAGCTGGAAAAAAGATGAGGCTTTATATTCCTATAAAGAGGTACAGTCTCAGAAACCCACAAGGGCAAATCTACTCTGTCCTATAGGGTGACTATGAATTAGCATCAACTCAATGGCAATACATTTGAGTTCTAAGTTTACAAACAACATAATCCTTGACATAGGTGAGGAAAGTTCTTAAAGTCAGAAGTGGATGAGTTGAAGTGGTGTTGCTGCTCAGTGTGTGACATTTATTTCCTCCCTGACTCAGTGATATCACCTACAAAATGAAGATGGGAACAGAAATGCTCAGAATTTGCCGTATCTTCCTAACAGGATTATGTAACTCCTACAAGCCATTTGCCAAAGTGATCTGAGATTTGAAAGCCGAAGGGCTTTTATTACACAGCAGTGCATTTTTTGCTGTATTACTGGAACTGCTATAAAGTAAAGCAGTTTTAACTTTAAAGGTATCATGTCTACCTGACGTGCGGTATCTAATAATCCATTCCACTGGCCCAGAGGTGCTCCTTCCCCAAAATTGATGTTCATGTGTGGACTTTAGATTTGTACTTGTGCTTGGAAAACATGTGGAAAGGGGGGAGAGGAGAGCAGGGAGGGGGGAGAAAATGAGGAGCTGATGCCAAGGGTTTAGGTGGAGAGTGGGTGTTTTGAGACTGATGTACAAATATGCTGGACACAAATGATGTATGTACGGATTGTAAAAAGAGCTGTATGAGCCCCTAATAAAATGATTTTTTTTTAAAAAGTGGAAGACTATCTACCAACGTAATAGTGGTTCTCTATGAACAGGAAGATCCTGAATAACAGTTTTCTTGTGGAATAAGATTTACTGCTATGAGATTACATGTAAACTAATTTTAATTCTCTCCAGGAAAGATTTGTTTTATTTTATCCTGGCGGTATTTGATTATTTAAGAAGCGGGATTACATCTCATGTAAAGCATAAAAAAGTTAGTTACCAATTGTCTAAAAAACTTAACATCCTAAATGCGTACCCACCCCTAAAGTCCTCTCCAATAGAATATGTTTGAGTTTACTTAGATTTATGACCAAGTTAGAAGTTTAAGGGGGAAAAATAATCCTAAAAATATCACTCAATTGAACAAAGTTTGTAAAATTCGCACATTTTAAATAAAAATGAAGAGTTGTGTGATTACTGGTATCACCAATTTTTAATTTTATTAATATACGAGAAAAAGAATCAGCAATGAAACACTTACCTTTCCCAATACTTGTGATTAAGCTCCAAAAAATCATCTAATTTTGCTATTTCCTTGAGATATTGGGTCAACTTTAATAATTCTTTGTCTTTATCTCGATTTAGATGTGCTTTCATGAAAGGTCTTATCTATTAGGAAACACGCATTGTTCACTACTTCACATTACAAAACAAAAACTAACAAACCTGTACCATATTCTATGATTGTAATTGAGAAGGTTAAAGTGTTACCAGGTGGGTGAGTACTAAGAATTACTTTTACATTCGTCTCAGTTAAATAAATTCTTGGTATAGTAGCTATACTACAGGTTCAGGGCTCTTCCATCATTTTTCCACTTGCTGTCTTTCCAGTCTGAAACTGAAAGCACTAACTTTCCTACTGCACTTGAACCTCTATGTGCCAACCATACTTTGTAAAACGGCTCAGACTTCCCTTCTATCACTCCAGTTACTCCTAACTAGTTACATAATGTCACTCACATACATTTCATTCACAA
Organism: Tenrec ecaudatus; assembly: GCF_050624435.1. NCBI lineage: Eukaryota > Metazoa > Chordata > Mammalia > Afrosoricida > Tenrecidae > Tenrec > Tenrec ecaudatus. The sequence goes on along the minus strand of NC_134531.1, from coordinate 170,570,698 downwards.
TAAATTAACCAAAGTACAGGTTGAGATAGATCAAACAGGGGAATGAGGATTTCCATTTCAGTATTCTATTAATTTTCATATAGCTGAGAGATCATGATACATTATAGCCTGCTTATCATAACAAAATTCATAAAAAATATTTTAATTGTACAAGAGTGTCCCCATAAAACTTTGTATTTTCCAGAATTTAAAGCACATTTTATGGTGAAAAGCAAGAATTTTAAAAGTACTAGCTCACCGGGGCAAAACACTAAGGGCGTGCAACAGAGCAGCAAGGCGAGCAAATCACTGAAGTCCCTGGAGAATAACAACAATAAACTTTGGGGCCAGGGCATGGTACCCCATCAGACTCAGCCTGAAAATACTCCTAAAGGTCAACAAACCTGGAACTATTTATAGGCTTGTCTTTTCTTTTGAAATCATTTTACTGGGAGGGTCATACACTTCTTACCACAATCCACAAATACATCCATTGTGTCAAACACATTTGTGCATTTGCTGACATCATCGTTCTCAAAACATTTTCTTTCTACTGAGCCCTTGGTATCAGATCCTCATTTTCGCCTCCCTCTTACTCCCTCCCTCATGAACCCTTGATAATTTATAATTATTATTTTGTCATGTCTTACACTGTCCAACACCTCCCTTCACCCACTTTTCCGTTGTCCATCCCCCAGGGAGGGGGAGGCTTTTCATTTTTTGTCATTGGATTTTTGTTGTTGTTTTCGTGGTTTGTTTTGCTTTTGTGATTATTGTCTCTGCATGTCTATCTAGATAAGATAGGCAGGATAAACAATCCAGAGGAGAAAACAACAGGATCTTGGTTCCAGGGAGAGAGGGAGAGGCGGAGGAAAGAAGGGGTGTCAACAAACCCAAGGATAAGGGAACAACAAGTGATCTAAAATCGATTGCGAGGAGGATACAGGATGCCTCGCAGGGCTTGATGAAGGGCAATGTAGCTAAGAGAAATTACTGAAACCCAAATGAAGATTGAACATGATCGTGGGACAAGAGGGAAGTCTTAGAAATAGAAATGAAGAGAGAAAAGAACTAGGAGGCAAAGGACATTTATAGAGGTCTAAATACATATGTATATATGTAAACATATTTTTATATAATGATAGGGAAATATATCTATGTACATATATTTATATGTTAAGTATTAAGGTAGCAAATGGCCATTGGGCCTCTACTCAGGTACTCCCTCAATGCAAGAACACTTTGTTCTAATTTCTGTGATGTTCACCTTCCCAACATTATCACTGAAGACAAAATGGGTGCATAAGCAAATGTGGTGAAGAAAGCTAATTATGGCTGGCTATCAAAAGATACAGTATCTGGGGTCTTAAAGGCTTGAAGATAAACAAGCAGCCTTCTAACTGAGAAGCAACAACGCCCACATGGAAGAAGTATGCCACCTGGTGTCGATGGGATCAGGTATCAGGCATCAAAGACCCAGAACAAAAAAATCATATCATTGTGAATGAGGAGTGCAGAGTGGAGACCAAAAGCCAATCTATAGACAATCAGACATCTTCTCAGAGAAGGGTCACAAGGAAGAGATAAGCCAGTCAGGGTGTAGCATAGCACCGATGAAACATACAACTCTCCTCTAGTTCTTTAATGTTTCCCCCTTGCCCCCAACTAGCATGACCCCAATTCTACCTTACAAATCCAGCTAGACCAGAACATGTACACTGGTACAAATAAGAGCATGCAACACAGGGAATCCAGGACAGATAAACCCCTCAGGACCAATAATGAGAGTAGTGATACCAGGAAGGTAAGGGGAAGGTGGGATAGAAAGGGGGAACTGATCACAATGATGTACACATAACCTTCTCCCAGGGGGATGGACAACAGAAAAGTGAATGGAGACAGCAGTCAGTGCAAAACACGACCAAAAAAATTTTACAAATTATCAAGGGTTCATGGGGGAGGGAGGGGAAAAAATGAGAATCTGATACCAAGGGCTCAAGTAGAAAGAAAATGTTTTGAGGATGATGATGGCAACAAATGTACAAATGTACTTGACCCAATGGATAAATGAATGGATTATGGTAAGAGCTGTATGAGCCTCCAATAAAATGATTTTTTTTAAATATTCCAAATATTAGAACTCCTGGGAGAAGGGACATAAATTCACTGAAATTCACTGCCACTCAGTCAATTCTAACTCACAGGGGCAGATTAGGGGTCTTCATCTATGGAAAATTAATTCCAATATCCCATACACTAGAAGTCCCTCATATATACTCTTTCAGATTCCTATGATGATTCTACTGGGTATTTTTCTTTTTTTAATTTTTAAACTTTTTTAGTATTTCTGTTTCTAAAACTCCCTGTTCTAAAGTAACAAGAAGAGCTAAATATTTATAGCATCTTTCTATGCATCAAAGTCCCTATGTAGTACAATTAATATATTTTGCTTCTATAACTAATTCAAATGTTGAAAGTTCTAATCCACCCAGAAACACCCCCAAAGAAAGGTGTGGCAATCTACTTATGAAAAACCAGCCACTGAAAATCTTAGGGAAAACAGTTCTACTTTGATCTACCTGGGGTCCCCAGGAGTTGAGTCAACTCAATGGAGACTGGTTTTTTTCCTCATATCAAGAGATAACAGGGTCCAAATGTTGACTAAGAAAAAAGTTTCTTATAAACATGCATAAAAACTAATCTTTAGGGTTTTTTATTTTAAAAACACTCTTTAATCTTATTTCCTTAGACAGTTAACAGGTAGTAAACTTGGGCAGAACAGGTAATAAGCCTTAATTTTATAATTAGCTTCACATCAATCAAATCTGAAGAATACAGTTCAATACTTTTATCTGGTGAACTGCACACAGGAATAGCACTTCTCCTAAAGCCTCCAACAGAAACCATTTTCTTAAGAGCAAAATAACCAGCAATCTACTTAGGCAATTTTCTTCCAGTTCACGTCCTAAATTATCATTCTATCTCAACTATCCCCATTCATATGGAAAGCCAAATCGACAAGCTGAAAGAAAAGCTTCTAAAACAAACTGCCCCCCACCCCAGTTATCCTCGTCTCTAAAAAGCCAAGAACACAGCTTGCTAGAAAAAAATTAGGACTAAGAATAAAAATCTTAGTGTCAGGACTCCCCACTACAGTCTCCATCTGCATTCCAAAAAATATATATATCATGACAGTAAGGGGGCAAGGGAGTAAAAGAGGGACCCCATCAGAAGGTTAGATATATAGCACCCCACCCCCAACTAGAGGAGGATGAATAACAGAAATGTGAGTGAAGGGAGACAACAGGCAGTATAAGACACAAAATAATAATATGTAATTGATAAGGATTTATAAGAGTGGGAGAGTGGACGAGAGAGTGATACCAAGGGCTCAAGTAGAAAGCAAATGTTTGGAAATGTTAATGGCAACATCTGTACAAGTGTGCTTAATATAACTGAATGACGGATTGTTATAAGATTGTTGTAAGAGCCCCGCAATAAAAAGATTGAAACATAATTTGAAAAAACCTCACTGCCATAGTCAATTCCAACTCATAAGCATTTCATAACTTGACACATAAGCAATTAAGTACCAAAAATTTAAGTTTCAATTTTTCTTTTACCAATTTGATATTGCTACTAGAATTCAGTGCTACCGTCAGGACTGCACAAGACTGCTTGTTAAAATCATCACTGCTCTAGAAACCAAGTCAGATAGAATTTAACCTAAATTCTGCCACTGACCAGTTACACACATGATCTTGGACAAGTTGAGAATTTTCTGATCCTCAGACTATCTCTATAAAGTAGGTGAACAGATTGTTGGGGTTTCCTCTAGCATGGATGCAGAGGCAACAAATTATTTTCATGTGGTTCTTCTAGCCAAAGTCTCTAACTTCCACCAAATGACCTTTTCCTGCATGGGTCTAGTATGAAGGGAGTGCTTGGGGGGCGGGGGCGGGAGAGATACTAATATGATTCACCTGTAAGTAAGTGTACAGTATTCCCTGGAATGCCACTGTACAGTGTATAAAAGGGGCCCTTTGAGGAGGAGGAGGGTTCTCAAGAGCAGGAGCGGAGTATGTTCTTTGGGCTCTTGGACCCAGCAGACAGCTATAACATCAGAGGAGCAGCAGAACCAGGAACCAGAGCCTGGAACAGTGGTGGACTTGCCAAGCCCTGCGGCAAGTAAAGCTCTGTGCTTTAGTGCAGGAGAGGCTGGTTGTGGAGTAGGGTGTCTCTGGGCACTAATTTGGGGAACTAGGTTTGCTGAGCCACGGGGCTTGAGCAATGCCTTCGGGTTAAGGCTTACAGCAGTGGTATGCTCCTGTAAGCATTTACTAGCAGGCCTCAAAGAATTAGTGACATGTCCTGACAGACAATCTACTCTGAGCACTTCTTACCAATATCACAACGTGTTAAGTTCTTAATAAAACTCTTGAATCTGAGTACTGATTATTAAACATTGTTGTTGTTAGGTGCCACTGAGTCAGTTCTGACCCACAGCACAAGAACGTTCTATGAGCAACAGAAGGAAACACTGCCTCGTCCCGAATCATCCTCACAACTGTTCCCGTGCGTGAGCCCACTCAGAAAATAAAGGAAACTATAGGACACTAATGGAGACAACACAACAGATATTTTATAATTCTTAGATCTACTTGCCCTCTGAATTTCAAAAACTTCTTAGTTTCAATTTTTTAAAATGTCCTTAATTGCCAGTTCTTCAGGTAACCAGATCATCAGAAAACTTAAAATTCCAAATAAAACATCTGACTATTTCACTTCTGATGTTAAGATTCGATGGTGATAAGCCTGTGGTGTGCCACAGAACTGCGTAAAAGTAAGACCCATAGGTGAGTTGTGTAGCCAAACAGAAAGGGAAGTGTGTCCAATTTTATGTTATGCTAAATATTTCCATTTTCTTCCCAGTGGCTATAAGAATACAGGAATTAAACAAATCCATGAAGCCCAACTACTACTTACACGTCTACCATACTTTCCGTATTATGGGTTCATACACTATAAAACTGTCTTACCTTTAGTCCATTCTGTGGGTTCATTAGAAAATTTCTTCCTATGTCATCAAACATAATGGTGTTTTTTTTGCTGTAAAACTCGGAAAACTTTCCCCATATGACACCAAGAGGTTTTACCTTAAAACAAAAGTTTAGATTTAAATCAAAAAGGCTGCAATACTTTAAAACACACAACTAAAATGATGCCAGTTTTCCCTTCTCCCTGTAATTATGACTGGCAGTCACCACAGAGACGACCTGGCCAGAGTGGGGGATACTATCCATTGAGGGGCACCAAACGAGCCAGGAGAGCTGAAAAAGCAGATACTTTATCCTGGATGATGGGCATAACACGAAAGTTTATAATTATGGTGTACACGCATAACTGAGTTCCAATACTTTCAAGCCCTATGTGTATCACATAGTATAACTTATGATGCTTCTAAATGAATTAAACCCATTTTAGATTTCCAATAATCTTAATATGAAGTTTTTGAGTCAAATGAAACTTATTTAACCTTTACAAAAGAATGGAAAGTATTTTTTTAGATGTCTACTACTCAAAGCAAACCCACCGCCATAAAGTCGATTCCAACTCAGAGAGGATCGGACTGAGTAGAACTGCTCTTCAGAATGTCTGAGACTGTATCTCTAAGAGTAGACAGCCTACCTTTCTCCTGTGGAGTGGCTGGCAGGCCTAACCCCACAGCTCCACCAGGGCTCTGAGAGATCTACTAGGCAAGCCCATGATTTCCAGGGCAAATTAAGTCCTCCTTAAATTTAAACACCCCTCAAAGCTGGTCACAAGGGATACTTTCAAAACTAGAAAACCTTGCTCTTGTAATTTATAACTTAGATATTTTGTCTGGGAACAGATGACTTTAACCAATTCAATGGCGCAGATGCATAATCTAGTGTATCCAACTTCTTAAATTCAAACACACCAGTTTGTGAAGTGTTGCTCTTATTTCTGAATCCTTACATTAAGGCATTAAATTGATAATCTCTTCTATGTTCCTATCTTCGGTACTTACATAAAATCTCGGCAAGATCAAGAAGTAATAAGACTAATTGTAGGGAGGGACTTAAGTGACATTGGATGAAGGTGGAGAGACGTTTTTCATCGGGCACTTTGTTTTTATTGTTGAACTATGTCATTCCACATTCAGAAAAGTTTTCATTTTTAAAAGAAAACGACTTTGCTGAAGGCAGGGACCTCATTAATTGGGATAATGATATATGCTGACAAAGGCTTCTTTACGAATTCCTGCTGGCTTCTTTAATAATGTTTTCCTCTTGCAATTTATTTTAATATGGAGAAAAACAATTTATTCCCTTAGCTCCCTATCTTTTATAAAACCAATTACTATTAGTGAAAAAATTTTAATTTTATTAAAATTTCATTTTACTGAATTTATGTATACTTACTTAGTACAAAACAATCCCTCTGAATGCCTGAAAACAAATACGACAGTGAACCCAAAAGCACGGCGACAGTCACTGGATGAACATTTGCCTAGGGACGTGGCAGGGAAAGAAGGGGGAACCGGGAGCTAACAGCAATGAGTAGGAGAAGATAATGTTCTGAAATCAGTTTTGGTGATGATTACACCAATCTTAATATGACTGAAGGATTAAGCTTTATTATATGTGAGACATATGCCAGTGAACCTTTTTTTAAGTACAGCTACAAAATTAGTGTCCTTTAATTCTACAAAAATATCAAAATGTGAGCTGTTTCTCAATACATATCCATCTAGATCTATAGACTCCTGAAGACAATGGTTCCATCTCTCTAAACGAGTGGTTCTTAAACTTCCTAATATCGCAACCCTTTAATACAGGTTCCTCAGCTGTGGTGACCCCCAACCATAAAATTACTTTCACTGCTACTTCATAACTGTAATTTTGCTACTGTTATGGATCGGGTGACCCCTGTGAAAGGGTCGTTCGACCCATAAGGGGTCATGACCCACAGGTTGAGAACTGCTGTAACCATTCCCTGAATAACTCGGTAGTCTTCAACTTCCATCCTATCAGAATGGCAGCGGAGCACCCTACTGTTGCTAGGTGCCTGTGACTCAGCTCTGACTCGGTTACCTCATGTACCCGGTCTGGCGCAATACTCAACTGTTAGGTTTGAGTCCACCGGGCCAGCACTAGGTTGACGCATCTACTTGAGGATCTTCCTCTGTTTTGCTCTCTACTTCAAGCATGATATTCTTTTCCAGGGACCAATCCTCCCTGACAGGACCACTGGATTGGTGTTTATGCATTGGGCTGTGAAGCACAAGGTCTATAGTTCAAAACCATCCACAGTTCCATTGGAGGAAACTGGGCTTTCTACTCTTTTCACAGTGACAGTCCCAAAACCTCACAGGGACAGTTCTGCCCTGTCCTGTGGGCTCACTATGAACTGGCACCACCTGATTACACAGAAAGGATCATGATATGGTATTCCACCTGTACTGCTTCTAAGACGGACTTTAGGGTGGGGGCAACCTAGAGAAACTCAAATTGGATTCCTTTTAAATGTCTTTTGTGTTTTGGGAACAAAGAGAAATCTGAAGTGCCAGTATCAATAGATGGGGAATAAGGTTCCCAAACAAATTCTTCCAGGACTGCCCTGGATTGATGAGAAGGCAAAACATTCTTAAAGCAACGCTCCAGGCCTTTGGTTCATCGACGCCGTCTTCAATCTTCTTAAAACTCCTCCATAACATGTTCCCATGACTGTCCTGTGTCCTTCAAGTAACTGTAATAAGATCATCTCTTTGGATCCCCAAAAATTGCATAACCTTCTGGCAGCTCTCTCCCTTGAATTTAACTGGCCCAGCAAATCGCCTGGGAAGTCACTAATCTAATCGCAACTTTTTTGTTTTTTAAGACCATCGTTGCAAATGTATGGCAAGTGTAGCAGTGCAAGAACTTGTCTGCATCATCCACAAATTGCAGAGACAGGTTTAAACAGGTTTTGTTTGGAATAAAGTCATGCATATATGAGCAAAATTTTGTGATTTACTTTTTTATATTCTTGGTTTTGTTAACTAACAAAAAGCATTAAGAAATGACAACAGTAGTCAGCCTTTATGCCCCTCCAGATGAGAAACCCTGCATCCTCCTAAATAATGCTGCCACTTTATAATTAAGCCAAGCATCAATTGTTCCCTAAAACAGGATCTGCTCTGTTTTCAATGATAAAATATTACTGCTAACTGCAAAAAAAATGTAAATGCATAACAGCACCAAGACACACCTAAAGTCACCTACAATCTAGTACCAAAGATGGTAACTAGACATTCTGGTACAGCCTCAGAAGAGTTCACAGAGATTCCTTGTTACAAAAAGGGGACTCTGGAACCAAACAAAGGTTAAGAATTATTTTCTCAGTTTATAAATACTGCAGAAATGGCTTTTGTTTTCTAAACATTTTATTAGGGACTCATACAACTCTTATCACAATTCATATATATATCAATTGTGTAAAGCACATCTGTACATTCGTTGCGCTCATCAATTTCAAAGCATTTGCTCTCCACTTAAGCCCTTTGCATCAAGTCCTCTTTTTTCCCCTCCCTCCTCACTTCCTCCTCCCTCATGAGCCCTTGATAACTTATAAATTATTATTTTGTCATATCTTGCCTGTCCGGCGTCTCCCTTCACCCCCTTTTCTGTTGTCCGTCCCCCAGGGAGATCACATGTAGATCCTTGTAATTGGTTCCCTTTCCAACCCACTCACCCTCTACCCTCCCAGAATCGCCCCTCACACCCCTGGTCCTGAAGGTATCATCCACCCTGGATTCCCTGGGCCTCCAGCTCCTATCTGCACCAGTGTACATGCTCTGCTCTATCCAGACTTGCAAGGTAGAATTCGGATCATGGTAGTGGCGGTAGTGGCAGGGCCGGGGGTGGAGGGGTGGGGGGTTAAGAGGAAGCATTTAGGAACTGGAGGAAAGCTGTATTCTTCATCGGTGCTATGTTTCACTCTGACTGACTCATCTCCTCCTCTAGACCCCTCTGTGAGGGCATCTCCAGTGGCCGACAAATGGGCTTTGGGTCTCCACTCTGCACTTCCCCCTTCATTCACTAGGGTGAGATTTTTTTTTCTGATGATGGCTTATACCTGAAAATGTTTCTTTTATTAAGAACTTACTATGAAAAAATGTTAGTGTCATTAAATATATTCTATAACTATTAGAATACATCCTACTAAGCCAGTGGTTCTCAATTTGTGGTGGTGACCCCCTTTGGGGGTAACAAAATTACAGTTATGAAGTAGCAACAAAAATAATTTTATGGTTGGGGGTCACTATAATAAGAGGAACTGTATTAAAGGGTCACAGCATTAGGAAGGTTTGAGAACTACTGTAGGAAGCTGTTTATATAACCGATTCTCTATTGTTGGATATAAAGATTATTTTAATTTGTCATAATTATAAAATGTTCCCAATTTTATATTTTCAAAATCTGTTTACTTTTCGATTTATAAAATGTCCCACTTTAGTATAAATAAATTATATGAATCATATATACAGTATTTCCTTTATTGAAAAGGTTTTATATACTTAAACTGGTTATGATTTTGACTTATGATTTTAATACTACCAAAGCTTTCCTAGGATCCTCAGTTCTTCCCAATTCCTACTAATTTGTAGGCTTTTAGCAGCCCTGGGCCAGATTTTCTTCATCTCTTTATTCCCAAAGTGCATGGCACAGAGCTCTGTAGGTAAGAGGAGCACGGTACTGAGTAGTCGCTTGATCAGAAACAAAAGAAGAACTCTTAATTCTTTCAACCATATAAACCTAGGGAAAGTTAAGTCAGGAAGAGGACTTGGATCAAAAATGAAATGGAATTCTTAAGGATGAATACGCTAGGTGTTAGTGGACTGAAATGGATAGTGTATTTGAATCAGATAATCATATGATTTCATACACAGAAAACAACAAGTACAAGAACGGCCCTTTCCTCTGCCAGTTCTTGTAGCCTTTCTCTTGGGCTGCGCATCCAACACCCAATGACACACCCAGCATGGTGGTTTGGCTGCTGGTTTCCTTGCTCCTACCTATGCTCCTTGCTGATGCCCAGTCCTTTCCTCACTTACTCTGTCTGTGGCTGCCAGCATCCCAGGACAATTTCCTACAGCCATGAATTCTCTTCTTGACATTTCCATCTCAAGTCATTAAATTTATGGCTAAAATTTAGGTCTGTCAGCTTTGTATATACCTCCCTATGTCAAAACACAACTATTTTTCACTACCCACGTGGATAGGTTTCAAAGTCCTATAATGTATTCTATCAGCATAAACAAAGCACACAGGTCTTTTGAGAGAAGGAAAATGACTTCTTACGTCTATGAGTCCTCGCCTCGGAGTATGCACTGTTATCATAGCAGCGCTGTCCAACATAAAGGTGATCTTATAGTTTGCATTTGTACTCACGCCCAGCTCCTAGAAACACAGGCAGTCATGGGATTAACATGTGCTTACACGACTGTGGAATTTCATGCTTCCCGAAGAGATCCCATCGTGTCAAGTTCCTGCCCTTCTGGTCACCACATCTTGCTAAACAGCAGCAAATGTTTTTGCTTCATTTAGTTAAGCCAAATTGTGGTAGTCTGAGGGAAATAAACTAACAACACATTACTTCCTATTTATCATTTCAGAAGGGAATTAACCTTTTGAGTACTATGCATAAGAGCAAAAAGAAGGGAATCAATATAATAAATTGGGAAAAGTAAATCAGGAGGACATTGAGTAATTCTTTGTCTTAGACAAGAATTACGTTTGCAACACATTCTATCATTAAATAGACTCTAAACACACTACTACTCCTGATATTTATATCTGCTTATGACTAAAGGCTGGCCAGTGAGAATGAAATCAATTCCTAAAATTTCCAACATGACAAATGCAGTTCAGAACATTTCAAAATGGATTGCTTTCTAACACTTACTTTCATTTTAGCTTCAATCCACTTCATATTTGTTGCAGCTAAAACGAGGAATGATAACAATACACATGAAAAGCTTGAATTTCACTTCAAAAACTTTCTACATAAGTTTTCTAAGACTAAAGTTTCAATGCATCACAAATAACCGTCCCTAGCATACATATAGTTTTCTTTAAAATATTCATAAGATAAATTTATTTTAGGCGTGCTCAAGACAAAATGAAAACAACTTATTCATAAGGTACAGGTAACCAATGTTAAAAAAGAACTCTGAAGCTGGGAAATTTATAAATCAAATTCCCTTTTGAAAATAGCCCTACCACTTTTATTATCAATTCCACACTTACATTTAGGGTACCTGAATGTCAACTTTCTTCTATGTTTTTACTTCCAGGCTATAGTGTATACACTATAGCAATATAAGCATATTAATTGTGCATCAAAAGTCACTTTGTTATACTGTAGTGGCTTCCATGTTTCTGTGATGCTGGGAGATATCCCACCAATATTTCCAATACAAACAGGATCACATGGCAGAAGATAGGTTTCAATGGGACTTCCAGACAAAGACAAGAGAGGAAGAAGTGGTAATCTAGCACTAAAATACTAAAAAAAAAAAAAAAAAAAACCTGGCCAGTAAAACTCTTCTCAATAGCAGCAGAACACTGTCACTATCTGCTATTGTGTCAGACAAACCCCTCTGGCTGAGGACACTCAAAGTACAAGTGGAAAAGAGCGGCCTCTTCACGGTACGGTCAACAGTGATGGCATTCCCAATGGAGCAAAACTCTCAGCACATGCATTTGCTGTTGGGCACAAACCAAACTGAAAAGAAACAGTTGCAACTATCCAGTAATAATCAGAGCATGGAATGTACAATGTATGAATCTGAGAACTGAAAGTCACCAAAAATGTAATGAAATTAATAAAGATTGATACCTAGGCATTAGTGAGCAAAAATGGACACTCTAACTTGAATCAGATAGTCATATGAATTACTATGCCAGAATGACAAACTAAAGAGGAACGGCATCACATTCACTGACAAAAAAAATCACAAGATCTAACCTGATGTACAATGCTGCCAGTGATAAGATAATATCCATACACCTATCAGGAAGATCAGTTAATATGACTCTTCTTCAAAAATACACACCAACCACTGATCCCAAAGATGAAGAAATGGAAGAGTTTTACCAACTTCTATACTTGGAAATTGATCAAACATGCAATCAAGATACATGATAATTACTGGTAAACGGAATGTGAAATTTGAAAACAAAAAGGATCAGTTGTTGGAAAATACTGCTTAATGATACAAACAGCATTGGATATCACATGATAGAATTTGGCAAGACCAACAATTTATTGCAAACACCTCTTCTAAACAGCAATTACACAAGTGGACCTCACCAGATGAAATACACAGAAATCAAATCAACTATTTCTGTGGAAAGGGATGAGAGAAGTTCAATATCATCAGCCAGAACAAGGTTAGGAACTGACTGGAAAAAATCCTTTGGATATAACTTCAAGTTGAAGCCGAAAAAAATTAAAAACAAATCCAAGAGAGCCAAAATATGGCCTGGACTACATTCCACCTAAGTTTACAGACCATCTCAAGAACAGATTTGATACACTGACTAGTAATGACCAAATATCCGACAAGTTGTGGGATAGCATCATACGTGAAGAAAAAGGTAAGAAAGAAAAGACCAATAAAGATGCCAGAAGAGAGTCTCTAACTTGCTTTTGAATGAATATAACAGCAAAGAACAGCAATCAGAAGAAATGAAGTAAAAAAGTTAAACAAAATGTGAAAGAGCTGCTCAAAAAGACAAAATATTATAATAAAATGTGCCAAGACCTATTGTTAGAACAAACAGAAGAACATCCCACCACATATCAAGCTAAAAGAAATGAAGAAAACGTCAATCCCTGCACACAATACTGAAGGATTCCATGGGCACATTAGGGAACCATGCAGGAAGCATGAAAAGAAGACGCAAAGAACAGAGTTCTGTATTGCGGTGGTCTAGACCCAAACCTGAAATATCTCTGAAGTCTACCTGTACCTGTACATGAGTGCTCAAAATAAAATTCTTTAGCACACATCAAGAAAAATACAAAAGAATCACGTTACATGTAGAACTTGTAGATTAATGTACCTAAAATAGAAATAGTTATGACATAGGAAAAAAGCATTTTTTAAATTCAGATCTATTTTCCTTCTATAATTCCCATATGAAAACAAACCCAAAAAATCAGCTAGTAAAATGCCCCAATTATTAAGTAACTATTACATGTCAAGCATGGTGCAAGTTGCTGTACTGATATTTCATTCTTACATCTACCCTGTAAAATAGGTTCGGTTATCTTCATTTCTCATAGGGGAAACTAAAGCGCAGAGAGCTTAAGTGAATGTCACAAAGTAGGGCAGTGTTGGATTAGAACCTAGTGTATTTAGTTCTAGAGTACCCTTTTGAACATAATACCCCGAAATAACTTATATAAACAATTAATTTTAAATATATTATTCTGAAAACATTCTCTGGGTTCCTAGCCCTACTTTAATGACATTTAGTGGGTGAGCTTTTTCCTCAAGTCAACTCAGGTGTCAAGAGCTGCTGAACACAGACAGCTTTCCTCCCTCTTCTAATTAAATCAGAAAACAGTTGCATTTTAAGTATGAGTGGAAGTATTCTGATTATAAGGAAAAGTAAAACCAAAATTTACAGACCACAAAGTGTATTAATCAACCGGTATAATTAAGTGCAGCATTTTTAATTATGAGATGTTACTTAACTTATAATCAGGATAGTTCTTCTCTACTTATGATTCTTCCAAGAATCAACTTTCAATGTTTGTGGGAAGTATATAAAGCCTCTGCCTATTACTTTGGAGAAAGTTTTGGAACAAAAAAGACATCCAATGAAATAAACAGTGAGCTCAGTAATGTTAATTTGCTTTCTTAAGTAAGTGCACATGGCCTTTTTCCTGAGGAATTTTATCACTTTGTTCTGTTTAATATACCTTCAAGAAAGGAAGTAACATTGTCATGAAGTGCCAAGAATTCTACTTCAAAAAGAAAAAAAAAATCTGCTTCAGAGTGGGGCTGTTGTAACTGGGAGGTTATGGTAATCCTGATACCACAATCTACTCTGTTTTATACTTAATTACTGCAGAGGCATATGGCAAATATGTATAAGTACATGTGATGATACGAGAAAGTTTCACTAGACATTTCCTTAAAAGCATGCATGTTATTTTAAGTCTTTTCATAAAGATTATAAGGAAAAAATCTTTATTTGCATAAACAAAAAGCATAGCTTACACCAAATAACAATGTCATAATCCTCATAGGCAGATGTTAGGAATTCATGAAGATATGGCCGCATTAATTCTACCCCAGTCTCTGCACAAGACCTGTGGTCTAAAAGAAAATCAATCACAGATGATGATTAGTTTACTGTCATGGAAAAGTACTTGTTTGTTATCAATGAAGCTTACAAAATGCAATATAAATACTTTTTGTTTAAATTACAAATTCCATTCAGGTTGAATTACTTAATTCACAAAGATATCTTTAAAAACATAAAACTTCCTATCTTGAGGTATAACCTATTAATTTTAATCAATTTTCAGAAAGTTACATGAAGAATTTAGGTTTCTATAGTAAATTTTAACAATGTTTTCCTTATCAAGTTTCTGAAGTCTAGATATTTGTTTATAATGACAAACTACATATCAATAAAACGAAAACTCACTGCCATCGAGTCAATGCTGACTCATGATGACTCCATAGAACAGAGTAGAACTGCCCCCATGGGTTTCAAAGACTAAGTGTTTACAGGACTGGAAAGCCCCACCTGGAGAGGCCAATGGTTTTGAACTTCAAACCACAGGGTTAGCGGCCCAAAGGATCAACACTCTGTCACCAGAGGTCCATCTCAGAACAGGCGAGGACAACCTGTAACTCACTTTAACCATTCCCCTACCAGTGTATTGAGTATCACCAAAATGACAAGCCTAATTAGTTTGATAATTAAACTTTAAAATAAATCTACATTAATATAAATGTTTAAAGTTCAGGATTCTAAATAAGTAAGGTCATCATAACAGATTTAAATTAATCATTTCTTGGCAGCACTAGAGCATGAAATGAGCATTTTACTTTTTTGATCGGCATAAAGAAGTTTAAGTTTTAGAATATTCTAGGAATACAACTGAATAGAATACCAAGGAAAATATTTAAAATAACTAAAACATTTTCTCACAGAAACTTTAATGTTAGCAAATGGGTATACTTGGGTGACATTAGGGTACATCCATAGGTAAGAGTATTGTGAGAGCCGCCACCACCACCCAAAAAACCATGCTAGGTGATGTTTAACATGAAACTGCATATATATTATTTAATATAACATTCAATATAATGTATTGAAATGTTCGATATATTATTAAATAAAAGAAAGTGGGGAAAGTGGAAACAAGCACAAACACACTCTGGAAAATACACATCCAGAGTGGTCAATGTGGGCTCTCGGGTTACAAGTAGCTTTTTGTTGCTGTTTACCTGTGTTTCCTACAATGAACGATTTACTTTTTAATAATGAGAAAGTTGCTGGGGAGTCGAGGAGGAACACTCTTGTGGGGGAAGAGAACATGAAGAGTATTTTTAGTTGACTTACCAAACAAAGTATAATCAACATCTAGTACCAAAAGTTTCTTCCCTTCCCTGGGAGGATTTAAAATTTCTACTTTGTACTCTTTAACTCTGCGAGAGATTTTCAGGAGGTTTTCTTCTCTAATGGGAAAAAGACAACCAGGTGAAACATTAACTTTTTCTATCCTTGCAGACAAGTTCCACTGAGAGGGAAAAGCACTCACCTATTCTCCACTTCAACTACTTCATCTTCAATATCAAAGTCATTGACAACATCATCATTGTCAGGGGGTGGACCTAAGACATCTTCCTAGTAAGATGGAAAAAAAGCTTTGCTTTACCACATTGTCTTTAATATAACAAACCTATGTCTAGAACAAAAATCAAATGAAAGGCACAATTTGCGTTCAAGCATCTCTCGAGCACGCACTGTGGGAAACTTCCCGTAAAGAACAATTCATTACATACGCCACTAGGCAGACATGTGAAATCTAACCATTTGGGTTACTACTCCACGCATGGCTAGCTATGTACTCAAAAGTTCCAACGTATTTATCTTCTGCTGGGTTCATAGTACATTCACTAAGCAACTTTCCTGCTCTGAAAATGTTATAATTAAAATACGATACAACAGGGTAGTGTAACTCATACTAACTTCAAAGAGACAAATGGTAACAAAAGTAAACATTTACCAAGCTCTCCTCACGAGTTCCCATCATCATGATTTTAGTATTTGGTTTCAGTTTGAGAGCTCCAAGCTTAACATCATTTTCTGCAGGTTTGCCTACAATACAAGCAAATGACTGTTTTCTCACTAAAGTTCAGAGGCTGGTTTCACTATTCCATTACACAACACCCTAACATTAAAAGGCTTGGCACAGTGTCCACAGCAGTAGGACTTGTATTGCTCATTCTGCTTTTCCTTACATTGTCAAAGCAGTACTGCTGAATCAGAGCTGTACCTAAGACTGAGAGGTAACAAACGACACCGCGTTGTTACCCTCTGATTCCATCTTAGAGGCACTACTTGACTCAATTAACTGAACCAAAGATATCATGGTTCATTTTGTTATTCAAGATGAAGTTAGCCTTTTCCAAAATATTTTGTGTTTAAAAAATGTCTACTCAAAACTTACCCTCCAAAGGTATGCCAGTTACACACACTATGAACACAGCCTGTAATTTGTAAGAAGTATTGCTTTCAAAAGGGAAAAGATCATTTGGTACAAGTACAACGCCCAAGCTCTAATGAAAAGGCTATGATAGAAGTAAATGTCAGAAAATAAATTATAGTGTTTCAACCTGGGACTTCTTGCCAAAAGTTTAACAAGCAAACACCAACTGTTAAAATTGAAAAGCAATCTCAATATTAGATGGTATTTTCTAGAAACTTTTCATCTTCCTGCCTTTACTACTAAACAGTAATTTCTCAAAAGAAATCTTCATGGGGAAAGATTTATTAAAGAATATTTTAAAATTGGCAAAAATTTAAATGCCAAAAAAAAAGAAAGGAAAGGAAAGAGAGATAATTGATCATTACCTTTAATTTTGAGTCCAAGTAACTTCTGGCGCTCTGGCAGGACTCCTGTAAGGGTCTTGAGAAACTGCTTGAGATCTAGCACAGTATCATCTTCGGATAGTGTGGTCACTGAATATTCCTGTCCACCCCATTTCACGATCAGAGGTACAGCCATCCTTGAAACATATGACGAGGCTGGGTTCAATCAGGAAAAAATCGAGGGGAACAATTTCAACCTAAGATAAAACACAGACAACCAAACCCATTAAAAGAAACATAACCAAATTTTCTGAGCATGTGCACTTTGACTCCTATTTTACAATTTAATGGCAGTGAAGTCGTTTTCTCCTTACAGCAATGCTACCAGAACACTAAGAATTCAAAGTTAAAGATAATTCTCCTGCCCTCCCAATTTTAGCTTCTCAACTCAAAACTAACTACCACTAACTCTGTGTCACGGTGAGCCTATAAAGGTTAGGGTAGAACTGCTCCCGTGGGCTTCTGAGACTGACCACCTAAGGAATTGTAAAGCCTCGTCTTTGTCCCTCAGAGCGGCTGGCTATTTCAAACTGCCAACCTTACAATTAGCAGCCCAACATGTAACCATTACTAGATCTCTGGGACTTGTGAAGAAGTACAATCTCAGAAACACACAGTTCTGAGTTCTCCCTCGTCCTGAAGGGTTTTTTATTAATCAAAATTGATGAAATGTTAGCATAAGAGTAATCCAAACACTGCCATCAAGTGGCTCCTGACTCATAGTGACCCTATATAGGGGCTTACAAGGCTGTACATCTTTAGAGGTATAGATAGCCTCATTTTTTTTTTTTCCTGCGGAGCAGGTGGTAGGGCTGAACTGCCAACCTCTTAGTTTCTGTTGTGTTGTTAGATGCCATGGAGTTGGAGGTAAGTCATAACAGTGCTATGTATCAACAGAAAAACACTGCCCAATCCCACACCATTTTCAGTTATTTGTCACTGTTGGAGCCACTGTATCAATCTGTCTCGAGAGCCTGCCTCTTTGGTACTGACCCTCACTTTTTCAAGCACATGTCCCTTTCTTGGACACCCAGAGGCAGCTCTACTGTGTCCTGTAGTCACTAGGAGTTAGAATCAACTCAACAGCTATGGCTGGCTGCGATACTGGCAAGTTCCTTTATCATGCATCACCTGTCTTCAGTTCACATTAAAGAGGTAGTACAGAGTAAGTCATTAGGAGCACAGATTCTGGAACCAGAGTACCTAGATTCAGATCCAACTTACTAGTTATTTGATATTGAGAAGTTACTGGACTCTTTGTGAGTGAGTTTCTTCAATGTAAAGTAGGGATGATAAAACAACTTAATTGTGCTCATGCAGAACCTATATGTGTACGCAAAACAGAATAAGGGGATAGTGCATGGTTTAAGCACAGGAAAGGCATGATTAGGGTTGTTTCCTTTCATCGATCTGTATGCTGGGCAAATAATCAGAGAAGCTGGGTAACATGAAGAAGAATGTAGCACCAGGATTGAAGGAAGGCTTATTAACAACCTGCAATGTGCAGCTGACACAACTTTGCTTGCTGAAAGGGAAGAGGGCTTGAGACACTTGCAGATGTGGTCAAAGATTGCAGCCTTCAGAATGGATAACAAATCAATGTAATGAAAACCAAAATTCCTCAGTTCAAACAATAGGTAAATCATAATAAACAGAGACTTAAGTAATCAAGGATTTCATCATGCTTGAATCCACAATCAATGTTCATGGAAGCAGCAGTCAAGAGATCAAATGACACATTGTACGGGATAAATCCGCTGCATGTGACCTCTTTAATGTATTGAAAAACAAGGATGTTACTTTGAGGACTAAGTTGACCCAATCCAATGGTATTTTCAATTACTTCCTGTGCATGTGAAACTTGGACCATGAATAAAGAAGATCAATGAATAGATGCATTTACATTGTGGTGCTGGTGAAGAATCTTGCACAGACACTGTCAAAAGAACCAAAAGATCTGTCTTGGAAAAAGTAAAATCAAAATGCTCCTTGAAAGCACATACTTTGGACATGTTGTCAGGAGAGAACAGTTCCCGGAGGAAAACATCATGCTTGGTAGAGGGCCATCAAAAAATGAGGAAGGCCCTCGGCCAGATGGTGTGACGCAGTGAGGACTGGGCAGTGTTGCGTTTGTACGTAGGGTGACTATGAATTGGAACGGACCCACGGGTACCTAACAACAACAATCCTCCTTTCTCCATTGATTTAGTATGAGGATTTACTTGACTACATTAGTACTTACAATGAGCACTTATATAAGCATTGGCTAAAGTGAAAACCAAACGAGACACTTGAAACCTTATTTATGTTCCAGACACTGTGCTAAATAGTAGTCATTTTTTTAATCGTTTTATTAGGGACTCATACAACTCTTATCACAATCCATACATACATCAATTGTGTTACATTCTTTGCCCTCATCATTCCCAAAACATTTGCTCTCCACTTAAGCCCTTTGCATCAAGTCCTCATTTTTCCCCTCCCACCCCACAACCCCCTCCCTCAGGAACCCTTGATAATTTATAAATTATTATTTTGTTTTATCTTGTGCTGTCCGACATCTCCCTTCACACACTTTTCTGTAGTCCGTCCCCCAGGGAGGTCACATGTAGATCCTAGTAATCTGTTCCCTCTTTCCAACCCACTCTCCCTCTACCCTCCCAGTATTGCCACTCACACCACTGGTCCAGAATGAATCATCCACCCTGGATTCCCTGTGTTTCCAGTTCCTATCTGTACCAGTGTACATCCTCTGGTCTAGCCAGACTTGCAAGGTAGAATTCAGATCATGATAGGGGGGGAGGCGAGGGGAGCATTTAGGAACTAGAAGAAAGTTGTATTTTTCATCGTTGCTACATTGCACCTTGACTGGCTCGTCTCCTCCCCTAGACCTCTCTGCAAAGGGATCTCCAATGGCCAACAAATGGGCTTTGGGTCTCTACTCTGCACTCCCCACCTCATTCACTATGGTAAATTTTTTGGTTCTGATGCCTTATACCTGATCCCTTCGACACCTTGTGATCCCACAGGCTGGTATGCTTCTTCCATGTGGGCTTTGTTGCTTCTGAGCTAGATGGCCGCTTGTTTACCTTCAAGTCTTTATAAGATCCCAGAAGCTATACCTTTTGATAGTCAGGCACCATGAGCTTTCTTCACCACATTTGCTTATGCACCCATTAGTCTTCAGTGACAGTATCATGGAGGTGTGCACCCAACGATATGATTTTTTGTTCTTTGATGCCTGATAACTGATCCCTTCAGCACCTTATGATCACACAGGCTGGTGTGTTCTTCCATGTGGGCTTTGTTGCTTCTGAGCTAGATGGCCGCTTGTTTACCCTCAAGTGTTTAAGACCCCAAACGCTACATCTTTTGATAGCCGGGCACCATCAGCTTTCTTCACCACATTTGCTTCTTCACCCGCTTTGGCTTCAGCGGTTGTGTCAGGAAGGTGAGTATCATAAAATGCCAATTTAACAGAAGAAAGTATTCTTGCATTGAGGGAGTACTTGAGTAGAGGCTCAATGTCCTTCTGCTACCTTCACACTAAACCTATAAATATAGGCACATAGATCTATTTCCCCATCCACATATATAAATATATTTGCATATGTACATGTTTTTATCTAGACCTCTATAAATGCCCTTTGCCTCCCAGCTCTTTCCTCTATTTCCCTTGACTTTCCTCCTGTCCCACTATCATGCTCAGTCTCTACCTGGGTTTCAGCAATTCCTCTTGGTTACATTACCCTTGATTATGCCCTACCAGGCCCCCCACACCCACCTCACCACCGATTTGGATCACTTGTTGTTCCTATGTCTCTGGGTTTGTTAACACCACTTCCTTTCCCCCCACTTTCCCCTATCCCATGTCCCCCCGGAACTGTGGGTCCCATGTTTTCTCCTCCAGATTGTTCATCTAGCCTATCTTATTTTAGACAGACCTGTGGAGATAATAACATGCACAAAAACAAGACAGAGCAAAACCAAGCAACAATATACAACAACAACAAACCACTGACAAAGAACAAAACACAACAAGAAAGAAAAGTTTATAGTTAGTTCAAGGATCGTTTGTTGGCCTTTAGGAGTGTTTTCCATTTTACTAAATATGATTTTTATGCAATCTTGTTTAATATTCATTAAAGATTATAAGATCAATTTTTTCCTATTTTATAATTGAGGAAACAATTCAAAGTCTACAACATATAAATGGTCAGAGCACAGCTGTTAAAAAACTGAGTCTTCTGACTAAATTTCGTTTCTTTCCCTACACAACTGTCTTTCTTGAACTGGACCTGCAGGAGGTAAGACACCTAAGATCAGTAAATACAAAGCACACTGGCTCACCTAAACATTATGTGGCATCTGCTACTCCTGTCAACAACATCATGTGCATATCCCCCCCACAAACTTTCTAAAAGTTGTCATAAACTCATTCTCTTCACAGGTTAGAAATTGTCTATTCTCATCTAGATGTGTTGGTATTTCCAAAGGCTTTCAATTATTTCATACATGTGTACATTGGACTGTTTATGAATCAAGAACAAGTGCTGCCTCAAGAGGCAAACTTTGAATCTCAATATACAAAAATCCTTGGAAACAAAATAGCTTAGGAACAACAGACAAGGACCCATAAATTCACCTGCATTGACTTTTTCGTGCTTATAATGTACTCTGCTGAAAATTGAAAGCAGATTATGAAAAGAAAACAAATGCATTAATTTAAGGCAGTGTACCTGATTCCATAAAGAACTTATTAATAGATATTAGGATACTGAAAAAAAATGTACAAATGTACCTGACACAATGTATCGACGTATGGATTGTGATAAGAATTGTAGGAGCCCCTAATAAAATTATTTTTTTAAAAAAAGGATGGTCCTAGGCAATTAGTTTGACACCACAGGGAACTAGTTAAGAATATAACTGAGAGTGGAGGCCAGAAACACAGTGTGTGGGTTACCAAGTCCCTCGGTGATTCTGATGCACAAACAAGTTTGAGGGCCACTACTCTAAGACAATTCCGTTTTCTTAAGGATGGGTAAGGAAATGTGCCCATGGGATGGGACTTCGATGCTCAGAAAAGCAGTTTACAAACGTTATGGATATGGATATTCCAAGTGGGCAAATGCTCTGAAGGGCCAAGCACAACCACCAGAGAAATTTAAAATGCATACAAGTCCTTCCGTTTTGAAGGTACTGAACCGCATTTCTTCAGGCTTCAGATCATTCCCACCAATCACAGCAGCACTATAAACATACCTGAATCGTTTTATTTTCACGTTGAGCCTTTCTTCCTTACTACTCTAATATCCGAAGTCATTTTTCACCCTACCAGAATTATCATTGCAAACTTATTAGGAGGGAGGGGCGGGCAATAGAACCCAAACAAATACACTGAACACGGAATCAAGAACAGCTGTGTGGGCTCGGGGGTCCCCTCTGCCTAACACACTGTGCCGATTTTGTTAATTCCTCCATTGCTACCACCGGGGCCCAAGTCTTCTCATACACAGGATGTGGCTCCCAAGATTTACTTGACAAGAACAGTGTTGCAAGGCACAAGATAGCCGCTGTGACCCGCGGCGGCGGCGGCGCTGGAGTACTGGTGACAAGCTGCACGGTTTAAACCGGGTATTCCGGGTACTCCTCACAATGTTAGAGAACGCGAGAAGTTACTTAACTTCGCAAAAGACCACACTAGAAAGCGGCAGAAGTTAAGAACTTGAACTGACAACACAAGTGCCTTCTGTGGAATCGACGGGAACGGCGGCTAACTGCAACAAGCCCAGGGGTGGTAGGGGGCTGTTGACGCCCTCAACTCCGTAGGCAGGACCGAGCGGTAGCCAGCGCGAGCAGGGACACACGCGGGGCGGACAAACCGTGTGAAGGGACCGGCTGGGGCCGCGTCGGGCGGCACCACCGACCCCGAAGGCCGAGGGCCGGCTCCTGAACGCGGAGCGTGGCCCGGAGGGGCAGGGGAATCCGAGAGGAGCGAAGAATGAACTTTGGAGGTGCCAAGCCCCCGGGGGCGCGGGCACCCCAGACACCGGCCACAGGCTCGGGCGGGAAGGCGGCGGCCCTGACGGGAGAGGGCCGGAGGCAAGGGCCCGGACGGCCGCCCGGGGCGCCCCCAAATCGCAGCCGGGAGCCGCAGTGGAGGCCTCTCGGGGAGCAGAGCAAGTCCGCTGGACCCGCGCCCCAAAGGCGTTCCGCCGGCACCGACACCCCACGTCCCCTCACCTGGAGAGCGGCAGAGCCAGGGGCAGCGGACGCAGGAATTACCACAGCGGAATCCCGGCGACCGACCGGAAGTGAAGGACGGGGCGCGTAACCGGCGGATGAACCGGAAGTAAGTGGCTAGAGGCGGAAACACGCCGGTCATTAGAGAGCTGCTGTCCCTGTTTCTCTTCGCGTGCGAGCCCTAAGAAGCCGCTGCGAGGATCGGCCCGCGGCTTCGAGAGCGTCGGCGTTTTCCGGAACTGGGCTGGAACCATGGTGCAGGTCGCCTCGGTCCCCGGCGGCCGCGGGGCGCGCTCGCCCTGCGCATGCGCCCGCCAGTGGGGCTCTGCCCGACCCGCGGGGCTGCTAGGGCTGCGCGAGCCGGGCTGCGGGCGCGAGCGGGGCGCTGCCTTTCTCCGGGGGGTGGAAATCCCTTGGCCTCGTAAGGCTCGATCGCTCTCTGAGGCCTAAAAGGTGACTTCCTCCGAGAACTGAAGGCTTCCGTCCCTCCCTAGCCCCAGGGACCACCAACACTATTAATTTCAGGGTGCCCCAGAGATGGCTTCTTGAGCTGCTCTCGGCAAGGTCAGCAGTTGGAAACCAGCAGCCCGCTGTGCCGGAGCAAGTCAAGCAAGGCCTCATACTCCCAGCAGTTCCAGCTCGGAATCTCACGGGGCAGGGTAGCTGTGTGTCAAAATGAACTCCATGGCCGTGCGTTTGAGCTTGGTAGCTTAGTGGTTACGGGCTGGGCAGCTAACACCGGTCAGCTTTTCCAAGTCACCAGCCGTTTGACCAGAGAAACATGGAGCGCCCTCTTCCTCCAAAGCAGTGGTTCTCAGCCTTCCTAATGCCACGACCCTTTAATAGTTTCTCATGTTGTGGTGACCCCCCCAACTCTAAAATTATTTTTGTTGCTACTTCATAACTCTAATTCTGCTACTGTTATGAATCTGGGGACCCCTGTGGAAGTGTCGTTCAACCCCCAAAAGGGTCGCGACCCACAGATTGAGAATGGCTGCTCGAAAGCGCTATCATCTTGGAAGCCCACAGGGCAGTTTTAGCCGGCTCCAAAGGGTTGCTATGAGTCCAGGGCAGAGAGTTTGGTTTGGTTTTGAAAATGCTATCCTGGGAGCTTCGGTGGCTGATGGTTTAAGCGCTCTTCTGCTCCCTGAAAAACCAGGTTGGAATCCACCCGCAGCACCTTGATAGCAGCACCTAGCTGGTGATCTGCTTCCATGGAGATTAGAGGCCAGGAAACTAACTGCTTGAGGCAATTCTGTTCTGCCCTGCGGGTTGCTGTGAGTCAGTGCTCAGCATGTAACACACTTGTAGTCATCTTGCCCAACCCAAAAGGAAACTGAGGAGCATCAGAAAGAGAAAGGGTGAGAGTAAGCTACACAAAGACACAAAGAACTAAATCTCAGCGAAAGCTACAATCGATAGACATATAACCAATCTCCATCCCTGGTCCTTGCTTTCACTCCAGCTCCTTTCTGAATGGGAGGAAAGCCAGTATTAGACTTGCAGAATTTCATGCTGTTCTGGAAATTCAGAGCAAGTCCTCAGCATGTCCATATTGTTAGCTCCCAAAAGAGTCCAGTTAAATGAGTGTTTTTGGCACCAAACAAAAGTTAGCCTTTAAAAAGAAGAGGAAACTCCCATATTTAAGGATTTCTGTACAAAAAGCAGACATTAGCAATCCAAGGAGAGAGACTCGGAAGCAAAGCGATTGGTCCGCAGAAGGAATCGTCATTGTGTCTTTTGATGCCTTCGCTTTTTTCCTTGCTTTGTTCATCTGCTAAGTAGCTCTTGGTCTATTTTTTTATTTCTCCTATATCATTAGACAAACTAATCATAAAGATGAACTAAAACATTTTAAAAATTTAATCTCTTTTGCCAAAAGCAACTGTATTAATCAAGAAGCTGTTTTTCAAAAATGGAATAACTGTATGGGGTTCAATAAATTACTGAACACAGCCCTTTTAGCCATAGTCCTCCACTTGGGGGTGTATTATAAAGCCTAGCTTCTGTGCCTGTAGGATTCCCAGTTTGGAGTGAGGTATCCATTACATTAATGAGACAAGATTAGGTGGAATGTTTCTTGAGCTTCTGACCTACTAAAGCAGCGAGTCTCAACCTGTGGGCCGCGACCCCTTTGAGGGTCAAACAACCCTTTCACAGGGGTTGCCAGATTCATAACAGTAACAAAATTACAGTGATAAAGTAATTATGAAAATCATTTTATGGTTGGGGGGGTCACCACAACATAAGGAACTGTATTAAAGGGTCACGGCATTAGGAAGGCTGAGAACCACTGGACTAAAGGATGTGACTCAAGTCAGCACTCTTAGTTTCCTTGGGAATATATATGCTCAAGGAATTAATCACTTTTTGATATCTGTGTTAAAACAAAAGCTAGCTTCCTTTTAAAAGTTGTTGCCTTACGATGAAACATAACTTTCCTCTAGTTCTTGACTGCTTCCTCGCCCCCTGCCCCCCACTATCATTATCCAGATTCTACCTTGCAAATCTGGCTGGACCAGAGAATGTACACTGGTACAGATAGCAGCTGGAAACACAGGGAATCCAGGACAGATGATCCCTTCAGGACCGGTGGTGAGAGTGGTGATGCCTGGAGGATGGAGGGAATGTGGAGTAGAAAGGGGCAACCGACTACAAGAATCTACGTATAACCTCCTCCCTGAGGGATGGATAACAGAGAAGAGGGCGGGGAAGACGTCAGACAGTGTAACATTTGACAAAATAATAATAATTTATGAATTATGAAGGGTTCATGAGGGAGGGGGAGGGAGGGCGGAAAAAGAAGAGCTGATACCAAGGGTTTCAGTGGCGAGCAAATATTTTGAGAATGATGATGGCAACAAATGTGCATATGTGCTTGACAATGATGTATGTCGGGATTGTGATAAGGATTGTACGAGCCCCCAATAAAATTATTTTTTTAAGTTGTTGACTTATTAGGTAAATTGCCAGCTGCCAGTTTAATTAAGAAAAGCAAGAGTCTGGGATCTAAGCACTGGCTGAGACTAGATCTAGGCCACTTCATGTTCTCAACTGTGACCATGTTCTCAACCTGACCATTTCACTTCATGAGACTGAAACATGCCTCCAACAGTACCCCAGACAGGGGCAAAGCACCATCTTTGTGACCCCCTCCTTTCCTAACTGAGAGTGTGTAGAAGACTATTTTTAGCAAGAGTCCCAGTACACTCCTCTGGCTAACCTTCCTTCACTTCCAGCAACTTGCCTCTCTGCAGCTGTGCTAAATACCTTTGAAAGTTCACTTTTTTTTCTCTAAAACTTACATCAGGCTTACTTCCATTTCACTTCTAGCTTTGTGAACTTGAGCAGGCAGCCTATTGCCTGACCTAATTCACCAACCTTGTGAGGGAACAGGCCAGTTTGCTGTGAGTATGGAGAATCCTCCAGACTGAACTATACCTGTGGAGGACTTGTCATCCTCCAGAGCCACCTTGATGGTCCATGAGTCCTGAGATCCTGCATCAAATTGCAGGACATTGGTGCAACTACTGATGTGCCCAGGGACTCTCCATCTCAAGAACCAAAGAATGATTCACAGATCACCCAACAGCAAGCCGGAAACAGAGCTTGTTTGGAAAGGAAAGAAGCACCTGACTAAGCATGTGAGGACTCCAGTGAGTTTCAGGTGGGTACAAGGCCTGTCTGTATTTTCAGGTTATTAATGGACCAATCCCTGCTCTGATCCTATTTCTCAGGTCCAATCGTAAACCTGGTCATGCTCACACCATGGCTGGGTCTTGCCTGGGCAAGGACAGGAAAGTAATTAGCTTGCAGTGTTCAGCAAAAAGAGTTTTGGGTTTGATGACCTTGAAGTTTAAAATCCATCTAGAGGTCTGATGCCTGCAGGCTTCAGATTTAAATTGTCTTGGGCTGTTGAGATCACTGTTCCAGAAATCCTGCAGCTCCCAATGCCTTGGGCCTCTTTCTCTCACTCGGCCTCCCTGGTGGCTGGTCCATCTCCTCTCAACAGGGAGGAAACTGAGGGGCAGTTTGATACCATGGTGTTGGTATCAGGGATCACAGAGTGGTATAGCATTTTGGAAAAGTCAGACACATACGGTAGCTTTAACCACCACCCCATAGAGGCCTATACTCAGTGCCCTCCAGTCAATTATGACTCGGTGACCCAGAGGAATGTAAGGATCGAGGAATGTAAGGAAAATTCTAATAGGGGAAAAAATAAAAAAATAAAATTCTAATAGGGAATTTTAACCTTTGGAAAAGAAAGCCAACACACTGCCTCATCCCATGTACTTCCTCACCCATCCCCAACCTGCTAGACAAGATTAATGGCCTTGTCTGCACTACAAATCCCTGCCTATTCCCCTTCTGTGACCTTGCTCACTTTTGTGACTGCTTCTATAGATAAAGTATAAAAGCTACACCTACCCATCATTGAGGAGCCCAGGTATTCTGAGTCACCTTGTCATTCTTGAGTCACAGCTTTGTTGTTACAGTAGAACTGTCCCTGTGGGTCTCTGAGACTAACTGTTTACAGGAGTAGTGAACCTCATCTTTCTCCCTTGGAGGATCTGGTGGTTTCCAACTACTGACCTTGAGGTTTGTAGCCCAACTCATACTGCTACAACACAGAGGTCAACCACATGCTAATCTGAAAAGAAATTATTCTTGTACCATGTTAAGGGATATAATAACTTAAATATTACTAGAGTGCAGATAATTTAATAACCACCAAGTGTTAATCAGGAGCATTTCTCAGAGCTTAAGGATAACAGAGTAATTTTGGACAAATTGTTCATATAGCAGATGATTTCATCTGGTGCCCATATCTCAGTTCCTCCAAGTCTATTTCTATGTTCCTAAACATTCATAAATAAAAAACAATGTTAAGAAAACACAGTAAGAAAGAAAACGCAGTAGGTTGAAGGTATCATTTGATTAAAGGAAAGAGATTCTTGTTACCAAAAAATGAATACAAAGTAGACTGTTAGATGCTTTTGAGTGCATTCTGACCCACTGTAAGGACAAATGGATTTGGCTGTATTGAGGTACAGGAATGATCTTGTACTATGCCAGTTCCTTTGTAATCACACCCACTCCAGTTCTTACAGTTTTACTAACTCCTGGCCACCACTAATCTGTTTTCCATCTCTATAATGTTGTCATTTGAAAAATGCTACAGAAATGGAATGTGCCTTTTAGGACTGGCATTTGTTCAGTCAGTGTAAGGCTCCTAAAGTTCTCAAAATATGTTTATATCAATAGTTCATTTCCTTTTAGGACTGTAGGATTTCATGGCATGGATGTACCATAATCTGTCTAACCAGTCACCTATTAAGGGGAATTTTGTTTGTTTCCGCTAGGGGATTTTGCAAATAAGGACATTTGTATTTAATTTAATTTAATTTAATTATTGATATATTATGTCTGGCCTCTGACATTTTATTTTTTACCTTCTACTTGCTTTTCTGTTTTTAGTTTTCTATTTTCTTCCTCTAATGTTAAAAAATTTTTAGACTGTTTTCGTGTATTTGTAGTGTTTCTGAGTAACTCTGTATAGGCTTTTTTAAGTAGTAATGTTAGGTTTCTGGAGTGGTTTATACTTTGGTTCTTACTTCACAACGCTGAAAGAATTGACACGGCAGAAGCATGTTTATCACCCAAGTGACTGAACAAGAAAGGAGTCAAAAAGGAATCAAAGGAGGGGAGTAAAGGGGAAAAGTCTTTCTGTGGCTGGCTTTTATCTCCTCTGGCTGGGAAGGCATGGTTGCAGGCATTGGCCAGCCTTATTGCCTGAGTTTAGGCCCACCTGTGTGAGGTCATGTGGCTGGGCCTAGTCTGTCCACCGAGGTGGACCTCCCCGCTGAACTTACGGGGCTTGTGTCTGAGCTTGCTCGGGTTGGATCTTGCCATAGGTGTCTAATTAATATGCCTGATTTCTTTCCAACCCTATGCAGGGTAGTTGTCCTGTGCAGGCATTGGGGAGACAACTCCCTCAGACCCTGTTCTGGCTACCTAACAGATGCACTAGGTATTACATGGTGTATTCAGAACTTACCACAGCCTACCGGTCACAGCATTGCTGCTGGTTTCAGGAATAGAAAACCTACCGCTCTTTCTGTCCTCATACTCACTCCACTTTATAATTGCCTTGACTACTCTCTTTATGTTCATTGAGAACCACATTAAACAATGCTTTAAATTTGCTCAATCGTTTAAAAAGTTAGAAAATTCAAGAAAAGAGAGAATTTATTGTATTTCACCTATTTTTACTCTGTATTTTTGCTTGTCCTTGGTTTTCTTGTTGTTTAAAACTCTCTTTAAATGCACACACACTCTGGGAGACATTACTGAGGACGAGCCTGAAGGAGCTACACTGATGCAGCCAGAGCCCTGGGAGCTGGAGGAGCCACTTGAAGACCCCTGCCAACGCTGAGATGCTTCCACCATGACTGGATCCACAAGACTTTCCGTCCACTGGCCTGTGATCTTCCTGCATTCCGCATCATTGCATGACAGCATGGGTCTAAAGAGGATTTGATGGACTAGTATTGGACATATGGGCTAATATCGGATTTATGGACTTGATCTGAACTGGGTTGGGATGTTTTCTCTATATTCAATTACTCTTATATATAAGGCTCTTTCTTATACCAAAAAATAAAAATTAGGGGATTTTTTAAAATAGAAGTCTGCTTATAAAACTTCGTTTAGCCATTGTTTTAGGATAGGTCTACTGACAGCAAATGTTCTTAATTTTCGTTCATCTGAAACTGTTCATTTCTCTTGGTTCTTGAAGGATGTTTTCACCAAATCTAGAATTGGGGGTTGACAGTTCTTGTCTTCTGGCACTTTAAAAATATGCTACTTTATCCTGGCTTCCATTGTTTTAGATGAGAAATCTAGTCATTTGAACTTTTTTTGGCATATAAGATGCTATTTCATTTTTGTTCTCGCTTTAGTGTTTTAGAAGTTTACTGTAATGTGTCTTCATGGGGATATTTGGGATTTACTCAGCAGTAAGGTTGCGTTCAAGCTGTAAAATTGGGCTCAAGTATCATAGCAATTCTAAGGATAGCACGGGACTGGGCAGTGTTTCGTTCTGTTATGCATAGGATCACTGTGGGTCAGAACCAGCTGGATGGCACCTAACAACACCAGCAGCTGCTTAAACTCAGAGCCTTCCTGAGCTCCCTAACTTCTGACCTGCTAGCTCTCTCAACACCTTGAGGTTAATAATTCACTTGAATGAGCCACAATTCACAGAAAGAGCTTTGCTGAAGTGCTCACACTTATGATTATAACTTTATTACAAAATGAAAAAGTTACCAGCAAAGAGATGCATAAAGAAAGATCTGGAGGCGCCCCACATGGAGTTTCTGTTTCCCATAAAGGACATGCTACCATCTCGTGTACATGGATGTCTTTCACCAATCGGGAAGTCCATAGAACTTGGATCCAAAGCGCTTCTTGGGGATCTTATTACATAATGCAAACTCCAGTCCTTCTTTCTTGATGTCAGTATCTCAAGGTGATCATGAGGTTGATCTTTCTAGACTGAACAGCCAGAAGTCACCATCCCAAGGTAACCTCATCACCTCACCCATCCTGTTAGGTATGGTCTAAAGTCCTTATCAAAGACATTTAAATACCAAAGATTTCTTTTTAGTTACATGTCTCAGAAACCTAGAACAAAAACCAAAACATTTTTGTGACGATAATATAAACCTCATATTTTAAAAATATTTTCTTCAGGTTCTCCTCTCATTCCAGAACTTAGGTGAAATAAATGTTAGATATTTTGTTACATATCTGGGACCTGAAAATCTGTTGTCCTTTTTTTTTTCCAAGCCATTTTATTAGGAGCTAATCCAGACAATATACCATTCCATAGTTCACTGACAGCAAGCAATGGTGTACAATTGCTACCACTGTTGTTCTTCTTTTTAGTTTAGTATGTTTTCTCTGTGTTGTACAAATTGGGTAACTTCTGCTGTTCTATCTTCAAGTTCTATCAGAAAATCTGTTTTAAAAGAAGTAGAGCCGCAATGCTCTATAGAAATGAGAACACCAAGACTCAGTTTCACATACCTTGGACACAGTATCAGGAAAAACCAGTTCCTGGAAAAGGGTATTATTATGCTTGGTAGAGGGTCAGTAAAAAAAAAAGCAGAAGACTATCCATGAGAGAAATTGACACAATAGCTGTACCAGTACACTCAATCATAACAGTTGTGAGAATGGTTCAGTACAAGACAGTTTCCTTCTGCTGGATACAAGGTCACTATGAGTCAAAAACCACTCGATGACACCTAACAGCGTCAAGTTTATTGATTCTTTCCTGTGTCCTTTCCATCCACTGGTTTTGTTTGCTTCAGAGACTATATTTTTTCAGTTGTAAATCTCTGTTTCTTATTTATACTTCCTATGCCTTTACTGCACTTTGTTATTTGGTATTGTTCCAAAATATTTGCTACTGCTTACTGAAGTAGTCTTGTGATGGCTGCTTTAAATCTTTATCAGATTCTTCCAAATCTGTATTATCTTGGTGTTGCAACTGTTAATTGTGTTGCCTCATTCAAGTAGAGACTTTCCTGGGTATAGGTGTAATGCATGCTTTTCTATTGTATGATGGACATTTTGGATATCATGCTGTGAGACTCTGGATCATATTTAAATTTTATATTTTACCAGGCCTCCTTTAACACCATGTTGGCAGAAGAAGGAGAGTGCTACCTTGTAACTGCTTGACTTGGGTGAAAATACAGAGTCCCTGTGAGGCCTCTCTTGACTACCCAGTTGGGAAAGAAAGGTACCTCATTATTTGTGGGGTTGAAGGGGAAGTTCAGGTTCTCCACTGATCATCTGCTGGAATCACCATGATCGGGAGTATGAGGAGAATTAATCCATGGAAGATGCTGGAAATTCTGGCTTCCCATTCAGCCTTCCCTAACACCACGCCAGCATAGAGGGATACTTTGTAACTGCACAGTAGAGATGAGAGTCCCAGATCCCCAAATAAATGCTCTGACAAGATCCTGGAAAAAGAACTGCAATCCTTCATTTAGCCTGGTGATGGTGAAAGTCAAGAGCTCTCAACCATTTACAGTTGTGTGCTGCAGATCTCCAAGAGTACTCCCGTGTTGATTCGATATAGAGTTTATTACAAAGCAAATTAGCAAAGAAAAATGCTCAGGGTGTAAAGTCTTTCGATCTTAAGCTTCTGAGAGTCTTGGCCCAGTGGGATCAAATAAGACATGCTTAATCCCTACAGTAATGAATTAGGACACATAGTGAAGTGTTGGTTACCATGTAAAATTATTAGAGACTCAGCAAAAACCTAAGGTTTTTATGAGGGATTGGTCATGTAGGCCCCCTCTGCCAGACTATTGTTAGGTGGCATTAAGCCAGTCTGACTCATAGTCACCCACTACACAGCAGAATGAAACACAACCTGGTCCTGCAGCAGCCTCACAATTTTTATCTTCGATCTCACTGTTGCAGCCACTGTGTCAATCCATATCCTTGAAGCTCTTTTTCCTTTTTTGCTTCCCCTCTACTTTGCCAACCATAATGCCTTTCTCCAGGGACTGGTCTTTTCTGACAACATGTCTAAAGTATGTAAGACAAAATTTCCCCTTCCAAGAAGCATTCTGGTTGTCCTTTTTCCCAGCCAGGGTTGTTTGTTCTTCTGACAGTCTAGAATACTTTCAATATACGTCATGCATTGATTCTTCTTATTCAATGTGTAACTTTCGCATGCATATAAGGCAATTGAAAACACCACGGGTTGGGTTAAAATTAAAATGAACGCAAGGAAACGCATGGCTTGTGTGAGGCACACCTTAGACATCAAAGTAACCTCCATCCTTGAGAGTGGGAGAAAGACTAGGCTCTCTACACCTGTAAAAAGTGCAGTCTATAAAGCCCGCAGGGGCAGCTCTACCCTCTCCCATAGGGGTTCTCAGAGTCTATTTGGTGGCATTAAGTGAGATCTCCCTTAAGAGTATTCACTCATGTACATGGGTTCTGCAATTCACCACAACAGCCCACAGAACTCATACAACTTTTAGGAAGGAACTGTCCCACATGGTGTTGGGGGCTGCTCAGGCAGAGATGAGCCAAATGGCAGGTACCAGTGTCAGAAGCCAAAAAATGTCCGAGAGTCACAGCGGATCTTATTCTAACAGTCAGCAAATAGAGATGGGACTTTCCAAGTGATGTGTATAAGAACTGTACCGTGATACCAGCACACATAACTCATCCAAATAAAACACAGGATGACGCATTAAGTCATAGCCTCCAGTAAAGTAGTCTTAAATATGCTCCCAATTAAACAAAAGGTGTGGCTTAGTTCATACCCACTACTATGGTAGAGTCCAAAATTGCTCCCAAGGAAAGAATATGCTGTGGTTCCTTCTACTAAAGGCAGTTCTTAGTACCATCCTAATTCTGTCCATGAGTCTAGTAGAAGACACCCTCCAAAATGGATTGTAGCCACAGGCCTAGTGTCCGCAATTATAACATCACATAAGGAATTAGGCTAGAGGAAGGCCTATTAGTCGACTACAACATACCATTGTTGAGTAGTCTTCAGCAAAACACTATTTGCATGTGTTGTCAATGATATTGTTCAATAATTTCCTAATTCTGATAGGTCACCATTCTTTGCAATAGGTACAAATATGGATCTCTTCCAGTCAGTTTTCCAGATTTCTTGGCATGCATGAGCGAGTGCTTCTAGTATGGCAAAGCTTGTTGAAACATTGCAGTTGGTATTCTGCCACACTGAGGCAAAACATTAAGGGGGTACAACAGAATAGCAATGGAATGGAGCAGTGAGGTCCCCAGGGAATGCTTAAGGTGAACTTTGGGGCCAGGGCGTGGTGCCCCAACAGACTGGACTGGAAAACACTCCTAAAGTCCAACAAACAATCCTTGAACAAGCTTTTCTTGTTGTGTTTTGTTTTTGTGATTGTTTTGTTGTTTTTGTTCTATATTGTTGCTTGGTTGTGCTCTGTCTTGTTTTTGTGCATGTTATTATATTTGCAGGTCTGTCTAAATAAGATAGGCTGGATGGACAATTGTAGGGAAAACAACGTTCCGTGGGGACATAGGAGAGGGAGGTGGGGGAAAAGGTAGTAGTGTTAATAAACCCAGGGACAAGGGAACAACAAGTGATCCAAATCAGCGGTGAGGAGGGTGTGGAAGGCCTTGTTGGGCATGATCAAGGGTAATGTAACTAAGAGGAATTGCTGAAACCCTGGTGGGGACTGAGCATGATAGAGGGACAGAAGGGAAGTCAAAGGAAATAGAGAAAAGAGCTGAGAGGCAGAGACCATTTTTAGAGGTCTAGATAAACACATGCACATATGCAAATATATTTATACATGAGGATGGAGAAATATATCTATGTGCATATATCTATAGGGTTAGTGTTAAGGTAGCAGAAGGACATTGGGCCTCCACTCAAGTACTCCCTCAATGCAAGAATACTTTCTTCTATTAAATTGGCATTCTATGATACACACCTTCTCGACACAACCGTTGAAGACAAAGAGGGTGAACAACTAAATGTATTGAAGAAAACTGATGGTGCCCGGCTATCAAAAGATACAGCGTGTGGGTTCTTAAAGGCTTGAAGGTAAACCAACGGTCATCCAACTCAGAAGCAACAAAGCCCACATGGAAGAAACACACCAGCCTGTGTGACCACCAGGTGCTGAAGGGATCAGTTATCAGGCATCAAAGAACAAAAAAATCATATCACTGTGTGCTCACCTCCCTGATACAACCGCTGTAGACAAATGGGTGCATAAGCAAATGTGGCAAAGAAAGCTAATGGTGCCCGGCTATCAAAAGATATAGCATCTGGGGTCTTAAAGGCTTGAAAGTAAACAAGGGGTCATCTAGCTCAGAAGCAACAAAGCCCACATGGAAGAAGCATACCAACCTGTGCGATCACAGGGTGTCAAGGGATCAGGTATCAGGCTTCATCAGCACAGAAAAATCTTACCATAGTGAATGAGCAGGAGAATGAAAAGTGGAGACCCAAAGCCCATTAGTAGGCCACTGGACATCCCCTTGCAGAAGGGTATTGGGGAGCAGAGGAGACAGTCAGGGTGCGATGTAACAACGATGAGAAATACAACTTTCCTCCAGTTCCTAAATGCTTCCTCTGCCCCGCCCCCCGCCCCTGACTGTCATGATCCGAATCCTACCTTGCAAGTCTGACTAGACCAGAGGGTGTACACTGGTACAGATGGGAACTGGAAACACAGGGAATCCAGGGCGGATGATCCCCTCAGGATCAGTGGTGTGCGTGGCCATACTGAGAAGGCATAGGGAAGGTGGGTTGGAAATGGGGAACCGATTTCAAGGATCTACATGTGACCTCCTCCCTCGGGGACAGACAACAGAAAAGTGGGTGAAGGGAGACGTGGGACAGAGCAAGATATGACAAGATCATAATTTATAAATTATCAAGGGTTCATGAGGGAGGGTGAGGTCAGATGAGTAAGGTATGTGGGCAAGAGAGACATTATATTTTTTGCCAAAAAGTGGCACACTGAGAAGGCTGCGTAAACAGGAGCATTTTTGTGGTAGCAAAACCAATCCCCCATCTGCCTCAAATTAGGCGTTGTCTCACACTGTTGTGCTTTCTTTTCAGAACCTCTAAATAGAAAGCTTGATTAACAGTCTGGCCTGTGGAACCAGGTCCACATTTTCATCCATTCAGGAAGTTGACAGATACCCAGAACCAGTTTTGTCATCAATTGACATTTCACTGTTTTGAAATGAGAAAAACATTTGTACACTTGAGTTTTTCCAATAGAGCTATCCTTGTAATCTGTATTCAACGCACATTATCTGTGGCATTTTCCCAAGCAGGAAACAAAATTTCACAGCCTCAAGCTGTTTTCTTAAATAGACATCACAATAACAAGGTGAAATCCACATGCATAGTTGCTGTTTATGTTGTTGAAAAAAGGTATTTTCAAAGTAGAAGTCATAAGTCTTGCAAAATTCATTCCCTCTGTTTTGTGTGATCAAAATTCCAGGCTCCCGGAAGGAGAGCATATAAACCATCAAATAGTTTTTGTACAACAAATCTCATTTGAGTGAAACCCTCGTAGAGGGAAAGTTTTAAGTAAAATTATTTTTTACTTGACTGTTTACCAGTCAAGTACTCAGATGACGCCTGAGTCAGTATGCAAGCAGGACTTACCAGCTGAGGCCTTCTATTTTGACTCTTTTTTTTACAGACGGTTATTAGCTAAATGTTACTTGATTGTTTGCGTGTTTTTTATCTGGCTAGGCTCCCCCTTTCCCAGTCCTATTTCTAGACTAGAGAAGGCTATCTTTTCTGGGGCACCTTTTTATTGTCTGTGCCCATTGTCATTTCCAGACTCCCTTCATATCCAGCTGTTGTTGAATGTTGTTGAATTAGTTCTGACCCAGGGGAAACAATGCCCAGTCCTGCACCTTCCTCAAAGTTGTTCTCATGTTTCTCTCTCTGTTGCAGCCAGTCTGTCAATCTGTCCCGTTGGGGGTCTTCTTTTGTGCTGCCCCTCTGCTTTAGGAAGCATGCTACCCTTCTCCAGGAATGCTCTCTTCTGACTTTGTATGCAAAGTAAGTGAGACAAAGTCAGGGCAGCCTAGCCTATAAGGAGCCTTTTGGCTGTAATTCTAAGAAAGGTGTGTTTATTCTTTTCTTTTTGATATCTCAGATCTTTTAAGTCATTTTATTGTGGCTCATACAACTCTTATCACAATCCATACATACATCAATTGTGTAAAGCACACTTATATATTCATTGCCCTCATCATTCTCAACATTCGCTTTCTGCTTGGGTTCCTGGAATCAGCTCCTCATTTTCCTTTTCCTCTCTCCTCCCTGCCCATTCCCCCTCCCTCATGAACCCTTCATAACTTATAAATTATTATTTTATCTTATCTTACACTAACCTGCGTTTCCCTTCACCCACTTCTCTGTTGCCCATCCCCCAGAGAGGAGGTTATATGTAGATCCTTGTTATCAGTTCCCACTTTCTATCCCACCTTCCCTCCTGGTATTGCTCTCTCCCCACTAGTCCTGAGGGCTTCATCTGTCCTGCATTTCCTGTGTTTCCAGTTATCATCTGTACCGCTGTGCATCATCTGGTCTAACAAGGTTTGCAAGGTAAAATTGGGACCATGATAGTTGGGAGGAAGCGTTTAAGAACTAGAGGAAGGTTGTGAGTTTCATTATTGCTACACTGAACCCTGAGTGACACATCTCCCCACTACTCCTCTGCAAGGGATGTCCTGTTGTCTACAGATGGGCATTGGGTCCCTATCACACGCTTCTCTCATTCACGATTATATGCCCTCCCCCCCCCCCCCCGCGCCTTTGGTGCTTGAAACCTGGTCCCCTCAGCCCTTCATGATCACACATGTTGGTGTGCTGCTTCCATGCGGGCTTTGTTGCTTCTGGGCTAGATGGCTGCTTGTTTACTTTCAAGCCTTTAAGACCCTAGACACTATATCTCTCAATAGCCGGCCACCATCTGCTTTCTTCACCACACATACTTATGCACACATTCATCTTCAGCATTTATGTCGGGAGGGTGATCACACAATGGTGGTTTTTGTTCCCTGGTGTCTGCTACCTGATCCCTTCAACACCTCGTGTTCATACAGGCATGCATGCTTCTTCTCTGTTGGCTTTGTTGCTTCTGAAGTAGATGGCCACTTGTTTGCTATCTTTTGATAGCCGGGCACCATCAGCTTTCTTCACCACATTTGCTTATGCAAACGTCTGTCTTCAGTGATCATATAGGGAAGATGGGTACCATGAAATGACCGCTTAGCTGAGCAGGGTGCTCTTGTATTGAGAGAATGCATGTGAGGAGGCCCACTGTCCACCTGCTACCCTACTACTAAACCTATAAATATATACACATAGGTCTATTTCCCCCATAATCATAAATATATTTCCATATGTGCATGCTGTATTTAGGCTTCTATGTATGCCCTTTTCCTCCTACTCCTTTCCTCTATTTCCTTATGCTTTCCTCCTGTCCCACTACCATGTTCTGCCTTCATTCTGGTTTCAGTAATTCCTCTCAATTACCTTGCACTTGGTCATTCCCTACCAGTCCTCTCATCCCCACCCTGCCACTGGTTTTGATCTACTCATTGTTCCCTTGCCCTGGGTTGGCCAACACCTCCTCCCTTCCCCTACCTCCCACACTCTCATGTCCCTCTGGGACCGTTGGTCCTGTTATTTTCTTCTCACATTGTCCAGCTTGTCTTATCTAGGTGGACCTGCAGATATAGTAATATGTACATAAAATTGGGGATGGCTTTCACAGCACCAAAGTGGCACATAAGAACATGGCAATGATGGCAGCAACACTGACAAGCTAACAAAGAAAAAAAGCAACTGATATGCAAAATTTAAAAGAAGAGACAAAAAGAACAAAACAAGAAGACACAAAAAAAAAGAGGGGGGGAAAAGCCTGTTAGTAGTTCATGGTCTGTTTGTTGACCTTCAGGAATGTTTTCCAGGCGAGTCTGATAGGGCACTATGTCCTGGCCCCAAAGTTCATCCTTTATACTCCCTCGGGACCTCCTTGCTTCCTCAGGACTTCCCCCACCACTCCATTGCACGCCCCCAGTGTTTTGCCTCAGTGTGGTGGGGTCAGTTCAGTCACATATCCCACACTGTCTCCAGTACTGTCCCGTGTAGGGCCAGGGGTCAGTGCAAGATGTCACATCTCGCCATGTGATTGGCTATATGGTCCTCTCTGAGCCAGGCTATCATCCTCTGAGCTTCGTGGGCCCAGGTGTGCTTCATTCTTCCTCCTTCCTTTGCTTCAGCTTTCTTCTGGGTGTAGTGTGGTAGGTCAGTTCCTTTCCCACACCAGACGATCTA
Source organism: Tenrec ecaudatus (assembly GCF_050624435.1). Classification (NCBI taxonomy): domain Eukaryota; kingdom Metazoa; phylum Chordata; class Mammalia; order Afrosoricida; family Tenrecidae; genus Tenrec; species Tenrec ecaudatus. Next base: position 170,531,359 of record NC_134531.1, on the reverse strand, counting down.
TTTTCATTTTCTGTGGTACTCCTTTCGATGGTGGGGGTTGGGCTAATTCTGTTTTGGGCCGGCATATGGTCCAGTCTTTGTGGATTCCACCACACGTTACATTGCCCTCCTGGTTTGGCGTGTCATGGTGGGGTCTGTATGCACGTTCCAGTTCTGTGGTGACACAACCAATACTCTCCCACTGGGTGGGTTAGTGCCCTGTTCCCCCCCTGTCATCAACTCATTTACTCCCCACCTCGCTTCTCCCTCCACCTGACCCCCATCCCCTTCTTTATTTTGGACTCTCATGGACCTCCCTAGGTGTGGCCTGCCCTCTCTCAAACTAGCTATGCTTCCACCGGTTTATTGTGAAATAGATGTTTATTGTTCTATTCCTGGCATGCTGATTGTACGTACCTCAGGGGACTCATGTTATACCAGTCCTTTTGAGTTTGACTTACCTCACTTAACGTGATTCCTTCCAGCTCTTCCCACAAAACGATGTGTTTCATGTGATCATATGTGCTTTTCAGTGCTGCATAGTACTCCATTGTGTGTATGTGCCAAAGCTTACCAATTCACTCATCTATCGATGGAAACTTAGGCTGTTTCCAAGTCTTTGCGATTGTGAATTGTGCCGCAATAAACATTGGAGCACAGATGACTGGTCGTGTTTTATTTGTTGCTTCCACCGGGTATATGCCCAGTAGAGGGATGGCTGGGTCATAAGGTAGATCAGTTTCCATTTTCTTTAAGTATCACCAGATTGCTTTCCACAGTGGCTGTACAAATCTATGTGACCACCAGCAGTGGAGGAGGGTTCCTACTTTACCACTGCCTCTCCACCACTTGTTGCTCTCTGATTTGCTGATTTGGGCTAGCCTCAGGAGTGTTAGGTGGTATCTCATGGTTGTTTTGATTTGCATTTCTCTTATGGCTAATGACCTGGAACACTTTCTCATAGGCTTATTGGTCATATGGGTCTCCTCCCTAGTGAATGTTCTTTTCAGTTCTTTTGCCCACTTCCTTAGGGGGTTAACGGTTTACCTCTTTTTGCAGGTCATGATGATGTTGTAGATTTCAGTAGTGAGCCCTTTGTCCGATGTGTCATTACTAAAAATCCTCTCCCAGTCTGTGGGTTGTCTTGTCACCCTCTTGGTGAAGTCTTTCGAGGTGCACAGATGCTTTTTTCTTATTAAATCCCATTTGTCGATTTCCAATTCACCTGTGTGTGCACCCTTCCCTATTGCAGTGAGCCTATGAGTTCCCTGGACCAGTGCTCTGAGGTTAGCCCCAATTCCCTTCTTGATGGGCCTGAGGGTTTGGGGGTTAACTTCTCGGTCTGTGATGCACCTTGAGTTTATTCTTGTGCATGGGGTGAGGTAAAAGTCTTGTTTCATCTTTCTACATGTGGATATCCACTGTTTCCAGCACCACTTGTTAAAAAGGGCATCTGCTTCCCACTTGATGGTTTTGGGATCCTTGTGGAAGATAAGTTGTCTATATGCTGATGGTTTGACGGTTTTATTCTTGGGCTTTCTATTCTTTTCCACTGGTCTGAGTATCTGTCATTGTGCCAGTACCACACTGTTTTGACAACTGTAGCTGTGTAATAAGCATTAAAATTGGGTAAGGTGATTCCTCCCTCCAACTGTGTCCTTCTTGCGGAGTTCTCTGCTAATTCTGGGTTTCTTCCCTCTCCATATGAAATCGGTGGTCAGTCTTTCCAATTCTTTGAAGACGTTTGATGGTATTTGAATTGGTATAGTATTGAACTTGTAAAGTGCTTTAGGTAGGGTTATCATCTTTACTATGTTAAGCTTTCCAATCCACGAGCAGGGGATGTTCTTCCATTTGTGAACATCGCTTCTGGTTTCCTGCACTAGGGTTTAAAGTAGTTTTTCTTGTATAGGTCTTTAGGGTACTTCCTTCTTGATTCCCTCTTCCATGGTCCTGTCCGATGTGTATAGAAAAACTGCCGACTTCTGTTTATTGATATTGTATCCTGCCACTCTCCCATATTCCTCTATCACTGTAAGTACTTCAGCTGTGGAGTTTTGGGGGTTTTCAATGTACAGGATCATGTCGTATGCAAATAGTGATAGTTTCACCTCCTCCTCTCCCATTTGAATCCTTTGATGTCCTTCCGCTGTCTTATGTTGTTAGCCAGAACCTCCAAAATGATATTTAATAGAAGTGGGGACAGGAGGCATCCTTGTCTTGAACTCTTTTTCAATGGGATTGTTTTTGTCTTTTCTCCATTGACTGTGATGTTGGCCGTTGGTCTTTCATTGAGAGCTTGTATCAGCTTGAGGAACTTACCTTCCAATCCTATCTTCATGAGTGTCTTGATTAGGAATGGGTGCTGGAAGTTGTCAAATGCATTTTCTGCATCTATGGATATTATCATATGGTTTTTATCCTTTTATTCTTGATTTGTTGTATAATATTGATGGATTTTAGGATGTTAAACCATCCCTTCATCTCTGGGATGAATCTTACCTGGTCATGGTGGATGATATGTTTTATATACTTTTGTATTCTATTTGGGCAATATTTTGTTAAGGATTTTTGCATCTATGTTCATTAGAGATATTGGTCTGTAGTTCTCTATACCTGTGGGATCTTTGCCCTGTTTGGGTATCCAAATAATTCTGGCTTCGTAAAATGAGTTTGGGAGTTTGCAATCTTTTTCTATGTTATGGAATACTTTGTAGAGAATCGGTGTCAACTCTTCCCTGAATGCTTGGTAGAATTATGCTGTGAAGCCATCTGGCCCTGGGGCTTTTTTTGTTGGTAGGTTCTTGATGACCCTCTCTATTTCTTCTTTCACTATGAGTTTGTTGAGGTTCTTGATCTCTGTCTGAGGTAATATAGGAAGAGACTGTTTTACCAAATATTTATCCATGTCTTCCATGTTTCTCAATTCATTAGAATACAGACCTTCATAGTACTTTGTGATTATCCTTTTAATCTCATTGGGGTCTGTTGTTATTGCCCCTGTTTCATCCCTCATCCTGGCTATTGATGTTTGGTGATTTCTATCCTTTGTAAGCTTTGCCAGAGGACTGTCAATTTTGTTAATTCTTTCTTAGAACCAGCTTTTAGCTGCATTATCTTTTGCATTGTTCTCTTGTCTTCCCACTGGTTTAACTTGGCTCTGAGTTTTATTATTTCTTTTCTTTTGCTATTGGAGAGTTTTTTCTGCTGGCTCTGCTCTACTTGTTGGAGGTTTTGTGTTAACGTATCTGTCATACGCCTCTCTTCATTTTTCATATATGTGTTTAATGATATCATGCTACCTCTGATAACTGTCTTTGCAGTGTCCCATAAGTTTTGATACGATGTATTCTCCTTCTCGTTACTTTCTAGAAACTTCCTGATATCCTCTCTAATCTGGGCCTGTACCCATTCATGTCGCAGGAGATCATTGTTCATCCTCCAATTGGTTGCCCTTGCTTTTCTGGACATCCTCTTATTAATCTCCAGCTTTAGGCATGGTGATCTGAGAAAGAGGTATGAATAATATCTATGTGTTTGAATTTACTCAGGCTGGTTGTGTCTTGAAAATGAGCTACGTGGATTGGAAAAGAATGTGAAATCCTTTGCATTTGGATAGAAAGCTTTATAAATGTCTATCAGGCACTGTTGCGTAATAACATTGTTTAGCTCTATGGCCTCTTTGCTGAGCTTCTTTCCCAGTGATCTGTCTTTCTCTGATAGCGGAGTGTTAAAGTCACCTACTATGATTGTTGAGTTCGTGATTTCTTTTTTCAACTTTTTAAATAGTTTGATGACATTTGCCACACCATTATTAGGAGTGTAAATATTCAATATGCTAAGTGCTTCCTGGCTTACTGAGCCTTTGAGAATTATGTAGTGTCCCTTTTTGTCTCTTTTTATGTTTGGGATCTTGACTTTTTTTTTTTTTCTTTTTTTTCCCTAAATGTCTGAAATTTCTATAACCTTGCTCTGCAGATATTGTAGAGCAAGACCTCAAACCCTTTCAAAGCTGCTCTTGCAAGCACTGTAGGAATGCACAGGGTTACTCCAAACCCAAGCACGCTGGGGGATCTTGACTTTTTTGAGTAGCCATTCGCTTGGTAAACTTTCAGCCATCCCTTTATTCTGAGCATATTCTTGTCCATGCGCTTAAGATGTCTGTCTTGCAGGCAACAGATTGATGGATTATGTTTTCTGAGCCAGTCCTCAAGCTTATTTCTTTTAATGTATGAATTGAGTCCATTGGAATTCACAGTTATTATCACTATCTGTGGATTCATAGTTGTCATACTCTGTTGTATGTTTTGGGTCTTTACCTATATCACTTCATATCAGTGTGCTGTGTTTGAGTGGAGAGTTTCTGTCTTGTCTTCTTTTCCATCTGAGACCCTATTGTCCTGGTCATTTTTGCTGGCATGTTGGCTTCTAGATGGAGATGGGCTACATGGTGGTCTCCTGTTTGTTCTTGGTAGAGGTTGATCCTCTGGTCATAGTGAGTCAGCCAGTATCTTCCGCAGGGTCGTGTGTCTTGCAGCATATTCTTTGAGTCTTTCCTTGTCCTGGAAGACCCTTATCTCACCATCTATCTTAATGGATAATTTGGCAGGGTACAGGATTCTGGGGGAGGCATTTTTTTTCTTTCAGCTTTTGGAAGATGTTGCTCCATTCTCTCCTTCTCTTCATGGTATTTGCTGATAGATCTGAGCATATTCTTACCTGCGCTCCATTGTATGTGACTATCTTCCTTTCTCTTGGTGCTCATAAAATTTTCTGTTTTTCCTCTAAGTTGGACAATTTTACTATTAAATGTCTTGGCATGTTCTTCTTGGGGTCTAGTCTAGGTGGCGTCATTTCTGCTTCCTGTATGAGTGCCTGGTTTTCCCTTGTTAGGGTGGGAAAATTTTCTTCCAGAAATTCCTTTACTATCTTGGCTGTCGAATTGTGTTGTGTGGTGCTCCGGTAGACAAATTATTTGAATATTATTCCTCTTCATAGCATCTGTCATTGATCTCAGGCTATCTTGTGTTTCTTTAAGTTTCCTATCTGACTGTCTTTCTCATATGGTTAGGTCTGTTTGAGTGTCCTTGAGACCATTGATATGGTTCTCTGCCTCTTCAAGCCTAGTCATAAATTCTGTGACCTTTTGTGTGGCTTCTGCTACCTCCTCTGTTAGCTCCTGCAGTTCCCTTTGGTGGGTGAACTTCATCCCCTCTATTGTGGACTTCATCTCCTCTATCATTGCATCCTTATTCTGGGTTGCTTCCCTTATCTCCTGTATTACTGTGAGCAGACTTCTGAAGATTTCCTTCTGTGGCAGATCTGTATCTATTTCTTGTATGAGAGATGTTAGCTCTGCTACGCTGTTTTGTCTCCCTGGTTGTTGTTTTTTTGTTGTTGTTGGGAGTGATGTGGTCTGTTGATTTTTCCTCGATCCTTTCATAGAACCCATGTTTCTGGGAGAGACCAGAGGAACCTTATCTGTGTTACTGTTAAGGATTCTTTCAGATGGCTGCCTATGGCCTACTATAGGAATGAGTCAGACTGCTGTGTAGGCAGAGTTCCCTGAAGGCTTAGTGACCAGCAGTGGTGAGATATTTCAGCGACTGGAGCGGGGGCTGGAGCCTCAGTTAGTGCCCCCAGACTGCTTTGACCTGGTTTGTCAGGGAACCCTTAGCAGCCCGTTTTTTTTTTTTAGTAATAAAAAAGAAAAATTGTAAAAGTTAAAATTTTTTAAATAATTTTTTTTAATTTGAAATGAAAAAGAAAAAATGGAGAGGAGAAGGTATAAAAGAGACAAAAGAAGTGATAATAGTGAAAGTGAAAGGAGAAAAAAGAGATAGGAGGCAAACCTATAGAAAAGAAGCAGAAGAGAAGTAACAATAATGTAAAAAAAGAAGAAGAGAGAAAAGAAAACACAGAATGTAAAAGAAGAAAACCAGCCAGAAATAAAAGATGTATATATATAAATCCCCCCCCCCTCTTTTCCCTTCAAGATCTAGTGATGCCTAATAGAAGGCAGAGGTGGGCGAGCCCTCGCTGCCATGGGATGTGGTGCTGATCTGGGCTCCAGAGCCCGGCAATATGGGGGGAAATGCTCTTCAGATCAACAAGCACTCCAGGTCCCCGCAGGCCTGTAGAATTGAGCTGTGGGGAGAGGCTTCTCAAACGGGAGCAGCCCCACAGGGGCAGGCCTCCTGCACTGGCCAGAAAAGGCTGGGCCCGCAAGGGATGCTGAGGGAGGCACAGGCCACAGCGCCTGCCTCCTATGCAGGCTGGTAAGGGCTGGGGTAGTCTTAGGAACTGGCGCTGGGGACCCCGCAGGGCACCACAGTGGTGAGAGCCCGTGGGAGTGCACAGAAGGCTCTGGCAGGGACCACAAAGCCGTGTCCTAGGCTACCTAGCAGGTAGGCGTTTATTGCTTGAGCCGCCAGCCTTGTAAGTCGAGCAGGCTCCTCAGTGACGTGGTCTGAGCCAGTTCAGACAACAGCGGCTCTGGCGGGAAACAGCAGCAATGGCAGCTGCCCTCATCCCTGGGAGGAATGTGTCACTGTGGGCTCAGAGCTGGGAGCTGCCGGCCGCTGGAAATCCCACAGCACATTGGGGAGGACAGAGCTGCTCTGGCAAGAGTGGAAAGCTCTGTCGCTCCCACTCCCAATAGGCATGGGCACCCACTGTTGTGCCCAGGACTGTCCGCGTTGGATGTGGCACTGTGCAGCAGGCAGATCTAGCACCCTGGGCCGCAGACACAGGCCTCCGTGGTCATGCAGGCCAGCCTTGAGTGGCTCTGGTGGCCGAAACACTGTGTATGGTGTAGAAGCGGGATGGGTTCCGCCTGCAGGCTGCGCCAGCGGGAAGTGTGCAGCTCCACTTCCCAGGCCAGGAGTGGAGTGGGCGCTAAGCTGACGCGAGCCGGTGGCCAGGCAAACGGGGTGCCGGGGGAGAAGTCCCAGGCAGCAATGGGGGTGTATGGTCCCCTGTGAGGGTTGCCCAGGCAGCCCCTGGTGACGTCTAGATCAGTAAACTGGGACTTGGATGAATGAAGGGAGGGATGCGGGCCCAAGGGCAGATCGCTGCCATGGGTAGAGGGAAAGGAAAGCTTCTCTTCTAGTGGGGTCCCACGAGCGGGCAGCTGCTGTAGGGAGTCCCGCAACCACTGCGCATGTCTTGGCAGAGCCGGCAAGCAACTCTGGGCTCAGGGTCCTGGTCTGGGGATGGAGTGGGGCTATCTAGCTACTCACAGCTACAATGGCAGCAGACTATTCACCTGAGATGTCCCACGAATGGAGTTCTGGATCACCGAGGCCCAGCTCAGGACAAACAGGTGGGGTGGGGGATGGGGTGCTATCTAAGAGGGATATTTCACTCACCGGATTCCTACTACTCTCCTACCTGGACACCAAACCCGCCTTGTTCGAAAGAGTCCTCAGAGTATGCGGGTCCCCTGGTCCGCCATCTTCCCAGAAGTCGATCTCTCAAATCTTATTGTGTTTGTTCTGTTGACAGTCCATGGTACTTTCAATATTCTTCTCTAGCACCATAATGCAGATGCGTGGATTCTTCTTTTGTCCTCCTTATTCAACGTCCCACTTTCACATGCATATGAGGCAATTGAAATGACCGTGGCTTGGGTCAGGTGTGCCTTCCTACTCAAAGTATTATCTTTGCTTTGGACTATATGAAACAAAAAGGAAACCAGGGAACTCTCGGCCATACCCCTATTAGCTCTACTGTTTTCTCTCCACCTTTTCACGTTGTTTTATTTGTTGCTCATAAATAATGTCAATTGTATTTAGCTGTATGTAACTAAAGGAATAGAAGAAATGAAACTATTTTGTATGGGACTGGAAGTCTCTTCATGCCTTTTATACTTCATAGTAATAAAAATACTTTTGGACTCAGCAAGGTCAAAAACTGTCATTAGGAAGAAAATCATTAGCGTGATTTGATCCCACTTATTCTAGTGAGTAAAACTTATTTCCCTCAATTATTAAAACATGTACTTGTTCAGGTCTGTCTAAATAAGATCGGCTGGATGAACAATCTGGAGGAGAAAACAGCGGGACCCACAGTTCCGGGGGGACATGGGAGAGGGGGAAGTAGGGAGAAAGGTAGTGGTGTAACAAACCCAGGGACAAAGGAACAATAATTGATCCACATCCATCGGGGGTGAGGAGGGTGTAGGAGACCTAGTAGGGCTTGATCAAGGGTAATGTAACCAAGAGGAATTACTGAAAACCTTGTGGGGACTGAGCATGATAGTGGGACAGGAGGAAAGTCAAAGGAAATAGAGGAAAGAGCTGGAAGGCAAAGGGCATTTATAGAGGTCTAGATAAAGACACGTACATATGCAAATATATTTATATATGTCGATGGGGAAATAGATCTATGTGCGAATATTTATAGGTTTAGTATAAAGGTAGCAGAAGGACATTGGGCCTCCACTCAAGTACTCCCTAAATGCAAGAATACTTTCTCCTATTAAATTGGCATTCTATGATGCTCACCTTCCTGACACAACCGCTGAAGCCAAACTGGGTGGATATGCAAATGTGGTAAAGAAAGCTGATAGTGCCCGGCTATCAAAAGATATAGCATCTGGGGGGCTATCAAAAGATATAGCATCTTGAAGGTGAACAAGTGACCATCTAGCTCAGAAGCAACAAAGCTTACATGGAAGAAACACACCAGCCCGTGCGATCACGAGGTGTCGAAGGGATCAGGTATCAGGCATTATCAGAGCAAAAAAATCTTACCATAGTGAATGAGGCGGGGGGGAGGGTGGAGTGCGAAGTAGAGACCCAAAGCTCGTTTGTAGGCCACTGGACATCCCCTTACAGAAGGCTTTTGGGGAGGAGAGAAGCCAGTCAGTGTGCGATGTAGCAACGATGAAAAATACAACTTTCCACTAGTTCCTAAATGTTTCCCCCCTCCCCCCCAACTATCATGATCCCAATTCTACCTTGCAAGTCTGGCTAGACCAGAGGATGTACACTGGTATAGATGGGAACTGAAAACACAGGGAATCCAGAGCAGATGATCCCTTCAGGACCAGTGGTATGAGTGATGATACTGGGAGGGTAGAGGAAGGATGGGTTGGAAAGGGGGAACCAATTACAAGAATCTACATGTGACCTCCTCCCTGGGGGATGTACAATCGAAAAGTGGGTGAAAGGAGATGTATGACAGGACAAAATATGACAAAATAATAATTTATAAATTATCAAGGGTTCATGAGGGAGGAGGGAGGGGGGAGCGGGGAGGGAGGAAGAAAATGAGGAGCTGATGCCAGGGGCTTAAGTGGAGAGCAAATGTTTTGAGAATGATAAGGGTAATGAATGTACAAATGTGCTTGACACAATTGATGTATATATGGACTGTTATAAGAGTTCCCCTAATAAAATGATTAAAATAAAATAATAATAAAACATGTGCTTGTTAAAGAGAATGAATTCTACTGTTCTTTGGAGAGGTTGTGTTCCTTTTCTTTCTGTAGTAAATAGAGTGGAAATTTCAAAGCTGAAACAATGGCAGAAAATACGTTCATTTTCTTCATTATTTTATAGGGAAAATAATGAGAGAAGGAGAGAATTTTTCCTGTAACTGAAGTTTAGAACTAGAACAAGCCTCCATGGATGGCCCTGTAGGCAGTTTCCCATGGCACTGTCTTAATATAAACAATAAAACAGGAGCTTCTTGTTTATATGCACCATCATGGGCAATGGGATAATAATATCATCTCAGGCATGGGAGTCATAATTATAAATGCCCCTATCCACAAGCTCTAGACTAGTGAAACCATTTCTCAGATAAAAATTAAAATGTTAGCCCATAAAATATTGCTTCCTAATGTGTGAGTTGAAATTGACAAAATTGATGGCAATAGATTTGGTTTGGATATTAATCAACATTCAATGTGAAACCTTAAACAAGAAAATCATATTGTTATGTTGTAGTTTTTCATATTCTGAGGGCAATATCATTTATTTTTTATATCCACTGCCGCGGTCCAGCCGCAGCGGGTTCGGGTCCCCCACTAGGTGGGTAAGGCTTCGACGAGTGGGAGACAGAAATCACACAATTCAAAGGTTGCGGTGACTGTTCCAATTTTATTCATGCAAAGCTTCAACTTATATATTCTTTTTCTTGGCTTAAAGCTTATGGCCTGAGATCATACATTAGGAAATTCTCAGGCCACAAGACCGTAACAAGTTACATCAATCACATCATGATTCTTGGTTAAAAATTAGTACATCTTGAAACTAAAACTTTCTCATACAAGGGTGAGACATAAACCTTCTAACAATAACTGAGCACACTTCATCCAACTAAGGCGCATTGTTCTAACTATGAAATCAACAAAGCATTAATACATTTTATTATCAAAAATTACTCGACAGGTTTGGCTGTTTTTTCTGTTCTTTCTTAGGCTGTTCCTCTAGGGCTTTCACTTCTTGTTCTTACTTTTCCACTAAGTTCACGTAAATTAAACTCCCAAAAGTCTTTCTGCACCAAGGTATGAGTTGCCTCACAATAGGTAGCTTTGCTTCAGTGGACTTCAAACATCACGGAGGCCCTCTTCTTGCTAACCGTTCCTTAAAACTTAAACTACTAAAAGGAACTTGTACACCTTCTTTGTTAACTATTCTTATGCCATTTTCATTGTAAGCCCCCGTATAAGGTAAATCAGGGCCAGGAACTCTATTTCTCTTTGGGTTATTTCCTGGAGGGGGATGCCGTATTCTGCCCCCTATGCGGTAACCAAGATAAGGAAAGGGAAAAACCGTGGGAAGTGGATGATAAACTTTTTTAGAATCTTGCACAAAAGCACTCCAAATAATTATGGCAAGGCCAATCAAACAAGTCCAAATACATATCGAGAGTGAGTTTGGGCAGCCAACTCCCACCGTCCAGCTTCTTTGAAGCTGGGCCAGGCGTCGTTCGACTCTGTCTTCAACGTCACGCAGCAGGACTGGTCCCCTCAATCCACAGTCACTCATAAATGGATACACTAATACCTTCCCTGCTTCAAGAAATGGTAATGAAATGTCTAGACTACGTCAATATAAACATTTACAACATGACAAAGCTAGCTCACAATAGGGCCCATTGCTTTATGAATTACACTTCCAATCTGCAAGAGACATTTCTTCTGTGACGTGTTTATGTTCAGAAAGTATTAGACAGAGTTTGAGAATTTCTTGAGTGATGGGTTTCTATGTCCAAGGATCATTAGACAGATTCTGGAAACAGCCTCCCTTCAAATTATCTTCTTGACTTTGAGGAAAACAATTCATTGCCTCAATCTCAAATTCACTATTGATATATTTTTTAAATTATGAAATGAACAAAAGATTGAAAAATAACAATGAATTTAAATTCTATATCTCAGTCTTTGTGGCTTTATTTGATCATTTTCAAACAGCATATGAACCTGTGCTAATTTGACATAGTTTTCATTCATTTTATACTTGCTAATAAGAAATATGAGATGTCATTAAAAACCTTATGGAAAAATTGAATGAAATTGTAATGGAAAATTTCTACAAGCTTTTTGAAGCCCTCTTATGTATGAATCATTCTTCATAAATTTATGCTCTCATTTTTCATAAGTGAGACTTTATGCACATGGAAATTCATGTTCCTCCTCTTTATTGATAACTATTGTTATTTATTCTCATAACAACCCTATAGGACTTGGTTGAATTCCTGCAGAGCTTCCAGAACTGTCAATCTCGTGGGAGCAGACAGCCTTAACTTTTCTCTCTCAGAGCTGCGGGGGCTTTCCACTGCCAGCCTTGGGCTGGGCAGCCACTGCCTAGCACTCTGAGTCAGAATCTGCTGTGGTTTGGTTTGCTTTATTATATTTGAATTTATCTCCTCTGAAAAAATTTTAAAGCATAGCTATTCATATTTCATATACTTCATAAAAATTTTATTTAGTACTTAAGATTTTATTGATAACATCAAAGTGCTATGCTTGTTTCTTGCGACCGTAGAAATATTACCTCAAGTTTATTCTCTTAAAATATTATTGTTGGCTTTAGAAACCAAAAACATAACCAGGCTAGCCTGAACCAAAACAGCGTCTGGGGTAGGGTGGGACAAATACTAGAAAGGTATTGGTGTGCCTGCTCTGGTCTAATCAGATTCGTAAGGTAGAACTGAGGTCATGCTAGTGGGGGGAAGGAAGCACCAAAGAACTAGAGGAAAGTTGTGTGTTTCATCAGTGTTATACTGCACCCTGACTGGCTCATCTCTTTCCTGTGAGCCCTCTGTGAGGGGATATCCAATTGTCTACAGATGGGCATTGGTGTGTGACCAGAAGTCCTGCTTTTGGCGGGCAGTCCCGATTTTTAACAATTTGTCCCGCATCCCGCGGCATTTTTAAAAATTCCCAATTTTTGGAAAGAAAGCACGACAAGCTAGGGAACGGCGGGAGAACGAGAAGGGAATAAATGGGTTTTGGCTGCCGTGTAGTTATTTCACCAGGATATGAGTTTTATATTATTTTTGTTAATTTTATAATATTACACTTTAAGAATAACAAATAATTGTTGAGAACTCATTATCGAGAACTGCTTATCAAAGTTTGCATTGTTGATCAGTTGTTAGAATTTGATGACCATTGTCTGGACTTAATGAACAATGGCATTTCTTGGCATTGGAAACGACGAAAACATTTTGTAACTGTCTCTCAGACCATACACATCGTACTGGGTGTTAGTGCTAGTTAAACAAGTGATGTCAACAAATCAGCTATTCAGATCAATTAGGTAAGTTATTTATTTATTTATTAAGTACATACATTTTCTTGAATGTACCAGACAGTACTCATATTATTTATATTTTATACACTAGCGCGGGCCTTGAAAAAGACACGTTACGTCAAATGCAGAGAAAAAATAATATAAGTTTAGTACTGCTATGATTTAGAAAGAAATATAGCATTAAAATTAAAATAATTTTTAAATATAGTTACTTTATAACAACCAAATTAATTCAATTTATAAACTAAATAAAATACGTTCATGAAATTATGTACCTACTGGCTGTGTTTTTAAGCAATATATACATAATAATTTATCATTTTAAATGATTTTTATATATTTTTAACATAATGAGTAAGAAAAGAGGATGCAAATTCAATGATGATCTAAGAAGTGAATTTCCTTTTATTAAAAAACCAAAAGCGAAAAAAAAAACAAAAAACCAAAAGCGATTACATGGTAAAATGTGAGAAATGTAGTGGTGAGTTTTTCTATTTCGCACGGCAGGAAGAATGATATTTCAAAGCACTTGGAGACACAGAAACATGAAAGATATTTAAATACTGCTGCATCTTCCTCCAAAATGCAGGATTTTTTTTGGAAAACAACTTATGGAGATGAAGAAAAATTAGCATTAGCAGAAGGACTTATGTCTTTTCATGCTTTTAATCACAGTCATTCCTTCAGATCTATGGACTGTACATCACAAGTTGTCTAAAAGTTAATCAACAAAAAATTTACCTGTGCTAGAACAAAATCCGAGGCAATTGTGTGAATATGCTTTCCCATATGCATTTTCAGAATTAAACAAAAATCTAGAAAAAAATTAATGTTATATCCATATAGTCTGACACATCTATTCATAAGGATATAAAGTTATTTCCAACCATTATTCGATTTTTTGATTCGGAAACTGGAATAAAAATTAGAATTTTAGATTTCATTTCTGTGCCCGGTGAAACTTCTGAAAAAGTTTTCAGTTTCATTATTAATATTTTGGAAAAAACAATTTAAAACATAAAATGATTGCATATTGTGCAGACAACACGAACGCAAATTTTGGAGGAAAAGTGAGAAGAGGTACAAATAATATGTTTTATAAATTAAACAAAAATCTTAATCAAAACATTATTGGTGTTGATTGTGCAGCGCACATAATACATAATGCCATTCCAACAGCTGCTGACTTGTTGCTTGTAGATGTGGAAAATATTGTTATTAAGATATATTCTAAAAAAAAGATATATTCTTATTTCTATACATATACTGTGCGCATTGAAATGCTTAAAGAATTTTGTGAAACTGCGGAAATTGAATATCAGAAAATATTTGGATACAGTAAAACACGCTGGTTAGCTCTTTTGCCAGCTGTTGAAAGAATTTCGAAAATATATGATCCTTTGAAATCCTACTTTCAATCACAGAATAAATGTCCTACAATTTTAGAAGAGTTTTTTGAAAAAGAATCTTCAAAAATTTGGCTAGAGTTTGTACACAATCATGCAGCTCTTTTTCAAAATGCTATAAAACTTATTGAAGGTGACAAAATTTTGGTAATTGAAGTAGCAAATGAAGTTAATAATTTAAAATTTCAGTGTCAAGAGCAGTTATAAAATAATTTTCTTCCGTTAACTATCTGTAATAGTATAAACCAGCTAGAAGAACAAGGTGCAGATATCATGAATCATGTTAAAAAGTTCTATACTAACTGCATAGATTATTTAGGAGAGTGGACGGTACATTACAATGATATTGAAAATTTTCATTGGGTTACATTAAAACAAGAGCTTAATTGGAATGATGTGCAAAAATCATTCGAACACATTACTCAAAATTTCCCATATAGTAATATTTTTGAAAATGATCTTTTTAATGAGGTGTCATTATTTTAAAATATCTTGATACGGAAAAGTTTAAATTTTGGGAATCAGCAAAAATCACAATAGAGAACAAATGGTTAGAAGTATTTCATGATTTTGAAACAAACCATGTTCCATACAATAATGCACCAAAAACTGTGGAATACATGCTGTCCTTACCAGGAACTAATGTTGTGACTGAACGCGTTTTTTCTACGGTACATAAAGTGTGGACATCAGAAATATCGCAATTAAGTGTTGAGACTTTGAAAGCCGTTTTATGTGTGAAATATAATTTAACAAATTCTTGTGAAAATTTTCATGACCTTTTAAACAATAAGCGCAATCTACTAAAAATTCACTCAAATGAGAAGTGTGCCAAAGAATAAAATAATACTATGCATAATTTTTAATGTATTATAATTGTAAATTGTTCTTATGTTGAAATTTAAATATATATATTACAATACTATTTTTGTGGTCTATGAAAATTTTTGTTGCTCCATATAGACCAAATTTTTTATCAAGAACTCCCCGCCCACCCCCACCACCAGTCAATAGTGTCCCGCTTTACCAATGTTAAAATCTGGTCATCTTAGCATTGGGTCTCCACTCTATGAACCACTACCCCCTCCATTCAAATTGGGTATGGTTTGGTGTTGGGTCTTTGATGCCTGATACCTGATCCCATCGACACCTCATGATCACACAGGCTGGTATGCTTCTTTTATGTGGGTTTTGTTACTTCTGAGCTAGATGGCCGCTGGTTTATCTTCAAGCCTTTAAGACCCCAAACACTATATATTTTGCTAGCCGGACACCATCAGCTTTCTTTACCACATTTGCTTGTGCACCCATTTTGTCTTCAGTGATCCTGTTGGGAAGGTGAGCATCACAGAATGCTGTATTGTTAGAAGAAAGTGTTCTTGTATTAAGGGAGTACTTCTGTTGAGGCCCAATGTCCATCTGCAACCTTAATTCTTAACATATAGATATGAATACATAGTTCTATTCCCCTCTTGTATATATCTATTTACATATGTACATGCCTGTATTTAGGCCTCTATAAATGTCCTTTGCCTCCTGGTTCTTTCCTCTATTTCCTTTTGCTTTCCTCTTGCTCCACCATCACGTTCAGCCTTCATTAGGGTTTAGTAATTCCTTGCCGCTACATTATCCTTGATTAAGCCCCACTAGGCATCCTACGATCTTGCTTCCATTTATTATAGTTCACTTGTTGTTCCCTGGGTTGGTTCCCCCCTCCCCGTCCTTTCTCCCACCGCCCCTTCTCCCACATCCCCCCACCCCCAACCCCCGAACCATTGGTCCCATTCTTTTCATCTCCAAATTATTTATCCGGCCTATCTTATCTAGATAGACATGCAGATACATCACAAAGTGCAAAAGCCAGGCCAAAGGAAGTCAAAACTAACAAAACAATAACAAAAAGAAAGGCACTGACAAAAATGGAAAAGCCTGTAAAAATTCAAGGTCTTAAAAATCGAACTAGACTAGAGCATGTACACAGCTACAGATAAAAACCCACCACACAGGGAACACCTCAGGGCCAACAAGGAGAGTAGAGGATTAGGGGAGGGAAGGGGAGGGGAGAAAGGGGGACTCGATCACAAGGATCAATCTAGAACCCTTCCCAGGGAGACAAATAATAGAAAAGTGGGTGAGGGGTGACAGAGGATGTTGTAAGATATGGAAATAATAATCTGTAACTTATCAAGGGTTCGTGAGGGAAGGAGGGCAGAGGAGGGAGAGGGAAGAAATGGGTAGGTGGTATCAGGGTCTCAAGTGGGAAGAGAATGCTTTGAAAATGATGGTGGCATATATGCAAATGTGCTTGACACACTGGATGTATGGATTGTGGCAAGAAATGTAAGAGCCCCTAATAAAAGTATATTTTTAAAGGGCATTAGTTCAGGATTGTTGATGTAAAAATCAAAGTTGTATGGGGACCTCAATAAATCCACTGACCTTATCCCTAGAAAATTTCCAATATATCTGTTTCCCAGTCTCTTTAGTGATTACCTCTAAATCCCAAATCTGTAGAATTGACTATTGTGAGCCTACCTTAGTTCGCATGTCAATACCAGGACTAATCAGTTCTTCATAAGCAATCAGGTTCTCTCTGAGCCTGACTCTGTTTATGGGAAATAGTTGCTGGCAGGTCTCAATGTTACCCTTTTTCTCTCAACATTCTAATAAATTTATTGTCTTACCTGCTCTGTTCTTTAATGATAGACTTTGTCAGCAAGTAAATCATTCCATTAGTTTCTGTTTATCCCCATGAATTTTTTCTTAAGCTTTTTCTCTCTGAATTCGATTGCATTTTTGTTTTCCATTTTGACGAGGCAAAACATTCTTTTTAGGCATAGTAATTCCAGGCCTATTTCCCCACACCCACACACTTATTGTTGGATGCTACTGAGTCAGTTCTGACCCACAGAGATGCCGTATGTACAACAGAACGAAGCGTGACCCGCCATCACCATCCTCACAATTGTTATGTCGGAGCCCACAGTTGCAGCTACTGTGTCAGTCCCTCTCAGGGAGGGCCTTCATCATTTTTGCTGCTGCTCCCCATTACCAAGCATCATGTCTTCCCAATGGACTTGTCTCTCCTGACAACATATCCAAAGTATATGAGACAAATTCTCATCATCCTTGCCTCTAAGGAGCATTCTGGCTAAACTTCTTCTAAGACGGATGTTTGTTCTTTTGGCAGTCCATGGTACTTTTAATATTTTCTCAGTCTATATTTACTTATTGGTCCAGTTGTGAAGATTTTGGTCTTCTTCACATAGAGTTATAATCCATATGAAGGCTGCAACACATAACCTTCATCAGAAAGTACTTCAAGTCCTCCTTACTTTCAGCAGGCAAGATTGTGTCATCTGCATATTGCAGGTTGTTAACAAACCTTCCTCCAATGCTGAATTATTCTTCATCTAATCCAGCTTCTCTAATTATTTGCTCACCATACAAATTGAATAAGTATGGCGAGAAGATACAACCCTGACGTGTTCCTTTCCTGATTTTAAGCCATGCATTATTCCCTTCTTTTGTTTGCACAACCTCAATCTATGCAGTTTCCTCATGAGCATAATGAAGTGTTCTACTCCCTTTTAATCTTCTCACTTCAGATCCACCACATTATTTCTCCAGAGTAATATTCCTAATTAATATTAACAACAAACCCTTCTATCCCTGAGTCAATTCGACTGCAGCATTTCCAAGACTATGAGTCTTTTTTTAAAAACCACAAGTCTTTACAGAAACAGACAGCCTCATCTTTCACTTGAGGAGGAGCTGGTGAACCACCAACCTTGTGGTTACTAGCACAACACCTAATTCACAATACCACCAAGATTTCTTAATATTGACAATAAAACTATCATTATTCTTGCAAGAATCATAGATGTATTGTTTTATTTAATTCTCAGAAATGGATGTTAAAATATTTTTCAGTTTTGTTGACATATAATTCACATATCATACAATTCAATAGTTTAGTCACATCAAAAAAAGTTGTACAATTGTCTCCATAGATTTATGTATCCTGAATTTCATATACAGAAATACATAGTAAAAAAACCAACTAAACAATTACAAAATAAAACAGAGAAAACTTCAATCAAAAAGAAAATAGAGAATATTAAAAACTAGAACAAATGTAAAGTGCATCAAAAGTTGCATCACATGGATGGATTGTTATAAGATCTATGAGAGACCCAATAAAATGATCTTTTAATTAAAAAAAGACAAGGACCTGTCAACCATTTGGAAGAGTTCCAAACACTGCCCATACTAAAGAAAGGCAATGCATTAAAATGTAAAAATTATTGAACTAACATGATTAAAATCCCATACTAGTAAAGTTTTGCTGAAGATATGAGGGAGATTTTTTTTAATCCTGGGAAAATAGAATTGAAAGATGATGGGAAATATCCATGAACTTTTTGAAGCTCCTCCAAATTGAACAAATGGTTTCAGCATTACATCAACAGGGGACTGCCTGAGATACATACTGGATTCAGAAGAGAGCTTGGAACAAGGGATATTATTACTGATATCAGATGGAGCTGGATGCAGAGAATACTAGAAAAATGTCTACTGCTCTTTCATCGACTGTGTAGATCCTAATAACTTATCCATAGCATGACAAACATTGTGAATTAATTGTACTCATGTGATTTCTGTACATAGACTTAGGGAAGTCACTCAAGCAGAACAAAGGCATTCTGTTGTTTAAAAACAGGAGAGGTGTGTGTCAGGTTGCATCCTTCATAAATATATTCAATCTGAGAGTAAATAACCCAGGACTCTGTGAAATTTTCATTGTTTTAAATATTTATGGGGTTTTTTTTAGAAAATTAGATGAAATCTTATTCCTAAAATATTTTATTTTCACATTTTTCCAATAGAATTTAAAAAATACTTTGCAATATGTCAGCCCTCCACAGGTGTTTGTTGACTAAGTGAAAATTGATAAATGAAGATGTTATATTATCACTGGGAAAACAAAAACAAACAAAAAATGTAAATCATTTTTTTAAAGTCCATGAAATGATAAGGTGTTAATTTTTAACCTGAGGGTCTCTGCGATAACGCACTGACTAGTGCCTTCTGCATGATGGCAAGACCACTCACATTCCTGGTTATGGTCAGAGGGGAGAATTACTCCACAGGTATTTCCCTTACCCGTTTTTAAAAAAAAAAAAAACTGAAACAATTTTATAATGGGTTCAAAGGGAGATAAAATGATAAGGTTTTACATTGAAACCTAACTGCATCCGCCATAACTGATTTTACAAAGTCCTCCGGTCGGAGGTCTATTCATTGCTCAACTATGGTCAGAAGTGAAGCATAATCCACATGTAGCCCAACAAATGGATTTTGGCTTCCACTGGCATCCACAGTGTGGTAGTTACATAATCTGGTGTCAATTTGAGGATTAAGAGTGTAAGGGTGGAGTCTAGACTGTCAATCAGAATACAGTCAATGAGGCCTCTGTGTGGGCATGGCCTCCTCCTCAGGATTATGGGAACTCCTGTATTTTCCTCCTTGGAGGCAGAAGACACTCTTTCTCTGCTCACTCCCTACGAGATATCCTTGTGAAGACACATGGAGAGAGGCTAGACCTCTGGAACTGGGAAATCATGTGGAGACCTCTGCCAGCACTCAGATGCTTGCATCGCCACTGGGTCCACAAGACTTCCCACACTGGCCTGTGATTGTCCTGCATTTGGCATCATTGTATGTGCTTCGTGAATCTAAAGAGGACTTTATAAATTGGTATTGGACATATGTGCTGATACTGGAATTTAGGGACTTGATCTGGACTAGGTTGGGATGTTTTCTCAATATTCAATTGCTCTTGTACATAAAACTCTTTCTTATACACATGAATTTGTTATTTCTTATCTCTATGAATTTGTTTCTCAAGCCTACTCAGACTAACACACATAGCCTTCTGCAAACTGAGTGCTCACAATTTAAGCTCTGATACGTATTCCCTCCTTCAGATTTAGATTTTATTATTTACACTCCTTGGATCACACAGGTTGGTGCACTTCTTCCCTGTGGACTTAGTTGACACCTCACTTAGATGGTGGTTTATTTGAAGACAAGTTTTTAAGAGCCCAAACGCTCCTCATTCTGATAGCTGGAACCATCTGATTTTTTTCACCACATTTTGACATAGTACCCATGTATTCAGTGATATCTTCATGAGGGTGAAATTAAAACTTTTATCCCAAAATGAAAACTGGATAAACTTCATTGTTACTCATGCTGAGAGAATAATCACTGCTGGCAAGATCAGATCAGAACCTGTTACCTGGTGCTCTGCTTATTATTTCTAGTTCCTTAGTTGCTGTGGCCTCCGCTGACAATAAGGAATGAAAGTTTAGTATTCCAGTTTCTAATCATTTTATTAGGGGCTCATACAACTCTTATCACAATCCATACACACATCAATTGTATCAAGCACATTTGTACGTTCATTGTCCTCATAATTCTGAAAACATTGGCTCTCCACCTAATCTCCTGACATCAGCTCCTCATTACCGCTCCCTCCCTGCTACCCCCTCCTTGAGGAACCTTTGATAATTTATAAATTATTATTTTGTCTTATATTGCGCTGTCCGATGTCTCCCTTCACCCACTTCTTTGTTGTCCATCCCCCAGGGAGGAGGTCACATATAGATCCTGTAATTGTATCCCCCTTTCCAACCTACCCTCCCTCCACGTTCCCAGTATCGCCCCTCACACCACTGGGCCTGAAGGGATCATCTGCCCTGGATTCTCTGTGTTTCCAGTTTCTATCTGTAACTATGTACATCCTCTGGTCTAGCCAGATTTGTAAGGTAGAATTGAGATCATGATAGTAGTGGGGCGAGGAAGCATTTAGGAACTAGAGGAAAGTTGTATGTTTCATCATTGCTACATCACACCCTGACTGGCTCATCTCCTCCCAGAGACCCTCTGTAAAGGATGTCCAGTGGCCGACAAATGGGTTTTGGGTCTTCACTCCGCACTCCCCACCTCATTCATTATGATATATTTTTTTTGTTCTGATGATGCCTGATATTTGATCCCTTCAACACCTCATGATTGCAAAAGCTGGTGTGCCTCCTCCATGTGAGTTTTGTTGCTTCTGAGTTAGATGGTATGCTACATCTTTTGCTAGCTGGAAACCATCAGCTTTCTTCTCCAGTTTTGCTTATGCACCCTTTTGTCTTCAGTGATCTTATCAGGGAGGTGAGCACACAATGATGATTTTTAGTTCTTTGATGCCTGATAACTAATCCCTTCAGCTGAAGGGATCAGCACCTCGTGATCACGCAGGCTGGTGTGCTTCCATGTGGGCTTTGTTGCTTCTGAGCTAGATGGCCGTTTGTTTACCTTCAAGCCTTTAAGACTCCAGACACTACATCTTTTGATAGCCGGACATGATCTGCTTTGTTCACCACATTTGCTTATTCACCCACTGTGTCTTCAGCTGTTGTGTTGGGAAGGTGAGCATCATCGAATGCCAATTTAATAGAACAAAGTATTCTTGCATTGAGGGAGTACTTGAGTGTAGGCCCAATGTCTTTCTGCTACTTTAATACTACACCTATAAATATATGCACATAGATATATTTCCCCATCCTAACATATAAATATATTTACATATGTGCATGCCTTATTTAGACTTCTACAAATGCCCTTTGCCTCCTAGCTCTTTCCTCTATTTCCTCTTGTCCAACTATCATGCTCCGTCTTCATTTGGGTTTCAGTAATTCTTCTTGGTTACATTACCCTTGATCATGCCCTACCAGGCCTCCTACAGCCTCCTCCCCACAGATTGGATCACTTGTTGTCCCCTTATCCCTGGGTTTGTTAACACCACTACCTTTCCCCCCACCTATCCCTCTCCCATGTCCCCCTGGAACTGTTGGTCCCATTGTTTTCTACTCCAGATTGTTCATCCAGCCTATCTTGTTTAGACAGACCTGAGGAGATAATAACATGCACAAAAACAAGACAGAGCACAACCAAGCAACAATATACAACAAAACAACAACAAACCAATGACAAAAAAAAAAACAAAGCAAAATACAACAAGAAAGAAAAGCTTGTAGTTAGATCAAGGACTGTTTGTTGGCCTTTAGGAGTGGTTTCCAGTCCAGTCTGTTGGGGTACCACACCCTGGCCCCAAAGTCCACCTTCAACATTCCCTGGGGACTTTGCTGCTCTGTTCCCTTGCTGTTCTGTTGCACTCCCTTAGTGTTTTGCCTCAGTGTGGCAGGATCAGATCGAGTGCAATTCCCACACTGTGTCTCCAGTGTTGTTGCCTGTAGGGCTATGGGTCAGTGAGGGATGTCATGTCTCATAGTGGGGCCGGCCATGTGATCCTCTCTGTGGACGGGCTGCTCTAATTGGGAACATTGTCCTCAAGGCCTGGTGGGTCAGGGTGTGCTCCACTCTCTCCTCCTCCCCTTTCATCTGTTCTCGTGTGCTTCCATCAGCTATGTCCCTCTCCTGGAACTGCAGGTTCAGTGCCGTCCTTTGAAATAAATTCTTCTGGGGGAAGGGGCAGGTGTCCATGTAGTAGTTTGGATTAGGGCCTTCCCCCCCGCCCCCCCCGCCTCCCCCAGACCTCTCTACTGATTCCCTACTCCATACCGGCATGCTGCATTCACATCTTGGAGCACTGGGTTGAAGTCTAGTCCCTCTTTCCCTGTGGGGATATAAACAATACCCTCCCCTTGGGTGGATTAGTGTCCTGTGCCCCCACTACCCTTTTCTTTATTTTTTTCCTTTCCCCAGCTCCTTTTTATTTGGCTACCATATGTATCCCTGGATTTGGTCTGGTCCCTGCCATGCTACCGGGTCCTCACCTGGTCCTCACCCCAGGAATGTTTGTATAAAGTAGCTTTTTCCCTATGTCCCTTTTGCCTTTTTTTTTTTTAAAGCTTACCTGAACGGACTCATGTTGTACTTGTCCTTTTGTACTTGGCTTACAATAGCCAAGTCCTTATCTCTACGATCACTTTCAGACATATTGATTTTCATTCCCAATCAGAAATGAACATATTTGATTTCCCTGATTTCCTTATCATAACTGATATAGGCTTGATGCTTTCATGATCATGAGACGTGAAACTTAAAGTTTAATTAGCTGCTTACTAGTTTTTTGTTTGTTTGTTTGCCACCCTTGTGAGCCTTCCATTTCTCAACTACATCTGCCTTCCAACACATTTCCCTCTCTAACGGGCCTACTCTTAGGTCAGACTGCTGCTTCTCTTGCTATTATGTGGCTTATCACCAGCACTTGCCCAATACCAGTATATCTAAGAAATGCTTCTATTCCAGGTGAAGCATCATCATGACACCCATTGTGCAGGTCAAATGCAGCAGTACATCAGACCATGCAGCAGGTGAGTGCAGGGCTTGCGTGCAGCAATTTCGCTCTACACCAGTCTGTCCAAGAGAAATTTAATGCAACCCCAGAACAAGTATGTGTGGTTTTAAATATTCTAGTGGCCATGTAAAGGATTAGTGAAAAGAGAAGGAGAGTTTAGTATCTGTAATGTATTTTTTTCAACCTGATAAATTAAATGTTTATTATTTCAATATGAAATCAATATAAAACATGAATGAGCTATCTTATATATTTTTCTTTATTGGCAGTCTTCAAAAGCTGTTGTATATTTCATACTAAGCACCTTTCATGTGCTTAATAATCATACATGACAATTGGTGGCTATGGTACTGCGCAGGACCTCTCGAGAACATACTTGCTGACCACTTATGCTGTCACTCAAAGTATCCTTCAAGGAAACCTGTATCCTTCAAGGAAACCTGTATCCTTCAAACCAAAGTATCCTTCAAGGAAACCTGTATCCTTCAAACCAAAATATCCTTCAAGGTAACCTGTGGGTTGTGACCCCTTTGGGGTCAAACAACCCTTTCACAGGGGTTGACCAATTCATAAGCGTAGCAAAATTACAGTTATGAAGTAGCAATGAAAATAATTTTATGTTTGGGGTGTCACCACCACATGAGGAACTGTGTTAAAGGGCCGCGGCATTAGGCAGGTTGAGAAACACTGTTCCAGGATATAGCTCTTCCTTCTTCTTCTTATTATTTTATTTCTATGCATTTCACCACATTGGAATTGAAATAGTTTATCAGATGACCACAGGAAATTTTAAAAATTAAGCCACCCAAAAGGGATAGTCTTAAGTCCCTCCTGCAAACACTCAGAAAACTAGTATTGCACTGATAAGTCCTTTGTGGGGGTGGGAGATACAGTTGTTTGTTTGCCTTTAAAACAGCGTTTAGAAACCAATTTAACTAGTATATGTGTATTCAAATGGAAATTTAATTTATGTAGCAGTTTTTGAGCACCTACCTTAACACAAATGCCAGGAGCAAGGCAAAGATGGCCTTCAAAGGAGGCATATATATTTATGAGCAGGGGAAACTGAGTGTGACCAAATTTGTTGCCTGCTTTTTCAGGTTGACCATCCAGAGTAAAACCCTTATCCTCTTTTTTATTTTAATCATTTTATTGGGGCTCATACAACTCTTTTCACAATCCATCCATCCATTGTGTCAAGCACATTTGCATATTTTTTGCCATCATCATTTTCAAAACATTTTCTTTCTACTTGAGTGCTTGGTATTAGCGCCCCACTTTTTTCCCCTCCCTCATGAACCCTTGATAATTTATAATTTTCTCCAAGTCTTACATTGACCACTGTCCCCCTTTACCCACTTATCTGTTGTCCATCCCCCAGGGATGGGGTATAACCCTACTCTTAACTGTCAGTGTGCACTACCACCTTAAAGTAAACTTAAAAGTAGACTACAGGCCGCTGTTTCCTTTGCGTTAAAGGTATGTTTTATCTGTCACAGGCATATGATTATCATACCCAAAAGAAAACGCTGATGCTTAAGTATTTTTAACACATTGGGTAGTAGAAAATGAAGAATATAGCTTTCTCCTAGATTTCTTCCTAAGTCACCTAGGAGGAATACTTTACAGCACCTCTAACAACACAGCTTATTATTGATCTGTGTTGTTGCTGTTGGGTGCCATTGAGTCGGCTCTGACCCATCGTGCCCCTACTACACATAACACAACAAAACGCTGCCTGGTCCTGCGCCATCCTCAAAATTGCTCTTATGCTTGAGCCCACTGTTGCAGCCACTCTGTCAGTCCATCTCTCTGAGCGCTTTCCTCGTTTTGGCTGCCCCTCTACTTTACCAAGCATGATGTCCTACTCCAGGGACTGGTCTCTCCTGATAACATGTTCAAAATCTGTGAGATAAAACCTTGCCTCTAAGGAGCACTCTGGCCATACTTCTTCCAAGACAGACAGGTTTGCTATTTTAACTGTCCATGTTACTTTGATTATTCTTCTCCAACACCATAATTCAAATGCACCAATTGTGCTTCATTCTTCCATATTCGGCTTCCAAGTTTCACCAGCAAATGAGGCTATTGAAGACACCAGGGCTTGGGTCCAGGGCAACTTGGTCCTCAAAGTTGCATCCCTGGTTTTCAGTACTCTCAAAGAGGTCTTGTACAGCTGCTCCCTGAACGCTGATTGCGGGCCCAAGCAAGACAAAAGCCTTGTTCACTCCAACTTTTCTCCATTTATCATGATGTTATCTAATGGTCCAGTTGTGAGGACATTGGTCTTCTTTACATTGAGTCAGAATCCATACTGATGGCTGTAAACATTGATCTTTATCAACAAGTGCCTCAAATCCTCCAGACTTTCAGCCAGTAAGGTTGTGTCAACTGCATAGAGCACATTGTTAATAAGCCTTCCTCCAATCCCGATGCTGCAGTGTTTATTTAGATAAACAATTTGTTTTTCAGAGGAAACTCATCATCTGGTATACAGCAAACGACTTTGTGTTCCAAAGGTCCCAGGGGTGAAAGAAACTTCATATGAAACTCTTAACACTACAATTCAAGTTTGGGGGACTTGTTAAACACCAACCATTGAAATGCTATCTCCACCCTAGAGAGAGAAGGAAATGAAATTCATTTTAAAATAAATGTATAAACATTATCCTAAAAGGCATAGTTCTGTTGAGCTTCCATTTGGGCAATTATATAATCAAGTAACTACAGCAGTGAAAAAAGAAGAGAAAATTGAAAAACACGTTAGGAGACAAGATGATTGCTGTTTTTTAGAACCAATAGAAGATACTTGTTAAGCAGCAACATTACAAATAATAGATTTTATCCAGAAATTAGATAAAATGGAAACAATTTACCAAGATAGTTCCCAGTGATATAATGCACATTTGTAAAACACTCTTCTAACAAATTTAGTTCTATCATTTGAGCTCTTGGATAATCACTTAACTTGTAACAATAAAACTAAAAGATAAAATCTTCAAAATCACTTTAGAAGGCCTATTTGTGTGTGTGTATTTTTCTATTGTTTTGATGAACTTGTTAACAACAAGATACTAAAATTACCTTACCTAAAAATAGAGTAAAATGACAAGTAATGTATTTTTAAATTCACATTTAAATAATCTACAGTTATAAAATATTATCTTAAGAATGATCATTTTCGGCGTGATCCGGCCGCCTGGCCTCGCCTCAACTCCCCTCGCCGCAGCCTGGGACATGGAAGGGCTCGCGGGGCCGCCCGGGCGCCCCCGAGGTCGAGGCGGCCGCTGCGACGCCGCCCCCGCCAGCCGCCTCCCCGCCGGCCCTCACCCCGGCACCCGCCGCCGACGAGGAGCGCCCGCCGCCCGTCCCCGAGCGGGGGGCTCCGGGCTGCTCGAGCTCCCGGCCCCAGCAGCTGCTGCCCGAGCGCGGCCTGGGCCGCCTGCGGGGCGGCTTCGAGGATGAGGACGAGGAGCTGGAGGAGGAAGTGGAGGAAGAGGAGGAAGAGTTGAGCCACTTCTCGCTGAGGCTGGAGGGGGGCCGGCGGGAGTCGGAGGAAGAGGAGCGCCTGATTAACCTCTCTGAGCTGACCCCGTATATCTTGTGTTCCATCTGTAAAGGTTACTTAATAGATGCTACTACCATTACTGAGTGTCTTCATACCTTTTTTAAAAGCTGCATTGTGAGACATTTTTACTATAGCAACAGATGTCCAAAATGCAACATAGTAGTACATCAGACACAGCCTCTTTATAACATAAGGTTGGACCGACAGTTACAAGACATAGTGTACAAATTAGTGATCGATCTAGAGGAAAGAGGAAAAAAGCAAATGCATGATTTCTATAAAGAAAGAGGTCTAGAAGTGCCTAAACCTGCTGTTCCGCAACCAGTCCCTTCAAGCAAAGGAAAATCTAAGAAAGCCCTGGAATCAGTGTTTCATATTCCGCCTGAACTTGACATGTCTTTATTATTGGAGTTCATTGGTGCTAATGAAGGCACGGGACATTTCAAGCCACTGGAAAAGAAGTTTGTCCGAGTTTCAGGAGAAGCAACTATTGGGCATGTAGAAAAATTCCTCAGAAGAAAAATGGGTCTTGATCCTGCATGTCAGGTAGATATTATATGTGGTGATCACCTGTTGGAAGAGAAATCCGACGTGCAATAGGTGATACAGCAATGCAGGATGGTCTACTTGTCCTTCATTATGGTCTGGTGGTTTCTCCTCTGAAAATAACCTGAAAATTCTAGAAGTATTTTGAGGAGGGAAACAAAGTGAAGAGGCTTCTTCTATAGAACTGCATCTCACCAAAGATTTTTATGAAATATGTATTGCTACCACTTTGTGCTGTTTGAGTTAGAGTTTATCTATTTTCAGCACCAAGAACAATAGCATTTATAAATACAACTTAGACTTTGGAATGCACTATTTTACTACAGACTGTATATAAAAAAAATCCATAGCTCAGGGGTAAAATTTTACACATTGCATTTTAAAATTATATTTGATTTAAGAAATTTGGCATTGATTTTTGCTTCCTTTTCTCTGAGGCAGATCAGTTACTGTGTTCTTCATTGAGCCATAGTCCTTTCAAGTTGGTGACTGGGATTCTGCTCTCAGGGATGGTATCACTGGTCAGTCATCCTTTGGAAAGAAGTATGCTCTGGAGCTGGAGATGCTAAACCCTCTTTAACTCCAAGATATGATTTCAGACAAGATCTAAACTATTTGCCAATTTTGCATTTTTTCTATCTTAGTTTCAACTTAAAAAAATGCCAGCAACACTACTAAATGACTGTTACTGAATTCTACGATGAATGAATTAGCATCTTGTGGGAAGAGAATGTCTCCCCTTTTTTTTTTGAGAAGGTCTCCCTTAAGAAGACATATGCACCATATTAGAAGCTTTCAGCGTAGTAGGGTTTCTTTAAGATGCCCTACACCAAGGTGACTCTGCTCTATGTCAGTGTGGTCACCACTTATTTTGAGTACACAATGTGGTGTGGATCCCTTGTAATGGCACAGATTCTTCAAGTAGTAAATGATAGATGAATCTGAAAAGTATACAGACTATGTCCTCATTCATTTTAATAATAATTTTCCCCCAGTGGCGTATAGAAGAAGGATGTTTGTGAGCCCCCTCTCTTGAATGCAAATATTTGTTGTAAACATTATTTTGCCTAAAATAATTTTGATGGGTTTCTTTTATGCTTTCTAAAAGAAATATTTTGTAGGCCCTATTTCACAACAAAATTTTCAACTATGTAACAATGGTTATGAAACTGGACAAGAATTGGCAACTGCTTTATAAATTTTTTAATTGTGTATAAATCTGTTCTAACAGATAAAATTATTTTAACCTAGTTTGAAATACTAGTTTTTACTATTAGTTTGTATACAAATAACTAAAATTATTTAAAAGTTAAAAAAAAAAAAAAGAATGATCATTTTCCCTAGCCTCCAGCTGAGGCAGGGGATGATCACTTAAACAGCGGTGAAGCTAAGAGAAAACATCAAACTTTCTTTAGAACAAAGCAGAAATGGATCTTCAAGTGATTGTGGGTCTTCGGAAGTAGGTTCACTCTAAGGCCAGGTCAACTCAGAAGGTGCCTCACATTTCCAGTTACAGACAAAAGGAAAATCCAGTTCTTGTTTCTTGTTGCCAGTAAAACATATGCTTTGTGAAAATAATTCTTAGTGAGAGGTGGTTTCTTGCTGGCTTTCCAGGGACAAGGACATATCAGGAAACCTAGTTGTTCTGCAGTGTGACATCTCTGTCCCTGGGATCCATCTGTGGTGTAGCTTTCTGAGGGGAGGATGCTGTAGAGGAATAGAGCCTAGGCCAGCTACCTCCTGTTTATGTGGAGGCTTGCCTCGAGCATTATCAAATGACCAAAATTCCCCGTGATGTCCCTCCTATTGGGCTCTATTAATGAAGATGTGTGTCTTCCAGTGCTATCAAAAGAAAGTTTTGAGCTTTTGGCAACATGAGGAACAGCCAGCCAAGCTTTGTTTGGGGGTGGAGAAATTTCTGTATTAGGATGGAGTTACCTGACTGGAGAGTCTAGTCCATATCAGGTCCACAATCCTGGATCCCTGAGCCATACCAATAAAAGATACTCCTTCCTTGTGTAGCTGAAGATTCCCATACCAACTGGCCCTCTGCCAAATTTCCCTTTTCGAATGTCAGGGCTGTTAAGATAAGCTTTGGGAAATTAACATTAAAATCTTTCCTAAGTTGATATTTGTATGACAGATTTATTGTCATAAAATTATCAAGGTTCTCCTCAGTCAATAGAGCTCTCAACCAAATGTTGTTAGCTTTTTTCTCATGGTAAGCAATAAGACTCAGCAGTTCCTTGCAATCTTTCTAAAATAATGTTGACCTGTATTGTGTAGATGTTCAGCTCCTTATGTGCAAGAATGATCTCTTCTTTTTTTTAAATCATTTTATTAGGGGCTCATACAACTCTTATCACAATCCTTACATACATCAATTGTGTAAAGCACATGTCTACATTCATTGGCTTCATCAAAGAATGATCATTTCATCTGCTTTGGAAAGACAATCCTCCTTCTCTCTATACTAGATGGCATTAAAAATATCGCATAATAATTCATTTAATGCAAAGAGACATAGGGAAAAAGCTACTTTATACAAACATTCCTGGGGTGAGGACCAGATAGTATGGCAAGGACCAGACCAAACTGAGGGATATATATGGTAGCAACTAAAAAGGAGGTGGGGAAGGGAAAAAAATAATAAAAAAGAAATGGATAGTGGGGGCACAGGGCACTAATCCACCCAAGGGGAGGGTATTGTTTATATCTCCACAGGGAAAGAGGGACCAGACTTCAACCTGATGCTCCAAGATGTGAATGCAGCATGCCGGCATGGAGTAGGGAATCAGTGGAGAGGTCTGGGGGAGGCAGAGGTGGGGGAGAGACCCTAATCCAAGCTACTACATGGACACCTGCCCCTTCCCCCAGAAGAATTTATTTCAAAGGACGGCACTGAACCTGCAGTTCCAGGAGAGGGACATAGCTGATGGAAGCACACGAGAACAGATGAAAGGGGAGGAGGAGAGAGTGGAGCACACCCTGACCCACCAGGCCTTGAGGACAATGTTCCCAGTTAGAGCAGCCCGTCCACAGAGAGGATCACATGGCCGGCCCCACTATGAGACATGACGTCCCTCACTGACCCATAGCCCTACAGGCGACAACACCAAAGACACAGTGTGGGAATTGCACTCGATCTGATCCTGCCACACTGAGGCAAAACACTAAGGGAGTGCAACAGAACAGCAAGGGAACAGAGCAGCAAAGTCCCCAGGGAATGTTGAAGGTGGACTTTGGGGCCAGGGTGTGGTGCCCAACAGACTGGACTGGAAAACACTCCTAAAGGCCAACAAACAGTCCTTGATCTAACTACAGGCTTTTCGTTCTTGTTGTATTTTGCTTTGTTGTTTTTTTTGTCATCAGTTTGTTGTTGTTGTTCTCTTGTATATTGTTGCTTGGTTTTGCTCTGTCTTGTTTTTGTGCATGTTATTATCTCCTCAGGTCTGTCTAAACAAGATAGGCTGGATGAACAATCTGGAGGAGAAAACAACGGGACCGGCAGTTCCAGAGGTGGGCATGGGAGGGGGGCAGTGGGGGAAAGGGTAGTGGTGTTAACAAACCCAGGGACAAGGGGACAACAAGTGATCCAAATCGGTGGTGAGGAGGATGTAGGAGGCCTGCTAGGGCCTGATCAAGGGTAATGTAACCAAGAAGAATTACTGAAACCCAAATGAAGACTGAGCATGAGAGTAGGACAAGAGGAAAGTAAAAGGAAATAGAGGAAAGAGCACGGAGGCAAAGGGCATTTATAGAGGTCTAAATAAAGACATGTGCCTATGTAAATATATTTACATATGAGGATGGGGAAATAGGTCTATGTGCATATATTTATAGGTTTAGTATTAAGGTAGCAAATGGACATTGGGTCTCCTCCACTCAAGTACTCCCTCATTGCAAGAATACTTTGTTCTATTAAATTGGCATTCCATGATGCTCACCTTCCCGACACAACCACTGACGACAAAGCGGGTGAATAAGCAAATGTGGTGAAGAAAGCTGATCATGCCCGGCTATCAAAGATATAGTGTCTGGGGTCTTAAAGGCCTGAAGGTAAACAAGCAGCCATCTAGCTCAGAAGCAACAAAGCCCACATGGGAGAAATACATCAACCTGTATGATCACAAGGTGCTGAAGGGATCGGTTATCAGGCATCAAAGAACAACCAAAAAAATCATATCATTGTGTGCTCACCTCCATGATACTATCACTGAAGACAAAAGGGTGCATAAGCAAACGTGGCAAAGAAAGTTGATAGTGCCCAGCTATGAAAAGATATAGCATCTGGGATCTTATAAAGGCTTGAAGGTAAACAAGTGGCCATCTAGCTCAGAAGCAACAAAACCCACATGGAAGAAGCACACCACCCTTGTGATCACAAGTTTTTGAAGGGATTAGGGATCAGGCATCATCAGAACAAAACATCATATCATTGTAAATGAGTGGGGGAGTGCAGAGTGGAGACCCAAAACCCATCTGTAGGCCACTGGACATCCCCTTATAGAAGGGTCTCAGGGAGGAGACGAGCCAGTCAGGGTATGATGTAGCAATGATGAAACATACAACTTTCTTCTAGTTCCTAAATGCTTCCTTGCCCCCTAATATCATGATCCCAATTCTACCTTACAAATCTGGCTAGATCAGAGGATTTACACTGGTACAGATAGAAACTGGAAACAAGGAATCCAGGGCAGATGATCCCTTCAGGACCAGTGGTGTGAGTGGTGAAACTGGGAGGGTGTGTTGGAAAGGGGGCACTGATTACAAGGTCCTACATATAACCTCCTCCCTGGGGGACGGACAAAAGACAAGTGGTTGAAGGGAGACGTAGGACAAGACAAGATATGACAAAATAATAATTTATAAATTATCAAGGGTTAATGAGGGATGGGGGAGTGGGGAGGGAGTGGGGGGAAATGAGGAGCTGTTGCCAGGAGCTTAGGTGGAGAACAAATATTTTGAGTATGATGAGGGTAACAAATGTGCTTTACACAAATGATGTATGTATGGACCGTGATAAGAGTTGTATGAGCCACTAATAAAACATTTTTAAAAATTTTTAAATAATAATTCATTTTATTTCCTGGGTGCAGTAATGACTTCAAAAATCTGCTGAAGCCTGCAATCACACAAATCAAACTTTCTGAAGATAAACCGTACGCATTTTCAGACTTTAAACATGATCTGTAAGTATATTTGTTATTGTAACTTCTTCAGATAATCCAGTGCATGTTTGATTGCTCTTTTCTTTTAGAGTTCTTAGAGCCATATTTACTTACCTTAGCCATTTGAATCCAGTGTCTGCAAAATCCCATTTAACTAACTGTCTTTGCAGTTTCAGTTGTCTGACACGTTTGGGTGTTCTATTCCAGGGACCCATCATCCATGTTATCTCCTCCAATAGTAGCCCCTTCTCTCATCTTCTGCAAGTTGTCTCTGGTTATCAACTTCACTCACTCTTTCATCTTCAGCTTCTGTGAAAACAGCTCTACACTTGCCTGGAAATAGTTATTTTTTTCCAAACCATGTTTATTCACCACCTTAAATTATCCTTCCTTTATCTGATGTATTTTCAAGGTTGTCTAGGTTGTCTTAAGTTGAAATTGAAGGTGTCCTGGCGTATTTCTAAAGACTAAAGCTCTTTTGTAATGCCAGCCATCAGTTCATCAGGGTGAACACTCAGATTTCTCTCTTAATCCTGTATAAAGGGTTAACTGTTCCATATTTTTATTATGATCACTTACTTTCAAATTTGCTTATATTTTAAACGATTCAAAGCATCCAGTCAACCAGGAAAGGAAATCCTATGCCAAAGGATTCAACAGGAGGAATTCAATAGGATGAATCATTACAAAAGTTTTGCCAAAGGTGAAAACGATGAAGTGCCACGTGGAGGCCTCTGGAGAGGCCGTGCAGCCAGAGGTGCCATGGCTGAGCTGGAGCCGTAATGGGGCTGTCCAGACGGTGCTGAACCATGGAGAAGACGCGGGCACTGTGACAGACTGCCTGATCCCTCCTCTGCCATTCAAGTAGCTGCTCTTCTACTTAAAAAACCTAACCAGCAGTCAGCGGGCAAGATAGCCTGGGAAATGCAGGTCACTGGGGTCAGCACCTTGGGATACCAAGGAGAGCAGGGAAGGAAATGGTTCTGAAAGCAAATGACAGGCACAAGACATGCCTCATATCTGACCTTTCTTATCTCCCACCACTCCTTGCCTTCTTGTCCTCTTGCCTCCAGTCCATCAATTAGGAGACATTTTTTTTAAACCCCACTTTATTGGGTGTTCGTACAACTCTTATCACAATCCATACATCTATACATTGTGTCAAGCATATTGATAGATTTGTTTCCATCATCATTTTCAAAACATTTGCTTTCTACTTGAGCCCTTGATATCAGCTCTTCTTTCTCTCCCACACCCTCTCTTCCCCTCTCCCACATCCTCCCTCATGAGCGTGTGATGATTTATAAATTATTATTATTATGCTATGTTTTACACTGTCCAACGTCTCCCTTCATCCACTTTTCTGTTGTCTGTCCCCCAGGGAGGGGTTATATGTAGATTCCTGTAATCGGTTCCCCTGTTCTATCCCACCTTTCTTCCACCCTCCCGGTATCACCACTCTCGTCACTGGTCCTGAGGGATTCATCTGTCCTAGACTCCCTGTTTTTCCAGTTCTTTCTGCACCAGTGACACCCTCTGGTCTAGCAGGATTTGTAAGGTAGAATTGGGATCATGATACTGTGGGGGAGGAAGTATTTAAGAACTAGAGGAAAGTTGTATGTTTCACTGTTGCTACACTGCACCCTGACTGGCTTGTCTCCTCCCTGCAACCCTTCTGAAAGGGGATGTCCAGTGTCCTAGAGATTGACTTTGGGTCCCCACTTCACACTCCCCCTCATTCACAATTATATGGTTTTTTTTGTCCTTTGATGCCTGATACCTGATCCCATTGATACCTCATGATTACACAGGCTGGTGTGCATCTTTCATGTGGGCTTTGTTACTTCTCAGCTAGATGTTTATCTTCAATCTTTAAGACCCCAGATGCTATATCTTTCGATAGCCGAGCACCATCAGCTTACTTCACCACCTTTGCTTGTGTACTGCTTTGTCTTCAGAGGCCATGTTGGGAAAGTGAACATCATGGAATGCCAGTTTAATAGAACAATGAGTTCTTGCATTAAGAGTACTTGAGTGGAGGCCCAGTGTCCATCTGCTACCTTAATACTAAATCTATGAGTATATGCACATAGATCTATTTCCCCATCATCATATATAAGTATATTTACATATGTACATGTTTGAGTTACTGAAACCCAAATGGAGGCTGAGCATGATAGTGGGACAAGAAGAAAATAAAAGGAAACAGAGGAAAGAACTAGAAGGCAAATGGCATTTAGAGAGACATTTTATATTATGTTCTGCCCATTCTCATTCTGACTCTTTGTTCATATCATCCCCTCGGTGTGTGATGCTTCCTTGCATCCCTTAAAGTCTTACTCTTTCCCCAAGTCTTAGTTGATGGCCTCTCACCCTTGAAACTTTTCCCTGCAGTCAGAGTTTGTGTTATCACTTTCAAAGTATGCTTTAGGTCTCTGGATTCCTAGAATTCTGTTCCTTAGCCCTCTTTATATCTTAAACTACTAAGTGATCTAAGGGAGTGATTTCATCTGTTCTATGACTTTAAACTTTCATTTAAGTGGTGGTGACTCACAAATTTGAGACTGTCCTCATCTTCAGACCCAGATATATAGCTGAACAGACATTTCCATTTGTATGTTCCATAAATGCCTCCACTCTACTATGTGGAAAACTTAATTCATCATCTATTGAACTCCTCTATGTTGCCTCACACTCAGTAAGTTTCTCCTATCCCACGTTTGTTTATCCATTCCTCCACAGATGGTGGTGTTGATAGCGTCCAGCTTTTTGCTATTGTGGACATTTCTGCGGTAAACATGGGTGGGTGGGTGTTGTGTTTTGTTCTTGGTTGATTTCAGGTATATCCCAAATAGAGAGACTTCAGGACCTGAACTATCTGTGTCTGCATTGTTTAAATGCCAGACTGTGTTCCATTGTGGCTGTACAATTCTGCAGTCCCGTCAGCAGGCTATGAGCATTCACTCTCACGTAGAGGATATTTAGTCTATCTTCCTTTGGTGATGTCACTAGAAAAAGATAGGATGTTTGGTAAAGTAGTGAAAGCAAGTAAAGCCTTCAATG
This sequence comes from Tenrec ecaudatus, assembly GCF_050624435.1. NCBI lineage: Eukaryota > Metazoa > Chordata > Mammalia > Afrosoricida > Tenrecidae > Tenrec > Tenrec ecaudatus. Next base: position 170,495,480 of record NC_134531.1, on the reverse strand, counting down.
AGATGCACTGACACCACAGCCACAATGTTGAACTCAGACATGCCAGTGGTCATAAATATGGCATAGGACTGGCCGACATTCAGTTCTGTCATGCCTAAGGTCATGAATAACAGCCCATTGTATAACAACTCAAAACAAAACAAGATTGGTCAGAGACTTAGATAACATGAAGACATACATCCTAAGAGTAAAGCATATCTGAGCCTGAGCTCACAGGACAAATAATGACATATTGCAAGATCCTCATCATCCCATCTTGTCTTTGTTCTTCTGACCCAGTTTCTTCTGGTATATGAGTCTTCTCGCTGTATCTGGGTGGTTCTTGAGGCAAGAGCTCCCACACCACACTGAGTCATGTACACTTCACTTCCCACTGCACTTGGGCTAGGTTACATTCTTGGATGTTATTATTTCCAGGGATCAAAATGGAAATTGAGGGAAGTGGGATCCTCTAAAGTCCATTTAGCTGTCAGACAGGATTATATCTTCCTACATTTTTCTAGGGTCTGGCTCTTTCTCAAGGGCACTTAGCATTTTTTATTCATTTGCATGACCTCCAATTCTGTAAGGACTGAATCTCTCTTGTAATGTCAGTCATCAGTTCATCTTGTTCCAAATACTTGGGTTACTCTTTAAAGCGTTGAATGTTTCCATATTTTTATTCATGACCACCAATTTTTTTAATTTATGATCACTTGCTTTACAATCTTGCCGCCATCTTGTGCTCTGTAGATCCTTCGTAGACCTCAGAACATTACTTCATTGTCCTGTCTTAACTCCTTGCATCCACATTCTACTCACGAAATATTCCACTTCAAAGCATTCCATCTTTGAAATACTCCACTTCGAAGCATTCCATCCTTGGCCCTTTGTTTTTCTAAGCTATCTCTGCCACTCCCCAAATTTAGCAAGAACTTCTTTGGTAATGAGGAGGCTTCGTTAGACAGTGTCTTAATCATCTGGCTGCTAACCACAAGCTACTCTGAGGGTCAGTTTGGCTGCTTCCCTGAAGATTTAGTCTTGGAAAGCATAAACTACAGTTCTAGTCTATCTTAGAGGGTCACTATAAGATTGACTCAGTAGCAGTGGGTTTGGGGTTGGTCTACGCTGATGACTCCCCAGTCTACACCTCAAGCCCACAATCATATATTCATTGTCGCTATAGCTCCTTTTGACCTCCCACAGGCAAATACAAACGCAACTTGTCCCAGGCTCTACAGATCTGAGAATCTATTTCTCTCCTGGATTTGCTCTCTCTTAGAGTTGGTTGGCAATAATTATAAGTTGCTACAGTTATTAAGGAAAAGTGCTTACTTCCCTGAGAATGTTCACTGGTGGTACTCAGTCAGGTATGGGGATGTAAGGAAAGCTAGTTCTTGCTTTGGTACTAGAGCAGGCATCTGTTATCTGCAGAGCTCAAGAATCTGCCCTTAAAGAATCAACTGCCCTTATCACTTCCTGGCCCCAGATCTTCAACAAAAACCTACAGAGGCACATGAAGATGGGTGGACCAACGACATGTAGAATGATTGACCATATAGGGCAGGGGTCTTCAACCTACGGCACACGGGCCACATGCGGCTCCCCGAGGACATTTATGCGGCCCGCCAGGTGTTTTTGCGCGTTGTTTTCTTACTTCAAAATAAGATATGTGCGGTGGGGTCGGTGCACTCGGAGCTGTCGAAGTGGGAGAGCGGAACTGGAACCTGGGGGCACTACGTCTTTCTGAAGCTTCTCCGGGGCCAAGGTTTTCCAGAATCACTGTGAACCCGCTGTCTCCGTGTGTGCCAAGTGCGGCTGCGAGCTGCTCTCCAGCCGCTCCACGTACGGTACGAGCACTCGTCGCCGTGGCCAGCCGTCAGGGAGACCGTCCACGATGACGCCTGATGCCTTTATGGTGTCCTGCGGTAAATGCGGCCACGGGCTTGGCCTCGAGTTCCTTTCCTCAAAGATGGCCCCAAGCGGGGGCAGGCCCGCTTCTGAACAGTCAGCAGCTCCCTGAAGTTCATCCCCAAAGGTAACACATCTGCTTCCATGGGGAAATAAGCGGGCAGCCCAACCCCAAGCAGCCACAGGCTGACCTTCAGTCAGGGACCTGACCTTCAGGCAGGGAGGGCTGGATGGGAAGAGGGGTTGTTTCCTGACCACCCTGTGCCAGGATGGGGCTGAGGGCTGGTTCATCTTGGCCTCCAAGGCTCGAGGCTGGGACTCTGGTCTTAGGGTGTCTGTGTCTTGAAAGACTTAACACCCTTGGCTTTTCTCCTCAGCCTGGCAACCCCTCCCTGCCTGTCTGGTCTCACCCCTCTGAGCCCCAATTCCCAAAGGGGCTCCAGCCCTCACCAGGGCCCGTGCTGACCCCTAAGTTGTGTGAGCAGATGCAACCACTACAAGGCCATGTCCCAGTGGGTGGCTCCAGCCCGGTCACTGCATGAATCGCTCTGGTCAGATCCTTCCAGGCTCACCAGGGCACTGAGGGTCTGTGACCTGCTGGGACATGCAGGCCCATGGCACAGCCCCTGAGTCCCAGGTCTCCATCTGTGTGGGAGAGCAGCCACTGATCCATGGTCTTCCTACCAGTCCCCGGTGGGGCCTGGGAGGTCTTGTCCCACAGTCTGTACCTGCCAAGCCTGCCCCAGGAGAGTAAGTCCAGAGCTCCTGGTGGTGGCCTCACCCTCTCCCGCCCCACCCTCTCCAACTTTCTGAACTGATCGGCTGGAAACTAATAAAGCAAGGAGACCCAGCAGGCTGCCGTGTCCATAACTGGGTCTGTCTCCACCCTTAAAAAAATGCAGCGTGCATAGGAATTTGTTCATAGTTTTTTGGGGCTTTTTTAGCTATAGTCCAGCCCTCCAACAGTCTGAGGGACAGTGAACTGGCCCCCTGTTAAAAAAAAGTTTGAGGACCCCTGATATAGGGATTTTATCACTTTTTTCAAACACTCAAGTATTTGAAACCCCTTTTGCCTTCCCCCAGGGTAGACCCCCTCCCATTGTTCTCCTGTGTGCAGCACTGAAGATTTATGTCCTTCTACAATGTGACTCCTGGTTCTGCCTCCAGCATTCTCCATTAGCTCCATCTGCCCCTGAGGTAGAAGCCCTGGTGGTGGCGTGGTTACCAGTTGGGCAAGGTCTGCGGTTTGTAAATCTCCAGCTGCTGTGAGGTGGAAAGACAGGGCTTTCTACTCCCATAAAGATTGACAGTCTCGCAAATGCACAGGGCAGTTCTACTTTGTCCTACGGGGTTGCTATGAGTTGGCGTCTATTCGATGACAGTGATTGTGGTTTTAGTTTTTTGCCTTTGAGATAAGGGCCTAAAGCTGAATTGCTGTGCTGTTTCTCATTCCTGTATCTCTCCTTACCTTCTCCCTCCTGCCTTGAATTTGCCCCCCCCCCATTGTTCATACATTTCATCTTGTTTGTCCTTACTTTTTTTTCAGATTCATATTATGATTTGCCTTCTCCAGAAACCTGCTTCTACTCACCCAAGGCAGAGTCATGTCCCCCTCTTTGGGATTTCATAAAACCAGATGCTGTGAAGACAAGGCCAACTCCTGGAGACTGCCTGAGGGTCAGAGAGCAGCCATGCTCCATACCATTGTCAGTGGCTGACTTGTCTAGGTGAAGAATTTTCTAAATGGACATTCACCACCAACCTTTCTTTTAGCAGTGGAAAAAAGTATTTCCATCACTCAGACTTCTTTAGACTTCCATACGAAAAAACATGTTCCAAACACAGTACTGTCAAGTCACTGAACAGATAGTGACCCTATAGCACTTCTAGAGCTGTAAGACTCTATAGAAGCAGACCGCTCCACTGTCACCCAAAAGGAAATGGCTGGATTCGAACCACCAAACTTTCAGTTACCAACCTAATGCCTAATTGACCATGCCATCTTGGCTTCCAGTTTCCAAATACGAAACTCACTGTCATGGAGCTAATTTTGACCCCTTGTGGCTAGTGAGTTGTGTGTTGGGCACAAGGTCAGCAGTTTGAGACGATCAGCTTCTCCACAGGAGAAAGAGAAGGCTTTCAACTACCATGAAAGGATGCATTCTTGGAAACCCACAGGGCAGTTCTGTGTCCTATAGGGCCCCTATGAGATGGCCTCCACAGTACCTTCTAAATATAGAATTCCTGCATTAGCCACTTTGTCCAAATTGCTAATTAATTTATAGCTTTTCTGCCCATGACTTTATCTTGCCTGGCTACTTTGCACAAAGCCAAGATCTTCCTGTTTCTTCACTTCCAAATCTCCAAAGGCCTAGAGCTGTACTGGTGACACTTTGACACGTTTGCTGGAATAATAAAAAAAAATGCAATCTTTATGTCTTAATTTTATATTTTTTATATTGATCATAACCAGGTAGGGAATGTAGTGCTTATAAAATACTAGAGGTTTAAGTCGATGATAAAGGTTTCATATTCTTAGAACATGAGCTTGAAATTCTACAAAACATTTTATTTTCATGGGAAAAAATATATTTGGCACATACCCTTGATATGTCTCCCACTTCCTTTCCAAGTATTCCTTAGAAACACTTATACAATTGTTCTATAGACCTACTGAAGACAGGCCTTTCTCTACTCATGCTGCCTCAATTCTGCAACATTCACAATGGGAGATGGTATTTTTGAAAACTTTAGCAGACATTCTCCTCCAGACCTCTGCAGTGCTTTTGTTTCAACAAGTTGTGCTTAGTGATTGAGAGTTTGCGATTCAATTATTATTTCATTCATTTAATTCCATCAGTATGGTGGAATTTATAAAAAGAAAAAAGAAACTTGAAATCATTGACAACTGAAGCAGGCACATTTAAAATACACGTGACAGGGAATCAAATTGTGAAATGTTCTCTCTGTAATCCTCATCAAAGAGTGTACTCTGGCAATGATTCCTTACTCCATGGGAGAAAATATAATCGGCTTCAATTTCTTTTTATTTATTAATCATTTTATTAGGGACTCATACAACTCTTATCACAATCCATACATACACCAAATATGTAAAGCACATCTGTACATTCATTGCCCTCATCATTCTCAAAACATTTGCTCTCCACTTAACCCCCTGGTATCAGGTCCTCATTTTTTTCCCTCCCTCCCTGTTCCCCCCTCCCCACTCCCTCACGAACCCTTGATAATTTATAAATTATTATTTTGTCATATCTTGCCCTGTCCAACATCTCCCTTCACCCACTCTCCTGTTTTCCATCCCCTAGGGAGGAGGTTATATGTAGATCCTTGTAATCGGTTCCCCCTTTCCAACCCACCCTCCCAGTATCACCACTAACACCACTGGTCCTGAAGGGATCATCTGCCCTGGATTCCCTGTGTTTCCAGTTCCTATCTGTATCAGTGTACATCCTCTGGTCTAGCCAGATTTGTAAGGTAGAATTTGAGTCATGATAGTGGGGTGGGGGTGAGGGGAAGCATTTAGGAACTAGAGGAAAGTTATATGTTTCATCAGTGCCACATCACACCCTGACTGGCTCGTCTCCTCCATGTGAGCCTTCCGTAAGGTGATGTCCAATTGCCTACAGATGGGCTTTGGGTCTCCACTCTGCACTCCCACTCTTTCACAATGATAGGGTTTTTTGTTCTGATTATGCCTGATACCTGATCCCTTCAACACCTTGTGATCACACAGACTGATGTGCTTCTTCCATGTGGGCTTTGTTGCTTCTCAGCTAGATGGCCGCTTATTTACCTTCAAGCCTTTAAGACCCCAAACACTATATCTTTTGATAGTCGGACACTATCAGCTTTCTTCACCACATTTGCATATTCACCCACTTTGTCTTCATCGATCATATCAGGGAGGTGAGCACACAATGATATGATTTTTTGTTCTTTGATACCTGATAACTGATCCCTTCAGTGCCTCATAATCACGCAGGCTGGTGTGCTTCTTCCATGTGGCCTTTGTTGCTTCTGAGCTAGATGGCTGTTGTTTACCAATCTGCTTCAATTTCTGTTACCATCATTTCTCAGCCACTATCAAGCCTTGCACAGAGCCCTGGTGTTATAGTGGTTATGCATTAGGCTGCTAATGAAAGGTCAGCATTTCTAAATCACCAGCTACTATACTGGGGGGGGGGACTTTCAAACCTCATAAAGAGTTACAGATTCAGAAACATACAGGGACAGTTCTACTGGGAGAGTTGGAATCAACTTAATGGCAATGTGTTTGGTTTTGGATTTATCAAGTCTTACAGATTCTTTCTTGACAGTCTTTCATAGCCACCCCTTTCTTTTTGTTTTATCTACAGCAACCTTATGGATGGATGCCATAATGCTTCATACAATTTCTTATGCAGTGATTCTGTAAAAAATATTAAATAGTGCTAACATATTTTTTAAAGGTGGTAATAGTAGTAGTATGTCAATAAATGTTTCACAACCCGTTCTCTGGAGAACTAAGGCCGTTTTGTGATGCTTGCCAGCTTCCATGGTGTAAATACTTACACAGAAACAGATTTCAAACCATCTACTTGATGCCACTGGAAGAGGATATGAGAAGATGCATATAGTGGGTTATATATCAGACTGTTGCAGTAGGCTAGGTTCTCTAGAGAGAAAACCAGTGAGAGAGAGGTACAGAAAGAAATTAACTCACACTGTTACAGAAGTGAGTAAGTCATATTTGGTTCAAGTCCGTAGGTCAGATGTTAAAGTGGAGGCTTTTCCTAACTGATGGAGCTGCTGGGCTCATGAGCCAGCTAATGGGAATACCATAGACTGGTGGAGGCAGAAGCAGATGAATCAGTAGGCAATATGGCAAGCCACTGATAGCTCCCAGAATCAGCAGACAATATGGTGGACCGCTGGCTCAAGTCCAAAGAACTGGAGATTAATGAGACTGGTCAACTAGAAAAGGAGAGAAGTTTTCTGACAGAGTGGGCTTAAATAGAAGTAGGCCATACGCCCCGAGGAAACGTCTTTTTAATTACAGGTTTTTGAACTGAGCCAGGAGGCGATACTCCTCCCTAATACTCTTATAACTGCTTTACTGATCAGAGCAGATCCCATTGTGGAGTTGTGTACATTATGGTAAGTTATATAATGGGAAGGCTTCAACTGCCAAACTACTGATAATCCTGGCCCAACCAAGTAGAAGAAAATCTAACACTCACAGCGGATAAATGCAAGGTCAGCAGTTTGAACTTACTAGTTGCTCCTGGGAGCAAGATGAGGCTTTATGTTCTCATAAGGTTTTTCAGCCACAGAAATCCAAAGGGGCAGTTCCACCCAGTCCAATATGGTTTCAAGGAGTCACAATTGCCTCAGTGGGAGTGAGTTTGGTTTAGGTTTTGAGTGTATAAATTGGTGCATGTTGACTCCAATCTACCATTGGCTGGAAGATTAATTTTTCCCAAACCAAACTCATAATCACCAAGCTGATTCTGAGTCATAATGACCCTCTAAGACAGAGTAGAATTGCTTCTTAGGAGTTTCCAAGAGTATAAATCTTTACAGAAGAAGGATACCTCATCTTTCTCCCTTGGAGTAGCTGGTGGCTTTGAACTGCCAACCCTGCAGTTAGCAGCCCAATGTGTAATATACTGCACTACCAGCTCAGGAATCTACTTAAGATTTTACTGATAAGTATTTATAAATAGCAGTCAATCCACTTTTCTCTATCACCACAAATATTACCCACTTGGTTGGGGATTGCATTAGTCACTGATTATATATATATATATATATATATATATATATTTTTTTTTTTTTTGGTGGTGGTGGTGGTAGTGGTGGGTGGTGGTGGGTGGTGGTGGTGGTGGTGGTGGTGTCTGTTTTCACTCTTATCCTCATGCAACACTTCCACAAAGCATGATCTTTTAAAAATCTTAATTAGGCTGTGTCACTTGTAAGGCAGCAAGGCTTTATGACACCAGGGACTTTGCCAGTGATGTCCCCTAAAATTGTGTAGTGCACTGTGTGTGCAGTCAATGATACTCAGCTTCCTTGACCTCTACTTAAAATCCTTTATTGTTTTTCATTACACTTAGGCTGTAATGTTTCATTATAATATAATTCTTATCTCTAACATGACCTCCAAGGGTCTGTGTGATGTGACCCAGTTCTCTCTCCAGCCCCAGGTAAATGTTTCTTATTCATTGAACTTAAAATCACAAGCTTACTTTAATGCTACCTCCCCCACCCCACTATCATGACCCCGATTATACCTTACAAATCAGGCTATATCAGAGCAGGTACATGGGTACAGATAAGAGGTGGAAACACAGGGAATCAAGGACAGATAAACCCCTCAGAACCAATATTGAGAGTAGCCATACCAGGAAGGTAAGGGGAAGGTGGGAGGAGAAAGGGGGAACTTATCACAATGATCTATCTCTAATGTCCTCCCAGGGGGACAGACAACAAAAAAGTGGAAGGGAGACATCAGTCAGTGTAAGACAAAAAAAATCATAACTTATAAATTATCAAGGGTTCTTGTGGGAGGAAGGGTGGAAGAGGGAGGGGAAAAAATGAGGAACTGATACCAAGTGCTCAAGTAGAAAGAAAATGTTTTGAAAATGATGATGGCAACAAATGTACAAATGTGCTTGACAAAATAGATGGATGTGTGGATTGTAATGAGTTGTATGAGCCCCCGATAAAGTGATTTTTAAAATCACAAGTTTAATATTAGTTACTAAGCAAATCCAACTAAACCAGACTTATTTCCATCAATTCTGACACATCACAACCCTATAGGACAGAAGGCACAGAGATTACAGAAACAGACTGAAAATTGTTGTCCTGCAAAGCAGTGGGTGGGTTCAAACCATCAACCTTCTGGTTAGCAGTCAAGTCCACCATCAGAGTTCCAGGTTATTCGGATGGACACCTGTTTATTCAAATTATTTCTAAATTAAAATCTCAAGGCAATTCTGTTTGATTTGCTAATATGCTAAATTTTATTCTTCAAATAGAAATGTGAATTTTAAATAGAGTATAAATGAAAATTTTCGGGCAATTCTGTTTGACTTGCTAATATGCTGAACTCTTAAATAGTGTAAGTATTATAAATGGCAAACACCACTATTATTCCTGTGCTGACCACAGCTATGTGACTATATTAGGATCAAATCAATGAATTATCATCATTTACTCCCATTTTTCTGTATTCTCAATTCTAAATCTTCCTGATTATAGTGGACAAATGCAGCAGACACTTAAGCCATATCGACAATTGGGGATATATTTTGGGGAGAAAGGGACTGGGAATACAAATAAACCCATGATTTAACCAGAACTCAGAATTTTGTTTTCCCTTGACACAGACTTGACATAACCAGAAATATACCCAATTCGAGTTAAATTTGCATCTAGAATCTCTCACCCAAATTCACTTGACTTCTAGGATAAATTCACTTAGTTTCCTAAGGGTTTAGGCTACTCAAAATTAAGCTGTTTACTCTACTTATCTTAGAGATGCTTAAATGGCATCCAATTGGATTCTACCAATCGCTTGTCATTGTGTGCAGCAGAAAGCGCTAAGGTAAAGCACTCAACTACGAAGTAGGAGGCTGTGGTTCGAAGCCAGGCAGCGGATCCGCAGGAGAAAGACCCAGGGATCTGAGTGCATGGGTTAAGCATTGGACTGCTAACTGAAAGGTCAGCAGTTCAAATGCACCTTGTGGGGACAAGATGAAGTAGTCTATGCTTCTGTAAAGATTTACAGTCTTGGAAACACTATGAAACAGTTCTACTCTGTCCTACAGGGTCATGATGAGGTAGAATTGACTTGACAGCATTGGGTTTATATATAATTCATCTTAATTTATTTGCACCCTCATTTGACCAGGAATTGGAATTAATATTAGAGTCAATACCCATGCTTCAATTTTCTCTTGGGGGTTGATTTAATTTATAGGGACCTCACTGGGGAAGGGTGGGTGCACTGATTTATTGTCATCCTTCCAAGCTACTGTCTGCTGAGAAGTCCTTACAGTTTCTCAGTAACAGCCTGCAGGGGCTTCTGCTGCCTCCTCCCCACGTCCATCGGTGGGCGACTCCAAGTCCAGTGCTCTCCCACTACTCCTTTCAGACGCTCCCTTATTTTAATCTTTTGATTGAGAGCTCTTACAGATAGCTTTTGATTGAGAGCTCTTACAGATAGCTTTTGATTGAGAGCTCTTACAGATAGCTTTTGATTGAGAGCTCTTACAGATAGCTTAACATTCCACCGTCCAATCTCATCAAGCAGTAGTACACAGTGGCTACCCCAATCAGTTGCAAAACATTTTCTTTCGTCTTGAACTCCTTAATTCCAGCCCCCTGTGGAAAAGGAGTCTTTTTCTAAATAGATGGTTAGCTACATTTCCTCCTCAAGGATGTGGCTTTAAGAAGAATGTGGGGGGAAAATAAGAATGTGTTCTTCCTGAAGCAAGACTATCATTAGTGAGGATTTGTTTTTTTAAATTATGTTTCTTCTTGAATCCTAAGAGATCTTTTATTTGTCCTAAAAATTATGAGGATAGGACTTCTGAAAAGTGCTTATTTAGAGAAAATGGAGAAACAACCCCCTGAAATGTGTGCTGATGCTCAACAGATTTATCAAATGAGTGCTGGAAAACCGTGCAAGAGTCAAAGCAAGCAGGAGCTCCCTGCTCCTGCGTTGTCACCAGCCACATTTGTTGTAACTAAGGCCTTTCTCCCTTTGACTTCCAGGCAGCAGATGGTCAAGTGGAAGCTTGAAGAAGGCAATTTCAGTGCTGAGACAGAAAGTAAACATTTTACACCAGAGGTTGGCTGACTGTTGCTCCCGGGTCAGATTTGGCCTAGCTTGTTGTACAATAGAAACAATGTACATTTTTTAAAGGTTGTTAAAAGAATAAAGATTATGTAACAAGACCCATGTGGTCCACAGAGCCTAAATTGCTACCTGGCTCTGCAGAATGTACCAACCTTGTTTTGTATCATTGGTTAACAAAACAATGTTACCCTTGTGCAGAAAGTAAAAAGATGCATGGCAAAGGAGAAGATGTCTTACCTCTTTATATAAATATACTCCTATAGCTGTGGCATTGCAAAGAAACAAAAACCCACATACATAAAACTCACTTTTTGTAAAAATAACGAACTTTATTTAAATCACTGAAGAAAAAATACCAGCTCCCCTTGGTCCCCTCTCTTCTCTGCCATACCCACCAGGAACCCTTATTCTTTGGGCATTTTCTATAATAGTTTTGTTGTTGCTGTTGTTTTGCCATATCTTACATATCCTTATCTATCCATTCACATACTATTCTGTTGTTTGATCCCATCAAGTAGGTTTATAATTATCAATGCTATCAGCTCCCCAATCCCTCCTTTCCTCCACCCCTCTCTCTTTCTGTATCCTCAGGGGATCATTACTGCTGTTACTCATTCTAGACTTTCATGTACTGAATGATCTTAAATATACAGATGAACATACACTAATCTAACATGCTGATGAGATCAAACAAATACAAGTTATAATAGTAAGGACAGTAAATATTAGAAAACTATAGGACAGTTATGTGGTCCATCAGTACCATACCACACCTGGATTTTTCATCCCTTCCATGTGGCCCTTCTGTGCGGGACTGTCCAATTATCTTACAGGTGGTTTGGGGACCTCCACCACATCCACACCCCTTCACATCTTTTTGGTTGCTTTTTTTTTTTAACTTCTGATACCTCTTGTTGTCAACACCTCATGATCACACATGCTGGTGTGCTTCTTCCATGTGGGCTTTGTTGCTTCCCTGCTAGATGGCTGCTTGTTTAACTACAAGCCTTTAAGACCCCAGATGCTATATCTTTTAATGGCTGGGTACCATCAGCTTTCTTCACCACATTTGCTTACGTACCCATTTTGTCTTCAGCGATCATGTCAGGAAGGTGAATATCATACAGTGCCACATTATTAGAACAAACCATTCTTGTACTAAGGTACGATTTAAGTACTTGGTGGAGGGGGGGTGGTGGAATGAGCTGATACCTAGGGCTCAAGTAGAAAGAAAATGTTTTGAAAATGATGGCAACATATGTACAAAGGTGCTTGACACAATGGATGGATGGATGGATGGATGGATGGATGGATGGATGGATGGATGGATTGTGATAAGAGCTGCAAGGGCCCCCAGTAAAATGACTTTTTTAAAAAGGTGTCAAAAGATTTAAGTAGTCTTCGGGCCTGTGAAAAGACATTCTGCTGGCACTGCACTGTGCTAAGCTATGGAAGACTCTACGGGCTTTGTCTGATCCCCGAGTCTTTAGAATACCACCCAGGGACACCCAAGATCTCTTGTTCTCCTGAACCATGGAGAAGCATGGGTAACTTTAAGGCTTCAAAAGCCAGGCAAATAGAGACTGCTGTAAAGCCATTTCTACTCAGAGGTTTGTCAGCTTGCTGGGCAGAACCTGAATGGAAGAGCACTCACTATCTCCTCCACTCTTGCTCATTCCAAGTCAATGGTGGGCTTTTGTTGTCTGCTAGAGCAGGGCCTGGGAAGGAGATAAGACAGTGCCCCCTTTCACAGAGAGCCACCAACTGCGAAGCTCTCTTCACTTCTCTCTGAGCCCCTTCTCTATGGCTCTGTGGAAATATTGCCAGGATCTGGGCCAAGCAGCCTTCCTCTGACTCATCAAGAATTTCCCAAATTTGCCTTTGCCAATCCAGACGTTGGGATTCTGAAACTGAAGAGCCAGGACAAGATTTCTGGTAGTTACTTATTGGATACTGCAGCATCTTCTGTGTTCTGAGTCATTACATGGAGAATACTGAGCTGATTGAATGAGTAAGGGACAAAGGGAAACAGATATACTGAGGGCACATAGACATGTTGATTAATGTTTCCAAAATAATAATGCAGGACATACTTCGGACAATTTGGGATTTTTTTGGACAATTTGTTTTAATGTTCATGATCATTAATATATAATACCAGTCTTCCACTAGACTGAAGCACAATGGAGGTAGAGATTATGTTTCTCTTGTTCCTCACTGTATAGAAAGTACACAGAACTTGTCTAACACCTAGAACTTCAACAGATATTTGGTGACTGAAGTATAGATTAAGTTAACTCCCTAGCGTGACATTCCTCTCCTGTAACAAAGTGGGGAGGAGGCCCTGAGCCGATATGCTAATCTGCTCCTCTACTGACCCACTTTCTGAAGCAGCTACACTAAGGCAGTTAGCATCCTCTGCCACTAATTCAAAAGTGAGCCATTCCTTTGGGTTTTGTTTCCTTTGCCAAAATGCTCTTTTCTCCTGTCTAATCATTAGCCAACTTTCCTTTATTCAGAATATACCTTAAAACTGATATTTTAAAAAAAAACTATTTAAAAATGGACATCACAATGAAAAAAAAAATTTTTAAGAGGGACATCACTTGTCTATCCCTTCCATGCTGTTAAGGAATGAAATATATACTGAGCAATTACCATTATTCTAGGCACTGGGAATATAAATATAAACACGGCAGATGAGGATGTTGCTTAAATACATAAATAATGTGTCTTTAAACCACCATAAGTGCTAATAAAACACAAAAAATGCAGCGTGACTGAAAGGGAGACCCTGATATGGGGTTCAAGAAAGGATTCTCTGAGGAAGGCTGTTAATAACTGCATGATGGCAGGAGGGCTAGGCGTGGAGTATTTGGAGAGCATCTCTTGCAGGAAGAGGAAGGAGCTGATGGAGATACAAGCTTGTGGTGGTCTTAGGAAAGCAAGGTGAGAGCCGAGGGAGCCAGGAGGAGATTGGTAGAAGGTGAGGGCACAGAGCCGAGCAGTGCCAGATCAGGCAGAGCCCTGCAGCACCAAGGAACCAAACCCACTGTCGTGGAGTTCATTCTGACTCATAGAAACCCTGTAGGTTGCTCCATGGGATTTCTGAGACTGTAAATCTTGAAGGGAACAGACAGCCTCCTCTTCCTCCTGAGGAGCAGATGGTGAGTTCAAACTGCTGACTTTACTGTTAGCAGCCCAACATTTGACCTGTTGTACCACAAGGGACCAATGGGTCCCTTTGATTCTGATCCATGGAAACTTTGGGAGGCTTTGAAACTCGAGTGGGACATGCTCTGACACATGTTTCCAAAAGTTCACCTGCCTGCTGTCTATAAAAGTAAAATCATAGACAAAATAAAAGGAACGTACATAGCAAGTGACCAATATGTTCTAATTGGGCATATTAATAGGAATCTAGAGTGTGGGTACAGGTGACAGGTCACTGTGCTTGTGCAATAATGTTGAGGCTAAAGGCATAAATTTGGGAGTCATCAATGGACATTTAAACTGTGGGATTCTGTGAAACTTCCTGATGAAAGGGTCTGGTTAGAGAAGGCAAGAGGGCCCTCAGCCAAGTGGTATCACTCCAACATGTGGAACGAAGATGGAGAAAGCAAATTAGCCATCAAAGGAGAGTGGGAAGGAACAGTCAGTGAGGCATAAAGAAACCTCGGGGTGCAACCACGGAGGCAACGCTGGGTTACATAGTGTCCCCCATGTCCAGCTAGAATGTCAGCGTGGGCTCCCATTTGAAATAGAATCTTTGCAGATGTAATCAGTTCCATTCAGATGAAGTCAGTGAATTGTCAGCCTATTGACATCAGGTCCATTCCAACTCATCAAAACTATCTATATTGTTTCTGAGACAGTAAATCTTTATGGGAGCAGACAGTCTCATCTGGTTCCTGTGGAGTGGCTGGCAGTTTTGAAACCCTCAGTCCACAATGAGTAGCTCAGTGCTTACCCCACAGCACTGCAGGTAGACCCTAGCTCCAAGAACCATGTTCTCAGAAGAAGGCTACCCACAGGGGAGACAGTTAGGTGGATGAAGAGATGGAAGCGATACAACCGCAAGCCAAGGGGTACTAAGGATGCTGGTAGCCATCACCATGAAGAAGAGGCAAGAAAGTATCCTTCCATGGAGATTTCCAAGGGACCATGGCCCGTTGGACACTCTGAATTTGGCGTTCTAGTTTCCAGAACTAGGGGAGAATATGTTTGTATTGTTTTAAGCCATCTCATTTGTGGTAATTAGTTACAGTGAAGCTACAAAACTAACACGGAAGCCAAGAAAATGAAGTGTTTTACAAAGGGGAAGATGATGGGTCCTTGGGCATGTTGCTAAGAAGATGTGGACTGGCAGAGAACCATTGCATCAGGGAAGGAGGCGGTCTCAGAACCATCTCAGAGGGAAGTTTAGGGAAAATTCTGATTGGAGAGAATCAAGGGGTAAATGGAGGAGCATAAACTTAAGACCGTGGTAATAAACAACTTTTCAGAATCATTTTTCAGTGAAGAAGAATGAAATCAGGGTAATGATTGTAGCATATGTAATCAAGGGAGGGAGGTGGAAAAAACACTGCCATTCTAGAACATGCATGTAAGCTAATGTAAATTATCTAGTAGAGAGGAAAATTGATGATGTAGGGAAGAAAGGGAATTTTTGTAGGTCCTATAACCTTGAAAAAGTAGGAGAATGGGGTTCAGAACTCCAGTGGAAGAGCTGACCTGGGATGGGAGTACATCAGTGGGAAGATGAGGAATGGCATCTTTGATGACCTACTGTTGTTTATTGTTGTTGTTGTTTAGCCTACTGTTCTCAATGAAGA
Source organism: Tenrec ecaudatus (assembly GCF_050624435.1). Lineage (NCBI taxonomy): Eukaryota > Metazoa > Chordata > Mammalia > Afrosoricida > Tenrecidae > Tenrec > Tenrec ecaudatus. The sequence goes on along the minus strand of NC_134531.1, from coordinate 170,479,883 downwards.
ATGAGGCAAAATCATTAGCTGAGCTTGACTTGGGGCCAAGGGTGGGGACTAAAGATTTGAGAGGAAAGCAGAGCAGAAATTTTGTGCAGTACTGCCGAGGGTTGAGCTTTGAGATTTGTGGCTGGCGGTGTTATTTATCCAGCATGTCAGCTGCTCAGGTTACGGTGCACAGTCCATGAATAAGAGTTGGGGAAACTGCTTATATGCAAGATTTTAAATAATAGCAGAGTCTACAGGAGGTGAAAAAGAGACACAATGCCACATGGGGGAGGGGTCTGGATATGAAAGAGTTGGTTGGTCAGTAGACTGAAAACTTGATGGTAGGAAGAAGCACTTTCGTGTAGGCACCCCCAAAAAGGGGAAGCTGAATGATCGTGGGTGTCATGAGAAAGAATGATATTGAAATTGAGGTTTTAGAAGTTGAGGTGAGGACGGTTTTTGAGGTAATGATGGGAGGGGCTGGAATGGAGGAAGAAACCACATACGAGAAACTTTGGGTTTCCTGTGTAGTTCTTGAGTCCCCAAAGGTGAGGGCATAAATGGAATGGAGAAGAAATATGTGAGCCCGGGAGTCATTTGTGACTAATGCTTCTGACTTCTTTCTATTGGCACCCTCTCATCAATTTTTAGTCCTATACATTTGTTTCCCAGTTGCTTCATGTTCATTCAATCAAATGTACTCAAGGGCTGTATTCTGAAGCCTAAACGGCACAAAGAGGCAGTGAAGGATTCAAAAAAAGAGGAAACAGAGGTTCACATCAAGGAAGAGTTACAATTAAGCAGGTACAAAATCTGCAACTAAAAAACCAACTTTAAAAGGCAGCAGCAAAAGTAATCTGTCACCTGGGTCACAGAAGGTTTGAAGGCAGGGCCTCAGGATTCTATTTCATCTACATCACACTTAGTATCTGCACGGATTGTATGTTCTGATTATTTGTATTGCACTGAGCATCCAACAGCTTGAATATATGCTTACTAAATGTTGACTGGCATCTTTAGTATCTTTGGTAAAGCTTCAAGCATGATAACATAAGAATGATAAAAATTGGACTTCTGGCAAGATGGCGACAGAGTAACACATACCAGAGGGACTCCACAGAATTCAGCCAAGGAGAGTTGCTTAAAGGGAAATTCAACAATGCTGGAATGCAGAAGCATCATAAAGATAAGTAGGCACAGACCCTCAAGGTTTTGAGGGGCTGAGAACTTTTGGTTTACCTCAGTGGAGGCAATCTGGGGCTTGACCTTGGCCCCACCACTGTCTCTGCCAAGCTGGGACCATGTGGAACCTGTAGAGCGACTTGGTCTCAACACAGCCACAGCTTGCCGCTGCCGCCTCAGAGCAGGAACTGCTGCTGCCTCTGAGCAGGTATTAAACCCTTGTAGCTCCACTGGCAGGGATCTCCACTCAGCTACATTATTGCTTTGTTTCCATCTCTTTACTATATCACCCCAGCCCCCACCCCTCTCCCCTGCCCGACACAGGCTCAGTGGGCTTGCTTTTTAACTTCTTTTTCTCCTTTGTCTCTTTCTTGGTCTCTCACACTCTCCTGTTAACCTCCAGATCACTCGCCTTAGCCTAGGGCATTTAGGCCTGTGCCACACCCAACTAGGTGAGTTCCACCCTGTGGACCTAGTGAGGCTGGGAAAAGCCCTGCTGACCCCCACTAGGGGATATTCTACTCAACTTCTTACTGCGGAATTCCTGCCTGTGTGCCTGGAGGCACAAAGCAGCTACCTCTTCTCAACCTCTGCAACACCAAAGCAGGCAACCCACCAGCCTTCTGGGTCACTCCACTGAGAGGGAAGCCACAGGAGGATAAAGTGGAAGGTTAATTTCATAGTGAAATAAGCTATAGGCAGTTCGAAGAAGCATTCCTACAAGTCTCCCAGAGATAGCCAGTGCTCTTCATCTCCCTGGAAAATGGCACCTGGCTCCTGTAAAACAACACAATGCAAACAGCCATCAGCCCCAATGACCTCAATGAAAAAAAAACAGGAGAAACAAAAGGCAATGGAAAAAGGTGTCCTGAACATAATGATATGCATAAAAGAAGCAGACATTGAGCTGCCACAGAAAGAAATTTTCAGAATGGCACTTGGAGTCATACAGGATATGAGGGAAACAATACAGAAAAAGGATAAAATGATAGAAGAGGTAAAAGCCATAAATCAAAGAGAAATACAAGAGCTTAGGGAGGAGATAACAAAAACCAGCAGCAGACACATGGACCTCGAGAAGCTACTGGAGGAATCAGAGAACCACATCAGTGACTTGGAGGACAGCCAAGCAGAAGTCAACAAACATGAACAAAAATCTAATAAGATCATCAGAGAAGATGAAGAAACCTTAAGAACTATCTCTGATGCTGTGAAGCGGAACAGCATTAGAATTATTGGCTTACCACAGGAAGATGCAACAAAGAAGTCATTGAAACAATTGTGAGAGAGTTCTTGGAGGAAAGTTTCCCCAGCTAAATGAATGAAAACCAGGCAACCATTCAGAAGGCTGAAAGAACACCACCTAGACTGAATCCCAAGAAGAAGCACCAAGGCACATAATAGTTAAATTATCCAACTTTGAGGAAAAGGAGAAAATTATGAGAACAGCTAGGGAAAAACAAGCAATCACATATAAAGGTTCCCAAATAAGAATATGCTCAGACCTATCAGCAGAAACTATGAAGAAGAGGAGAGAGTGGAGTAACATATTCCAAAACCTGAAGGAAAACAATGTAAACCCAAGAATACTCTACCCAGCCAAATTTTCGATCAAGATAGATGGAGAAGTAAGAGTCTTCCCAGACAAGGAAAAACTCAAATAATACGTTAGAAGAAACCCAGCCCTACAAAAGATCCTTGCTGACCCAGTATGGGCAGAAGAACAACACTCACCAAGCATAAATAAGAGACCACCACAGAAAACAACCTCAGAGGGCAAAAAAGAGAAAACAGACCTCAAGATAGCATTGACTTAAATATAGAAAAACTTGAAAGGCTGCTGAGGTAAGCTTAAAAAAAAAAAGGCAAAGGGGCATAGGGAAAAGGCTAGAGTATACAAACATTCCTGGAGTTAGGACCAAGTAATATGGCAAGGACCAGACCAAATACAGGGATGCACATGGTAGACAACTAAAAAGGAGGTGGGGAAAGGAAAAAAAATAAAAATGAAAAGGGTAGTGGGGTCACAGGGCACTAACCCACCCAAGGGGAGGGTATTGTTTGTGTCTCCACAGGGAAAGAGGGACCAGACTTCCACCCGAGTTCCAAGTTGTGAATGCAGCATGCTGGTGTGGAGTAGGGAACCAGTGGAGAGGTCTGGGGGGCCGGCTCCAACACCAACTAATAAGTGGACACCTGCCTCTCCCCTCAGAAGAAACTATTTCAAAGGACGGCATTGAATCTACAGCTCTGGAAGAGAACCATATGTGATCAGAGCACACGGGAGCAGATGATAGGGGAGGAGGAGAGAGTGGAGCACATCATGACCCACTAGGCCAAGAGGTTGATGTTCCCAATTAGAGCAGCCAGTCAACAGAGAGGACCACATGGCTGGCCCCACAATGAGACATGACATCCCTCACTGACCCATAGCCCTACAGGGGATAACACCGGAGAGACAGTGAGTGAATTTCACCTGATCAGATTCCGCCACACTGAGGCAAAACATTAAGAGGGTGCAACAGAACAGCAAGGGAATGGAGCAGCGAGGTCCCCAGAGAATCTTGAAGATGTACTTTGGGGTCAGGGCATGGTGCCCCAAAACACTGGACTGGAAAACACTCCTAAAGGCCAACAAACGATCCTTGAACTTTTCTTTCTTGTTGTGCTTTGTTTTGTTTTTGTCATTGGTTTGTTGTTGTTTGTTGTATATTGTTGCTTGGTTGTGCTCTGTCTTGTTTTTGTGGATGTTATTATATCCGCAGGTCTGTCTAAATAAGATAGGCTGGATGAATAATTGGAGGAGAAAACAGCAGGACTGATAGTTCCATTCGGACATGCAAGACGGGGAGATTGGGGGAAAGGTAGTGGTGTTAATAAACCCAGGGACAAGGGAACAAGATGCGATCCAAATTGGTGGTGAGGAGGGTATGGGATGCCTGGTTGGACATGATCAAGGGTAATGTAACTAAGAGGAATTGCTGAAACACTGGTGGGGACTGAGCATGATAGAGGGACAGGAGGGAAGTAAAAGGAAATAGAGGAGAGAGCTGGAAGGCAGAGGACATTTATAGAGGTCTAGATAAAGACATGTACACATGCAAATATATTTATACACGAGGATGGGGAAATAGGTCTATGTGCATATATATGTAGGGTTAGTATTAAGGTAGCAAAAGGACATTGGGCCTCCAGTCAAGTACTCCCTCAATTGGCTCTCTATGATGCTCACCTTCCCGACACAACCGTTGAAGACAAAGAGGTTGAATAACTAAATGTGTTGAAGAAAACTGATGGTGTCCAGCTATCAAAAGATACAGAGTGTGGGGTCTTAAAGGCTTGTAGGTAAACAAGCGGTCATCCAACTCAGAAGCAATAAAGCCCACATGGAAGAAACACACCAGCCTGTGTGACCACCAGGTGCTGAAGGGATCAGTTATCAGGCATCAAAGAACAAAAAAATCATATCATTGTGTGCTCACCTCCCTGATACGACCACTGTAGACAAATGGGTGCATAAGCAAATGTGGCGAAGAAAGCTGATAGTGCCAGCTATCAAAAAATATAGCGTCTGGGGTCTTAAAGGCTTGAAAGTAAACAAGGGGTCATCTATCTCAGAAGCAACAAACCCCACATGGAAGAAGTACACTGTGCAATTGCAAGGTGTCAAGGGATCAGGTATCAGGCTTCATCCGAACAAAAAATCTTACAATAGGAAATGAGCAGAGAAGTGCAGAGTGGAGACCTAAGGCCCATTTGTAGGCCACTGGACATCCCCTTACAGAAGGGTTGTGGAGGAGAGGAGACAGTCAGGGTGCAATGTAGGAACGATGAAAATACAACTTTCCTCTAGTTCCTAAATGCTTACTCCCCCAACCACCACCACTGTCATGATCCGAATCCTACCTTGCAAGTCTGACTAGACCAGAGGATGTACACTGGTACAGATCGGAACTGGAAACACAGGGGATCCAGGGTGGATGATCCCCTCAGGACCTGTGGTGTGAGTGACAATCCTGTGAGGGGATAAGGAGGGTGAGTTGGAAAGGGGGAACTGATTTCAAGGATCTACATGTGAACTTCTCCCTGAGGAACATACAGCAGAAAAGTGGGGGAAGGGAGACATGGGACAGAGCAAGATATTACAAAATAATAATTTATAAATTATCAAGGGTTCATGAGGGATGGGGGATTGGGGAGGCAGGGGAAAAAATGTGGACCTGATGCCAAGGGCTTTGTTGGAAAGCAAATGGTTTGAGAATGATAAGGGCAGTGAATGTACAAATGTGCTGTACACAATTGATGTATGTATGGATTGTTATAGGAGTTGTATGAGCCCCTAATAAAATGATTTTTTTAAATCCACTTAGACACTAGGAGCAAATTAACAAACCCGGCAGCTAAGATGGAATTTCAAAAACAGAAAAGTTTATAGTTCAATTTATGATACTTATATTAGTAAGCTATAGTTCCCTTGCTCGGCTAACTGGTTCGTTCCAAATCTTCACTAAAGTCTACTTGACAATAATGATAACAATGATCATAATGCAGCTTCCTTGTGTTGTCAGGCATTGTTCTAAGCACTTTCCATATAGCAACTCATGTCATCTGCACAAATCTCTATGAAATAGGTTCTCTCGCTGTCACTGAGTCCATTCCAACGCAGAGACCCTTCAAGGACAGGGTAAAACCAATCCCGTGGGCTTCTGAGGCTGTACTCTTTACAGGAGTAGAGAATACATCGTTCTCCCACGGATGTAGGTGCTAGTACATGGGAAACAAAGAACAAAAAAGTTGATTAACCTGCCCATGATCAAAGAACTAGGGCATGGCAGAGCCAGGACTCAAACACAGAGTAACTCCTCACTCTTCTCTGACTGAGCCAGAGCCCACTGGGTGGCCATGAGTGAGTGAAAGCGCATTTCCTGGACTAAAAGCTGCAGTTTCTCACATCCTACTCTGGATTCTGAAGGACCCTGGTAGTGCAATGGTTAAGCACTCAGCTGCTAATCGAAAAGTCAGCAGTTTGAATCCCCCAGCCAGTCCCTGGAGAAAGATGTGATTGTTTCCATACAGATTGCAGCCTGGGAACCTAGTGGGGGCAGTTCTACTCTGTCCTATAGGGTTGCTATGGGTCAGAATTGACTTCTTGGCCATGAGGTTTTTGAGTTAACTCTGAAGTTTATGACCCAACATTGCTTCTCATTTTATAGAACCTTGCTGTGCATTCAGATTATCCCTGATGGTTTATCTTCCTTTCTGTTTATATCCCACTGCCAGTAAGTCGATTTGGACTCATAGCAACCCTCTGTCGTCCTATGGGAACAGACAGCCTCATCTTTCTCCTTCACCGTGGCTGGTGGATTTGAACCTAAGACTTTTTGGTTAGCAGTCCAATGCTATCCCAACAGGGCTCTTTTCTGTTTATATAGTGGTTTAAATTGATGGGACATATAATTAAAATAATTATAATCTATAGGTTACCAAAGAGAGATCAGTGGAGTTTTGCATTCTAGACTCAGATTTAGCTTTCTGAATACAGCTTTTGTTACCTGTCTCAGAAAGGGACTTGCCCCTCCCAGACTCCCACCATTTATAGGCAGCTCTCAGGGTATCTTAATTAATAGTCTGGATTTGGTAATTAGAATGGATCCGGACAAGATAGGAATTAAATGCCCCCATCTTCACCCAGAAAGTAAAAGTTTTCCCTACTTATGAAGGCCTGTGTGGACTTCTTTCCTCTCTGCCCGCTCACTTCCTCCCTACATGGCAGCAGCTGCTTTAGACCCACGTAGGTCTGACACTTGAGTCAGGGCACTTTGAGACTAGTACTTCTTAATGGCTGGATCAGGTTTAATTGACTGGATCAGGTTTGACTGACTTGACTTCAAATTCTTTGGATATTACAGGTGGCTAACCTTAATTTTTTTTCTCCTGGTGTGTGGGGTGTAAAAGGGTTTTTTCCCCAGGTTGTCTCCCTCAAATATATGCCAAACCTAAGATGCTGCTTGCTACACATAGTAAATGACTGTACACTGGAGGTCAATGCCAGCTGCTTAGAGGTTATTCTCCCTGAGGGTTATGAGCCATCTAGAAGAATCAGACTGTATACTCTGTCCCACCTTAAGTAGGGCCCAATCCCTTGTGATAAGGATAGTGGATTGCCTTCCTGACGTATTGCCCAGAGACAGGTGGAGCCCACTCAAGGAAGACCAAGGTTAGGCTGCTATTTTGAGTCTAGGATCCGCCCATCTCGTCACTTGTGGACCCCTAATCCCTCCCCTTCCTATTGCCTGTACACTCCTAGATCGTCCCCCTCCCATTGCTTGTATTGTCTATGGTATAACCAACTCCTGTTCTGTATGTGGTCGCCTGTAATCAGGGGGGTTTACACGCTCCCTAAGGCTATATAAGCCTTGGTTAGAAATAAACGCGAACTCTCCCCTCCTCTCATCTCATACCTCCATGTGGACCACCAAGCGGCTGAGGAGAGCATGCTACCATGAAACGTGTCCGACTCCTTTATTTTATCTTCTCTCCTACCTCTCCCATTCTCTATGACTTTACTATAATCTTTATATATTATAACCGCATAGTTGTGCCCGCAGACCCCCACGATTGTTAGAGGCTGGTTACTCTAACACTGGTGTATGTTTTTTAAGTGGCAGTTTATTACAAAATATCTTCTGAGAGGTGAGACCTAGAACTCGACAGGTCTGCCTTATTTGGGGGGAGGGGTCTCACAAGTTGGGGTTTTTGAAAGGGTACAGACTTACTACACTAACAGAAAATATTTGGATTTACTTTTTCTGAGAAGTTTACCGAGGTTCCACCTTTCACAGGTCTCGCTGTGTGACGTGCGGCGGAAGGTGATACAATTGATGGAAGAGAGCTCACGATGCTTCTCGTTCCTCGTCTCTCCAGGAAACTGCTCCATGCAGTAACTTAGATGGGGGCTCTGACCTGCAGAGTGGAGAGGTTACTTCCACACTGGCTAGTAGCTATTTTGTAGAAGCTGAACAAACAGCACCCAATTGCTACTAAGCTCAGTTTTAACTATCTCAATTGGTGAGAATTTCAAAAACCAAACTCTCTGTCACAGAGTCAATGCCAACTCACAGTGACCCTAAAGGACAAGGTAGAACTTCCCTCTGGGAGTTTCTGAGACTGTTGATGGGAGTAGAAAGCCTCCTCTTTCTCCTGAAGAGTGGCTGGTGGTTTAGAACTGTGGACTTTGAGGATTGCAGCTCAATACATGACCACTATGCCAGCAGGGCTCCTTGGTGAAAACTAGCTGGCTTGTTATAACTAAACAATTTTGGTAGAAAGCTGATGGGTCCATGAGTTTCTTGAAGATTCTTAATTCTGGCATCTATGACCTGGGAGATGCATTTCCATTCTAGGTGAAGACATTTGACCCTGGCAATCAGGTTTAACCTCCAGTTTCCTATGGCTGGCCCCCCCCTGTTCTTCTATGTAGTCTTCTTGTACCTTAGGAGACTTGCCGTGATGACCCAACACAAGACAGCCGCTTCAATTCTCCATCCACAGGCTGCTTTTGCTTTCGCAGTTAGATGTCAGGTACCAGTTCTTGGGAGAGAACACATTTCAACCACCGTAATGGTCACAAAGGCATTGGACTGTGTGGAATTATAACAAACTATGGATAACACTGAGATGAATGAGAGTTCCAGAATACTTCATTGTGCTCACGTGCACCCTGTACATGGACCAAGAGGGCGTTGTATGGGCAGAACTAGGGAATACTGCATGGCTTCAAATCAATCAGGAAAGATGTGCATCTGGGTTGTATGCTTTCGCTGTAATTTTCACTCTTTATGCTGAGAAAATACTTAGAGAAACTAGACTATATGAAGGCAAACACAGCATCAGGGTTGGAGGAAGGCTTCTTGACAACCTTACATATGCAAATGACATAACTTTGCATGTTGAAAACCAAGATGACTCTAAGCACTTGGTAATGAATCTCAGTGACTGCAGCCGTCAATATCAATTACACTTCAATGTAAAGAAAACCAGAACCCTCACAACTGGACCAATAGACAACATCATGATACACAGAGAAGAGATTGAAGCAGTCCAAGTGAGCCTGACCCAAACCACGATATTTTCAGTTGCCTCGTGGGCACGTGAAAGCTGCATAATGAATTCAGAAGACCACAGGAGAATGCATACATTTGAACCCAGACTATTGACAGTACGATGGACTGCCAGAAGAACAAACAAACCAGTCTTGGAAAAAATACAGCCAGAATGCTCCCTAGAAGTGAAGTTGACGAGCCTTTGTCTCACACACTTTGGGTATGTTATCAGGAGAAATTCGTCCCTGAAAAAGAACAATATGCTTTGTCAAGTAGAAGGTCAGCAAAAAAAAATAGGAAGACAAAGATGGATTGACACAGTGGCTGCAACCATGGACTCAACTGTGACAGTTGTGAGGATGGTGCCGGACCAGACAGGGGTTGGCTCTGTTGTATGCAGGGTCGCTATGAGTTGGAACTGACGACGATGGTCACATGGAAGATGTCATGCACCGTGAGTCAGAATTTACTCTATGATAATGAACAACAGACTGAGTCGGCAGCAGATGGCATCCCTCACTCCACTGTTGGGGAACAGTACTAGCAGCTTCCCCTTAAGAACCCTTTTCTTAATCACGGTTTTACTCTATGAGAATTTTGGTTTCACAAATGGAGCCCAGAGTGCTGGAATTAGTTTGCCCACATGTCTTTTATAAAGTCTGCTTTGTGCCTCCACACCAGGGGAGTATTTGCTTTACACTCAAGCTAATGTCTGAATCTATTAGTTTAATACTTCAGTTGATAGCAAGGCAGGATGCATCTTATACTAACATTCTGAAATATCTTTCCTCTTTCTCCATCCTTTGTTTTACTTTGGATTTAATAGATGTCTTATTTTTAATTTTCAGCACTCAGAATGCCCCCACCCTTCTCTTCCCATCCAATACCTCCGCAGAATGAGCTAATCCTCATTTGCATACCCATGGTAACTTTTGCCCACCTCAATCATAACTAGCCCATTTAGATGTCAGGTGCCCTCCTGTTGGCTTTGATTCATAATAACCCCATGTACAACAGAAGAAAATACTATGTCTTCCTCACAGTTGGTATGTTCAGGCTCATTGTTGCAGCTACTGTCACTGAGTGTCTTCTTTGTACCACTTTATATTAAAGCCATGTATGTGTCCCCTATCTCAAGAGACAGGAAGTTCTTGGGGGCAGGAATCTTGGGAGTTACTACTGTAGCTTCAGAGACCAACATAAAATAAATTTTAAACTATGATTTACAATAACATAAGAAACATAACATACCTTGGAATGATTATGATAAAAGATAAGCAAGATCACTATGTAGAAAATAGATTTTTGGGAAGTGACAAGCTGATTCCAAATTGATAGGGAAATGCAAAGGGTCATGATCCTTTTGAACAAAAACCAAACTAAGAAGATCAAAGTGGGAGGCCTTGTTCTAGCAGATGCCAAGACTTGCTATGTATGGAGAGTAGATGAAACCATTTTGTACTGGCACCCAAAGTGGTGGAAGGAAGGGAACAGAGTTCACAAACAGATCTGCTTTTCTTTTTCTTTTTTAACAATTTATTAGGGGCTCATACAACTCTTATCGCAGTTCATACATATACATACATCAATTGAATAAAGCACATCTGTACAGTCTTTGCCCTAATCATTTTTTTTCTCCTACAGATCTGTTTTTCTATGTATACTTGACTGGTTACAGAATGGCACTGTGGAGTTTGGGGGTGGGGGAACAAGACAAGGGAGATGAGCCTATGCTATCTAAGTCACCTGGAGAGAAATTTTAGGGTGATATTAAACCCGATGTAGGAGCCCTGGTGGTGTAGTCGTTATGGTTTGGGCTACAATCCACATGTTTGGCAGTTTGAAACCACCAGCAGCTCCTCAGGAGAAAGACTGGACTTTCTACTCCAGTAAACAATTAATAGTCTTGGTAACCCCAGAAGGTTGCTATGAATCCACATTGACTCATGGCACTCGAATATAAGTCGAGGCACCTAATTCTTACTTGGGAAACCAGAAAAACTGATTGACTCAAGTAGAAGCCTAGGGTGGAAAATGCAGAAGCTATTGGTGAGTTTCAATAATTAAGACAAATGAAAATAAAATTACTAAAAATTGAGACATCAGTGGGGTAATGTATTTAAATACTTATTTTAAATAAAAACATAAATAAAAGGACAAGTCATTTAACATTAGTAAACTAACACAGTAAGTGCAAAATAGGTTCAACAAAATCAATAAGGTATCAACAATACCTTAAGAGTACTATATTCCCTGAGCTCAATCAGCAACCAAGCTAAAATGTAGAGTTAAAATCCTTCAAAACTGGATTCCTCCTCATCATCCGGAACCCAATGCAGAGCTTCAGCTGGTGTGAGGTCATCATAGACGCTGTTCTCACTGAGATCGCCATCATCACCATCACTGCTGTCATTTCCATACAAAGCGCAGTCTTCACTGCCATCCATAGCATTACTAATACTACATTTCTGGAAGGCACGTCACACCCTCTCTTCTGGAATGTCTTCCCATGCATCTCGAACCCACTTTGCTATTAACTCTATGTCAGGCTTCATGAGATTTCCTCCTCTTGTTTGTCAGGCTTGACCAGATGACATCCATTCATGCCACTGACCCGTATATAAGCTGAACCCATTTTTCAGCACATTTTTTGTGCTGAAAAACTCGGCTTATACATGAGTATATATGGTAGTTAACTCGTTGCAGTCAAGGCAATTGGAACTCTTGGGGATGTGCCATGTGCCTCCATGTAGAACTGAACTCCAGTTTATCCTATTTCCTGGAGACCATGGAAAGACCTACAACCCAAGTCAAATCAACTAGGGCTTTTAATTGAATGAGGGGGAGGGCAAACTTTTTTTCCCTCCCTATATCCAGAAAAGGGACTTTATACTCCCAGAGATTATTGATGGATACCTTGAAACTGAAAGGGGAGAATCAAGCTAAAAATGTAGCGGATTGAAGAGAGACCAAGACATACAAAGAAACCAGGCTCTGGTTACAGTGTAGCAGTTCTGATCCACGTTCATCTGAAGCCAACACACCCACCACCTACTCTTCAATTGTATTAGCCTATAAATTATCTATTTTGGTTAAGCCAGTTTAGGTTTAGGCTGGTGTGCTTCTTCCATGTAGGCATTGTTGCTTCTCAGCCAGATGGCCACTTGTTTACCTTCAAGTCTTTAACACCCCAGATGCTATATCTATTGATAGTCGGGCACCATCAGCTTTCTTCACATTTGCTTATGTACCTGCGTTGTCTTCAATGATTGAGTTGGGAAAGTGACCATCATGGAATGCCCTTTTAATAGTGGAGACCCAATGTCCGTCTGCTACCTTAATACTAAACCTAGAAATATATGCACATCATTCTATTTCCCCATCATCATATATAAATATATATGCACATGCCTGTATTTAGACCTCCTAAATGATCTTTGTCTCCTAGTTCTTTCCTCTATTTACTTTGACTTTCCTCTTGTCCCACTATCATGCTCAGCCTTCATTTGGGTGTCAGTAAGACCTGTTGGTTACATTGCCCTTGATCAAGCCCTAGCAGGTCTCTTACAACCTCCTTGCAACCAATTTTGGATCAAATATTGTTCCCTTGTCCCTGGGTTTGTTAACACCAGTTCTTTTCCCCCACCTAATCCTCTCCCCTGTCCTTCCCAGACCATCGGTCCTGTTGTTTTCTCCTCCAGATTGTTTATCCCACCTATCTTATCTAGATAGATTTGCAGAGATAATAATATGCACAAAACAAGAGAGCAAAACAAAGCAACAAAATAAAACAAAACAAAAACAACTACAAACAACCAATGGCCAAAAAAAGCCTGTAAATAGTTCAGGGTCTGTTTGTTGATCTTTAGGAGTGTTTTCCAGTAGAGTCTGATGGGGTGCCAGTCCTGGCCCCAAAGTCTATTTTTGGAAGTCTCTAGGTACTTCTTTGGTCTGCTCCCCTTGCTGCTCTGTTGCACACCCTTAGTGTTTTGCCCCAGTGTGGTGGGGTCAGATCGGTTGCAATTCCCACACTGTGTCTCCTGTGTTGTCCCATGTAGGACTCTGGGTCCGTGAGGGATGTTGTGTCTCATAGTCGGGCCGGCCATATGGTCCTCTCTGTGCATTGGCTGTTCTGAGCTGGACTTTCGTCCTCAAGGCTTGGTGGGCCAGTATGTTCTCCACTCTCTCTTCCTTACCCTTCATTTGCTCCCATGTGCTCTGATCAGACATGTCCTTCTCCCTGAGCAGTAGCTTCAGTGCTGTCCTCTGAAGTAAATTTTTCTGGGGGGTATAATTCTGGATTTTATACATCTGTGCACTTAATCTCATTTTGGAGGGCACTCTTTTCTACACTGAAGGGGCCCTGGTGGTACTAACCCATTGTTAATACCAGTTAATAATTTAATGGTGTTATGCATTGCGCTGCTAACCCAAAAATCATCTGTTCTAAATGACCAGCCACTCCTCTGGATAAAGACAGGCTTTCTACTCTTGTGAAGAAGTACAGTCTCAGACATTTACAAGGCAGTTCTACCGTTCTACAGGGTCACTATGAGTCAGAATTGACTCCATGGCAGAGAGACAAAGGGGAAAAGGGGGTTGTTTAAGACCTGACTTTACCATCTAACTGAGATGTCTACATGGAATTCCACATGGAAGAAGCACACCAACACCTGAGACCCAAGGATTGTAAATCATAGAATCCAAAGTCAGAGGAGGGAGTAGTAACAGACCCTAAATTGTGAGATGCGGGTTTACAGAAGGCTATGGATGACACAAGGAAGCCCAAGATGCATTTGTGAGATCTGCATAGGAAATAAACCTCCATTGATTTCCTTCTATCCATAATAGAGAATGGGAAGAAATTGGTTACCAGACAAAGAGCATTGGAGAGAGACGCCAATACAAGATCTAAAGGATACACCTGACTTGAAAGCGCGAAACCTTGTCACTTGATCACTCCTCTGATGCACATGTGAGCCTGACCAGGTTTTCAACTTTTTCTGTGTTTTTTCTTCTTTCTTTCTTCATATTGGGGTTTATCGCTGATGTATTTTGTCATTGTGGGTAGCCCTCTTGAGTTTTTATTATATATTCTTCTGTTTTTCGGTATATGAAACCCAGGATTGATGGGGGGTACAGGGAGAGAAGGGGTAAAGGGAGGCTGATATCCAGGAGTTCAAGAAGGAAACGAATGCTGCTAAAAGGATTGGGTTAGCAACTGTACAATACTGCTTGATATGATCGAACTATGGATATGCTATCTGTGTTTGTTAGGTAGCTTAACCTAGGGAATTGGGAAGTCTATTTACGCATGCCCAGGAGAGCCAGCAAAGGACAAAGCTGGATTTTCCCGCCAGTGGGTGGAGATGGGCGTTACACCTGGAGCAGCCAACATGGGCCACGTTATTGCAATTCAGCCAATGGGATAGACCTGGGGTCATTCACCACGCCTCCCCCGGAACCTTTAAGAAGGCAGGAACCGAGAGGAGAGGGGCTTGCTTGGCTTGCTAGTGCTGTCTGGTCGTCTTCTTGGGAGGGGAGAGATCCTTGCGTGTCCCGGAGCAGTCTATGCCAGGCCGCATGGTCAAAGGAATCCTATGGGTGCCGCGTAAAACCTGATGCTTCTTTGAACTTTCATTAAATTCACTTGGATCACGAGCCCAGCTTCGGCATGAAATCTTTCTCGCGTGGAGCCAAGGACCGAGGCTGAAATCTAGTCCCGGAGAGAGAGACCTTACATGTTCACCCCTAATAACTGGTTTCGAAAATGAACAAAAATATCTGACAACCAAGTGTGTTATTCTGGGTTGGCTGAAGCCAAACAAATTCATATATACTCACATGTGTATAAGAAAGAGCTTTATATAAAGGGGCAATTGTATATTGAGAAAGCATCCAGCCCAGTCCAGATCAAGTTCGTAAGTCTGATATTAGCCCATATACCCAATACCAATCTATAAATTCCTCTTCAAACTCATGCAAAACATGCAATAATTCCAAAAAGCAGGAAGATGACAGGCCATTGGGTGGGAAGCCTTGGGGCAGTGGAAGCATCTTGGGGCTGGCAGGGGTCACCACCTGGATCCTCCAGCTCCAGGGCATAGCTCCACGTGACTTGTGAGCAGGAAGACAATGCAGAGTATGTGTGTGTTTCTGGTCTCCAGTGAGATCTTTATCTCTGTGGAGCCTCCAAATGAGGTCAAGCTGCACTCTGATTGACAGGCAGGACTCCACCCTCTGCAAGTTAACAGGAGATTACATAACTGCCACACCAGGGGATGTGAGGGAATATATTTAAGGGAACAGAGGAGAGAAATGGAGCAAAATAGCATCTTGGAAAAGTTGGACATTAGAGAAATATTTATTCTCCAATTCCTTGGGACTACTCTGGCATTGATTCTTTTTAAAAAAATATTTTTGGCAGATAGTTCACATACCATACAATTTAATTTTTCAATCATATGCCAGGGGCTTAAGTGGAGAACTAATGTTTTGAGAATTATGAGGGCAGTGAATGTACAGATGTGCTTTACACAATTGATGTATGTATGGATTATGATAAGAGTTATATGAGCCCCTAATAACTATTTAAAAAAGAATATTTGTGCAAAAATCATATCATTGTAAATGAGGGTGAATTCAGAGTGGAGACTCAAAGCCCATCAGTAGGCAACTGTACACCCCTTACTGAAAGGTTGTGGCTAGGAGATGAGCCAGTCAGGGTACAGGGTAGCAACGATGAAACATACAATTTTCCTCTAGTTCTTAAATGCTTCCTCCCTCCACTATCATGATTTCAATTCTACCTAACAAATCTGGCAAGACCAGAGGATGTACACTGGTACAGATAGTAACTGGAAACACAGGAAGTCCAGGACAGATGATCCCTTCAGGACCAGTGGCGAGAGTGGTGATACTGGGAGGGTGGAGGGAATGTGGGCTGGAAAGAGGGAACCGATTACAAGAATCTACGTACAACCTCTTCCCTAGGGGCTGGACAACAGAGAAGTGGGCAAGGGGAGACGTCAGACAGTGTAAGATAAGACAAAATAATAAATGAATTATGAAGGGTTCATGAGGGAGGGGGATGTGGGGGAGGGAGGAGGAAAAGAGGAGCTGATATTAAGGGCCCAAGTAGAAGGCAAACCTTTTGAGAATGATGATGGCAACCAAAGTACAAATGTACTTGGCACAATGGATGGATGGATGGATTGTGATAAGAATTGTACGAGCACCCAATAAAATGATTTTTTAAAAAGCATATTTGTGCAATCATCACTACAGTTAATTTCAGAACATTTTCTTCTCAAACTCTTTGTTGTTAGCTTCCCATTCCCCCATCCTCCACTCCCATGCCCCTGTCCAGTTACTGTCCCTGCTGATCTATCTATCTTGGATTTCATATATAGAAAACCATACAAAATACAATCATATGTGTTAGTCCGTGTAGACTAGAGAAACAAAACCATAGAAACTCATATGTGTATAAGAAAGTTTTATATAAAGGATAATTGTACGTTAAAAAAGCATCTCAACCAAGTCCAGTCTAAGCCTATAAGTCCGATATTCGCCCATATTTCTGATACCAAGCTGTGGGATACCAAAAAGGTTTTTCCCCAGGTTGTCTTCCCCAAATACATGCCAAACCTAAGATGCTGCTTGCTAGCGCATGGTGGGAGGCCATTTGCTTAGAAGTTTTTTCCCTGAGAGCATCAGCCATCCAGAGCAATCAGGCGATTGTCTGTCCCACCACAGGTGGGGCTTACATCTTGCTGATAAAGATAGTGGATTGCTTTCCGAAAGAAGAGCTGAGCACAGGTCAAGCCAACTCAATGATGGCCAAGGTTAGACTGCCATCTTGAATCTAGGATCTGTACTCCTAATCCATTCCCTTCCTATTGTGTGTATACCCCCAGCTCATCCCCATCCTGTCATGCATATGCCTATGGTACAGCTCCTTCCTGTGATGCATTGTGGTTCCTTATAGTCAGGGGGGTTTGCACACCCCTGAGTATATATAGTCCTTGGTCAGAAAAAAAGAGAGTCTCCTCTTCCTCCTGCTCTCTGTCCAGACCTGGCATCTGAGATCATGGCTGCCCCGGAGGTAAGCATACTGCCATGACATGTGTTTGATTCCTTTATTTTATCTTCTCTCCTATCTTTCCTATTTTCTATGACTTTACTATGATCCTTATAGATTATAACAATACAATTGCACCTACAGACCCCACCCTCAAATTGTTAGAGGCTAGTTTACTCTAACACCAATCCATAAAGTCCTCGTCAGACTCACAAAACACATGCAATGATGCTGAATGCAGGATGACCACAGGTCAGTGGGTAGAAAGTCTTTGGATGCAGTGGCGTGGTGAGCATCTCAGTGCTGACAGGGGCCTCTAGTGGCTTCTCCAGCTTCAGAGGTCTGGTTACATCAGAGTAGGTCCTGTAGCTTCTCTAGCTCTGGGTACGAGTGTAGTGCCATGTGTCTTGTCAACTGCAATATCTCCCAAAGAATGAGCCAAGAGTCTCTCTCACCTCCAAGGAGGAAAAAACATATTTGTCAGCATTCTCAGGAGAAAGTCATGCCGCGGCAGAGGCCTCATTGGCTATGATATGATTGACAGACTAGACCCCACCCCTTCACTCTTAATCCTCTCAAGTCAAGATTATGTAACTACCACACCATATAAAGCAAAGAAAAGAAACAACTAACAACAACAACAATCACTAGACAAAATATAGAAAAACCTTAGTCAATGAGAAAGGAGAAAATATTAAAAACCGAAACAACCTAAAAGTGGATCAAAGGGGAAATCAAATGGTAGACTATTATATTTCAACCTACCTGCCCCTGCCATAATCAACTTTGCAAAGCTCTCTGCCTGAGAACAAGGCTAGTCATTCTTCAACTATGGTTAGAAGGAATTCGTTGAAGACTTAATCCATATGTGGGGACCCTAAGAATATATTTTTGGCTTCCACTGTTTTCCATAGCCTTCTGCAAACTAGGTTTTAAGAATTTAAGCTTTAATACCATTCCTTCACTCAGATATAGGTTTCATTGTTTACAATCCTTGGATCAAACAGGCTGGTGTGCCTTCCATGTGGACTTAGTTGACATAGTTCATAAAGTTTATGTTTTGCATCTTGATTTGGTGGGCAGTATCTGAGGTTTTAAAAGCTTGAAAAAAAGAAAAGAGAAAAGAAACCAGACTTCAAGATGAACTAGTCTACAGGATCAAAAGTCTATAGAAACCATAGCCTCTACCAAAATGCAAGCTACTCTGAGATCAGAAGAGCTAGATGGTGCCCTATCGCTACAGAATTACATGGCACTATTATTGACTTTGTAGGTCAAGGCAATAATAAATAAATCCTTTTTTTTTAATCAGTTTTATTGGCACATAATTTACATATTATACATTTCAATTGTTCACTCATTCAATTATGTCGAGGAGAATTGTACAATCATTACGTTAATTTTAGAACATCCGTGCCCCTCCCACCACACAACAAATGAGTTTTGATAAAATGGGAGAGAAATGTAAGTCAGAAACTCACGTTCCTGAACCTTCAGACTTACTGGAATGATTGAGACTGGAGGACTCCCGAGACTTCTGCCCTGAGGTTCTCAGACTTTGAACTGAAAGTAGCACCTGATGTCACCTTTTACCTAAATAACATATTAGCCCACAAAATAAAGACTATCATGTGTGAGTACCTGTGATAGTTAGGTTTGTGTCAACTGGGTTATACCTGTGGGAAGGTATATGCTGAGTCCAGTCTCTTAATCAGGATACAGTCTGATGATGACTCCTTGTGTGTGTGTGGGGGGGGGGGAGGGTGCTATTAATAACAATCTCTGTGGAGGACTGGCCTATCTCACTCGCCCTTCTTTTTCCTGCTTGCTTGGATATTCTGCTTCTAGTTTCTGGGGCCAGTGGCTCCTGTGGCCTCATGACACTGGGAGCTGCTGGGACCCTGCCATGTTCCTGCCAACCTTGCATCTGCATAACTACATCCACTGACTTGTGATCTCCCAGGTTCCCTACTTTCCTGCTTCTTCAACTGGCAAGTGTGAGGATCTGGAGGGGCCTCCAGCTAGCATCTGACCCAAGGACTTGAGTTGGACTGGCCTGAGCTACTTCCTTGATGTAAATTTCTTTCTAGATATAAAGTTCATCCTTATACACACGAGTATCACTGGTTTGTTTCTGTAGAAAACCAAGCCGAATACATACGAAGTCATCCAGATGAAACCAATTGTCAACAATTACTTTAAAACTAAAATGAGACTATAAGGAGGTAAGGAAACTAAATTTCTGTAAACAGAATCGCCAGCATAGAAATATTGAGAATACTGATGCATTGTGAAGAGTTAACTAATGTTACTGTACAATTTCTTTAGAAGCTGTTGAGTAGGAACTTAAAGTGCTTTATAAATGTTTACCAAAATGTTCACTAAAAGCAAAATGAAATAGAATTTTAAAATGAAAAGCAAATAAAACAATTACACAGCTTATCAAACTATTATAAAACACTCCCATTCAACCACTATTCAGAAATACAATCCTGCCAGTACCCCCAAAACCCTCCACAAGATTTCATCCATTCAAAGCCATCGTACTAACCCCAGAGACTTGTTTCCCTGACTTTATTGTAGGTACTACACACACACACACACACACACTTTTTAGATTTGACCACCTAAATTTGAATGCCTGTTCCACTTTGTATTTATAGACTCATGTGGGATGTCGTCTGTTGTGACAGGTTTTCTACTCTACATTGTCAGATTCAACCACGTTCTAGCAGGAACTTGCAGTGAATTCATTTTCATTATGTGTGAACATACAGACTCATTTGGGTTCATAAATACCAAAATTTGAGCTTAGGGCTATTGCGAGTTGGTGTTATCAATGCACACAGGTACACATTTCTCTGAAAAGGAATTGTCTGTATGTCTTCAACCTTCTTGTTAGCTGTCAAACAGATAGCAAGCCTCAACCAATGGCAACACTATGTACAAAGGAAGGAAATGTGACCCTGGTCTGAACCATCCGATGATCAGTTTTGGATGGGGCCATTGTGAGTTACAGGGTTTCCATTGGCTGGTTTTCGGATATAGCGCTCAGAAGGCCGTTCTTCTTAGTTTTAGTCTAGAAGCCAAACTGAAACCTGTTCGGCATCATAGCAACACTCGAGCCTCCACTGACAGATGGATGGTGGCTGTGCATGAGGTACATTGGCCGGGAATAGAATCCTGGTCTCCCACATGCCAGGTGAGACATTCTACTGCTGAGAAACCTCAATGTCCCTAACTTTCTATATAACTCCAATTACTCCCAAGGTGTATGTACTAATTCACTCTACCCACAGCAATAGGTGAATGCTCCTGCTATACTCTAGCTGCACCTATAGCGGTATTATCCTATAGGGATTTTAATGGCTGGGATCTTTTGGAAGTAAAATCCCCAGCCTTTCTCCCGACACCTCTGGGTGAACTTGAATCGCCAATCTTTCAGGTGGTAGTGACTCACTTAACTGTATGCATCTCCCAGAGGCTCCGTAGGGTGGTACCAAGAAGAAGAAAAGGAGAAGAATAAATATTGGAGAGGCAATTGACAAAGGTTTATGATAATGAACATCTATATTATTTATTTAGATGTTAGAAAGTAGCACATCATTTGCTCTACTGCCCATCTCAGCTTTCTTTGGAATCAAAACAAAGAAAGTGGCTGGCTAGGACAGAGGTATGTCAACTAAGCTTAAATGAGAAAACGACAAGAACACGCACAAACACACACACACAACCATGCTAGAGTTCCAAAAATAAAAAAAGCCAAAGACATAACAACCAAACATGATTGGATCTTGGTTCAAAAAACAGCGATTTGCTAAAGATATTTCAAGGAAAAATGGAAACATTTGAATATTTGGTAAGACAGTAGACATTTTAGAGAAATATAATTGATTTTCTTAGGTGTGGAAATGACATAATGCTGAAGAACGGTCTTTTTATTTAGAAGAGGTAGGTGAGAGCATTTAGGGCTGTGGTATTGTGAAGTCTGCAATTTACTCTCATAGTTTAGGAAAAGCATACAGAGATAAAGAAATATGCAAATCAACTTCATCTGAATGGTGGATGTATGAGTGATCATTGCAATATTCTTTCAAGACTTCTGTATATTTGAAAATCTTCAAAACAAAAAAGGGGAGAAAATAAAGAGTTGGAAAGGTGGGAGGGCATCTAAAAAATGCAAAGCAAATTAATAAAACTCGTGTCCATGCTTACCTCTCCGATACTCATTTTAAGTTGAAGAACATTTTATTTTGGTATAAAACTGTGTAAGTTCTATTACTTTTCCAATTATCAATGGAAAATGTACATTGAGCACCAATTCTCTGTATATATCTCACATTATTAAAAGGGAGTTAAAAGTTTCTCTCTCTAACTTTATTAGAGAATAAATGTGGTCAATTAAATGTCAAAGACAGGAGGAGGGGAACTAATAACATCTATGGAGGGCTTACTATGTACCAGAAATATTAGCATGCATCCTTTCATTACTTTTTATAACACCCCAATAAAGTGGAGACTATCATTAGCCTTGTTTTATGGATGGCTAGAGGAGGGTAAGTTACTTACACTTCCATAGGTCCCGCAGCTAAGAAGTAGGGGCATCGGAACCACTTTGTGAATCTCCCTTTCCTTTTGACACCGTGGGTGAGAACGTGAAATGGGACCATGGTTTTGGAGAACAATCTGGCAATTTCTCTAAAACTGAAACATAGAGTTACCGTATGATCTAGCAGTTGTACTCCTAAGGACCTATGCAAGACAAATAGAAATAGAAAAGCCTACACAACAACTTGCCCATAAATATTCAGAACCGTGGTATTCATAAAAGCCAAAAGGTAGAAACTATCAATGGATGGATGGATAAACAAAGTGTGCTGTATCCATACAATGAAATATTATTTGGTCACCAACAAAATGAAGCTCCAGTATATGGACAAACTTTGAAAACATTTGTTAAAGTGAAAGATGCTCATTACAAAGGACCACATACAGAATAGTCCCATAAATGCAAAATGTCCACAATAAACAAAACTGTAAGGACAGGAAAACTTGCTTCCATCTGGTAGGGAAAGGAGACGTAACTGCTCATGGGTGTGGGTTATTTCTGAGGAATGCTGATGAAAACGTTCTAAAACTGATTGTAATGAGAATCCCACAGCCTGGATGTACTCAAAACCACTAAGCGGGAGAGGGGGAGGTGCGGGGAAAGGGAGTGGTGTTAACAAACCCAGGGACAAGGGAACAAGGAGTGATCCAAATAAGTGGTGAGGAGGGTTCAGGAGGCCTGGTAGGGCGTGATCAAGGGTAACGTAACCGAGAGGAATTACTGTAACACAAATGAAGACTGAGCATGATAGTGGGACAAGAGGAAAGTAAAAGGAATTAGAGGAAAGAGCAAGGAGGCAACGAGCATCTATAGAGGTTTAAATAAAGGCATGTACATGTAAATATATATGATGGTGGGACAATATATTTATGTGCATATATTTATAGATTTAGTATTAAGGTAGCAGATGGACATTGGGTCTCCACTCAAGTACTCCCTCAATGCAAGAATACTTTGTTCTATTAAACTAGCATTCCATGATGCTCACCTTCCTGACACAATTGCTGAAGACCAAGTGGGTGCATAAGCAAATGTGGTGAAGAAAGCTGATGGAGCTCAGCTATCAAAAGATATAGCATCTAGGGTCTTAAAGACTTGAAGGTAAATGAGTGGTCATCTAGCTCAGAAGCAACAAAGCCCACATGGAAGAAGCACACCAGCTTGTGTGATCCTGAGGTGTCGAAGGGATGAGATATCAGGCATCAAAGAACAAAAAATCATATCATTGTGAATGAGGAGGGGTGCAGAGTGGGGACCCAAAGCCCATATGCAGGCAACTGGACATCTCCTTAAGGAAGTGTCATGGGGAGGAGATAAGCCAGTCAGGATGCAGTTTAGCAATGATGAAACATACAACTTTCCTCTAGTTCCTAAATGTTCACCACCACCACCACTATTATGATCCCAATTCTACCTTACAAATCTGGCTAGACCAGAGGATCTACACTGACACCAGATAGGAACTGAAAGTACAGGGAATCCAGGATGGATAATCCCTTCAGGACCAATGGTGAGAGTGGTGATATTGGGACAGTGGAAGGAGGGTGGGGTAGAAAGTGGCAATTGATTATAGGAATCTACATATAACCTCCTCCCTGGGGGACAGACAACAGAAAAGTGGGTGAAGGGAGACGTCGGACAATGTAAGATATGACAAAATAATAATTTCTAAATTATCAAGGGTTCTTGAGAGAGGAGGAGTGGGGAGGGAGGGGGAAAATGAAAAGCTGATGCCAGGGGCTTAGGTGGAGAGCAAATGTTTTGAGAATAATGAGGGTAACAAATGTATAAATGTGCTTTATACAATAGATGTATGTATGGATTGTGATTAAGAGTTGTATGAGCCCCCAATAAAATGATAGAAAAACAACCACTGAAGCATATACTTTAAAATAGTGGGATTGTATAGTATGTGAAGTATTATCTCAATAAATGTTTTGTGTTTGTGAATCTCCCTCTACCATACCATGCTGCCTAACAAAAATTTAATTTTCCTGTAGAATGTACTTTCACATCAAACCAGAGGTAAGTCAAGTTGGTTGAGTTTGTACGTATCATTTACACTCTGCAGTTCAAAATTAAATGATCTATTCAGAAAATTATAACTATTTTAAATCATTTTATTGGGGACTTTTATAGCTCTTATAACAATCCATACATCAACTTTTTTTCTCTTTTAAAACATTTTATTAGGAACTCATACAACTCTTATCACAATCCATACATACATCAATTGTTTAAAGCACATCTGTGCATTCTTTGCCGTAATCATTTTCGAAGCATTTGCTCTCCACTTAAGCCCTTTGCATCAAGTCCTCTTCTTTCCCCTCCCACCCCGCTCCCCACTCCCTCATGAGTCCTTGATAATTTATAAATTATTATTTTGTCATATCTTGCCCTGTCCGATGTCTCCCTTCACCCCCTTTTCTGCTGTCTGTCCCCCAGGGAGGAGGTCACATATAGATCCTTGTAATCGACCCTCTTTCCAACCCACTCACCCTCTATCCTCCCAGAATCGCCCCTCACACTCCTGGTCCTGAAGGTATCATCCGCTCTGGATTCCCTGTGCCTCCAGCTCCTATCTGCACCAGTGTACATCCTCTGCTCTATCCAGGCTTGCAAGGTAGAATTTGGATCATGGTAGTTGAGGGGGATGGGTGGGGGGAAGAGGAAGCATTTAGGAACTGGAGGAAAGCTGTATTCTTCATTGTTGCTACATTGCACCCTGACTGACTCATCTCCTTCTCTAGACCCTTCTGTGAGGGGATCTCCAGTGGCTAACAAATGGGGTTTGGGTCTCCACTCTGCACTTCCCCTTTCATTCACTAAAATGATAACTATTCAAACAACCTGACTAGCGAATGAGCAAATGCAGGAATGTCTCCTTTTCCTTCTACTCCAGATGTTGCCTCTCCAAGTTCTTAGAATGGTTTCGTCCCATTCCGTGAAATCTGTGAGATGAAATCCAGTCTCTGCACTTAGAAGATGGTGCATAACGAACTGAAGGCCATCAATGATCTGGTAAAGGATTTGCTACAAAGGACTATTACTTTTCTTTTTTCATATGTTTGAAATGAATTTCTATGTCACTAGGGAATCCAAGATCATTTCAGTTTTACTTTTCCTCTTTTATTTAGCCACTCCGACCAATATTTGATCTGAGAACTAAGGAATCTGGAGGGTTTTAAAGGCACTGAGCCTCTCTCTCTCTCTAACTTTATTTATTAGTCAGAATCAGTTTTATCCCAAGACTTGACTATTGGGCCAGCTGAAACAGAAACAATTGCACTTGGAAAGTTTGCGTTGACTTGCCCCTCCAGTTGGATGCATTTAGTGCACTAGAAGACAACCTTTAGACTCCGGCAAGGGCTATCATTTTGCCACTAGAAACACTTCATGTCTTCCTTGAAGCACATTAGACTAATTCCTTTTATGACTAAGCTGTAGCGTTCTGGTATTTCCTTAAGCTTGTTCCAGGTGCTTCTGAAAGCATTTTCAGTTTGCTTTTCCTGATTTGGGTTTCCAGGTGAATTTGGGTGTTTCTAGATCAGCCATTCTGAACCTGGGGGTCGGGGCCCCTTTGGGGGACGAACAACCCTTTCACAGGGGTCGCCCAATTAATAACAGTAGCAAAATTACAGGTATGAAGCAGCAACAAAATAATTTTATGGTTGGGGTCACCACAACATGAGGAACTGTACCAAAAGGGTAGCAGCCTTAGGAAGGTGGAGAACCTCTGCTCTAGAAGGGACTTTTAATTGTGATTGCTCCCTCTTGTGGACTAGCTTTCCCTGTGACAGCCCCACCTGCTTTTCCTTTGCTTTTCTTGTTCCTTTGATTTGGTTACCTGCTTCTGGCTATTTGGCACTTCCTTCCAACAGGATTCACAACAAGTAATAGCAGTAACCCTTTCATTACCAGAGTAATTTTCTTTACTTGTTTGAACTTAAGCATTTACAGGCCATGGCTATAAAATTCAAAGCTGAAGTAGACAGAAGAGTTTTCCCAGCTTTTACAAGCCCAGAGTACTTATGGGAATGTTAGAGGGCTTTGAAGTCTTTTTTTTTTTGTTTCTTCTTTTAAACAAAGAAAGGTTAGAGCTGAGGTAGACAATTCTTCCACCGTAACACTTACACATCCAGGAACACTAAAGTAAGATTTTTTCCCCAGGATTCTGCAAGTCACCTTAGAAGAATACATAAATCCAATAAAAATTTAGTGCTATGTAGATTGTGGCTTCTTTGTAATCGCTTGTGGCCTTCTATGTTTTTGGACTGAGTCAGTTGTAAAGGTGATAAAACAGGAAGACACTACAGAGATAGGTCTTGCTATCTTGTGCAGCATTTTAGTCCATGAGTCACGTGGTCTCTGTAATTTCTGACTGGACTAATAGAGATTCCTAAAAACGCCCCCAAGGGATGTGACGGGCTTCTTGTTTAATCTTGAGTAGTATAAGGCACCCAGAAGAAAGGTCTTCATGGAGTAGGAACACAATTCAAGCACTTTAAAAATATTTTTGTTATTAAAAGATTTTATTGGGGGGCTTTTATAGCTCTTAAAACAATCCATACATCAATTTCATCAAGCATATTTGTACATATGTTGCTATTATTCTTTTCTAGACATTTTCTTTCTATTGAGCCCTTGGTATCAGCTCCTCTCCCCCACCCACCACCACCACCTTGACTCCTTGGTAAATTATGAATTATTATTTTCACATCATACACCAACTGCTGTCTCCCTTCCTCCACTGTTTCTGTTGTTCATTCCGCTGGAGGGTGTGTGTGTGGTTATGTGTCCATCATTGAGATCAGATCCCCCTAACCCCCCCCCCCTTTACTCCCATTCCTGTTCCTGGATTCCATGTGTTGCGGGCTCTTATCTGTACTGGTTCATATGCTCTGGACTAGCCCACAGTGGAAGACAGACAGTACTAGGGTCATGATAGTGGGGGTGAGGAAACCTCAAGGAACCAGAGAAATAGTGTGTTTCATTGGTGCTTTACTGCACCCTAGTTGACTCATCCCTTCCTTGTGACCCTTCTGTGAGGGGATGTCACATTGTCTACAGACGGGTTTATTCACCACACCCGAAGTGCGTCCACTACCTCAGTGAATTGCCATATAAATATATGTACTTATACATAAAATACCTCTATTTCTATGAATTCATGTATTTACATATGTTCACACCTATGCTCATACCTCTATCCATAGCTTGGCTTCCTAGATCCTTCCTTTCCTTCCTGTTACCTTCCTCCTGTCCCACCATCATGCTCCCCCTTCTTCTGCCTCGTAGTAATTCCTCTCAGCTAGATTGCTGTTGTTCCAACGCCCCCAGGATCTCTATGTCCTCCTTGTTGCCAACCACTTTTTAAACAACTTCTTTGATTTCTACAGAGATATCAAACTAGATAGCAGAAGGGAGCTTACTCTGAATCTGGTTGACTGATACTTCCAGAGATTATGTTTTCTTTCTTTTTTTTTTTTTAACATTTTATTAGGGACTCATACAACTCTTATCACAATCCATGCATACATCAATTGTATAATGCACATCTGTACATTCTTTGCCCTAATCATTTTCAAAGCATTTGCCCTCCACTTAAGCCCTTTGCATCAAGTCCTCTTTTTTCCCCTCCCTCCCTGCTCGCCCCTACCTCATGAGCCCTTGATAATTTATAAATTATTATTTTGTCATATCTTGCCTTGTCCGGCATCTCCCTTCACCTCCTTTTCTGTTGTCCATCTCCCAGGGAGGAGGTCACATATAGATCCTTGTAATGATTCCTTCTTTCCAACCCACTCACCCCCTATGCTCCCAGTATCGCCCCTCACACCCCTGGTCCTGAAAGTATCATCCACCCTGGATTCCCTGTGCCTCTACCTCCTATCTGCTCCAGTGTACATGCTCTGCTCTATCCAGACTTGCAAGGTAGAATTTGGATCATGATAGTTGGGGGAGAGGAAGTATTTAGGAACTGGAGGAAAGCTGTATTCTTCATCGTTGCTACATCGCACCCTGACTGACTCATCTCTTCCCCTAGACCCCTCTGCAAGGGGATCTCCAGCGGCCAGCAAATGGGCTTTGGGTTTCCAGTCTGCACTTCCCCCTTCATTCACTACGGTAAGCTTTTTTTTTTCCTGATGATGCCTTATACCTGATCCCTTTTCGACACCTCGTTATCGCACAGGCTGGTGTGCTTCTTCCATGTGGGCTTTGTTGCTTCTCAGCTAGATGGCCACTTGTTTACCTTCAAGCCTTTAAGACCCCAGACACTATCTCTTTTGATAGCCGGGCACCATCAGCTTTCTTCGCCACATTTGCTTATGTTTCTAAAGGCAGAGCTTGCTCTGATAATTTTAGCAAGATACAGATGTTACTGAGAATTGGGGTGTGGTAAAAGTGCAGAGGGAAAAAATTCAAATTTTGAGACTGACCCAAACACAGGAAACTACATAACTGTACATTTATTTCCCTTGAACATGAAGAAAGTGTAGGCTTCACAATTTCTGAATGATTTTCTAGTATACTTGCAGTATTTTACGCACTACTTCAGCACATCAGTAAGGAACTTCTAGAAAATGGAGCTTGATTCAGAGGAAACTATGGTTCGGATGAATTTTGGCCGAGAGCAGAGAACACTAGAAAGATGTTTGCCAGTGTTTTATTGACTATCCACTGTGTGGATCATAAAAAATTATGGAGAACATTGTGAATCAGGGGGATTCCAGAACACTTAATTCTGTTCTTCATAACTTCCACATTGATCAACAGTCACTTGTTCAAACAGAACAAGGGAACATGACGGGGTCATTTAAAATCATGAAAGGTGGGTATGAGAAAGGTGGGTATAGCATTTCACCATATTTATTCAGAGCAGTGATCAGATAAATTGTACTATATGAAGAATGTGACATCAGGATTCGAGGTTGGCTCATTAAGAACCTGCACTATGAGGGTGATACAACATTGCTTGCTGAAAGTTAAGAGGACTTAAAGCTCTTATTGATTAAGAACAAAGACTTCAGTATGTATTATGTCACAATTAAAAAGTCCCTATAATTGGGCTAATAATTAACATCATCAGAAAATGGATAAAATATTGAAATCATCAAGAATTTCATTTAGTTTAGAGTCATAAGCACTGCCCATGAAAAGAAGCAGTCAAGAAATCAAACAACATATTGCATTGGATAAATCTGCTGCAAAAGGCCTCTTTAAAGTCTTCAAAAGCAAAGATAGGAGTTTGAAGATGAAGGTGTGCATGACACAAGCCAAAGTATTTTCAATCACCTCATAAGCAGTCAAAACTGGACAGTGGGTAAGGAAGACTGAAGAAGGCTGTCCTTAAAGTATGGTGTTGATGAAGAATATTGAATATACCATAGACTATCAGAAGCATGAACAAATCTGTCTTGGAAGAAGTACTGTCAGAATGCTCCTTAGGAGTGAAGATGGCAAGACTTCATCTTATATACTTTATGTCCCAGGAGACATCATACTTGTCAAAGTACAGGTTTCATGAAAAAGAGGCAGACCATTAATTAGATGGACTAGGTACAGTGGCTACAACAAATGGGCTAAAATATCGCAATGTAAGGATGGGGCAGGATGAGGCAGTGTTTCGGATGAACTTAGGATCTGAAATAAGTCAACAGAAAAGTGGGCAACTTATAATAACAGCAATGTCACCCAGTATTGGGCATAGGCCTTTTTTGCCCCTCAGTCGATTCTGACTCATGGGCACTCCTGGGTGTTAGAGTACAATTGTGCTCCCTAGGGTTTTTAATGGCTGTTTTTCCAGAAGTAGATTGCCAGACGTTTCTTTTGAGGTACCTCCCTTGGATGCTAATCTTCATTATTTTGATTCCCAATCAAGGATGTTAACCATGCGCTTCATCCAGAGACTCCTCTATGCAGGGAAATAGCCATTGTTGAATGGTAGACCCATCTGTGATGGAACAGAATTGCTCTCGGGGACTTTCTTGCTGGACTCTGTCATGGAAGTAAATTGCCAGGCGTTTCTTCTGTAGTGCCACTGGATGTGGTTGAACAGCAAAACTTTAGTCTAGTAGTTGAGCAGAAACTCTCTGTACTCAAAATCAAATCAAACATACTGCAACTGAGTCCATGCCCAATCACAGTGATCCAATAGGGCAGAGTAGAGTGCAGTCTAATGACTAACCAACAACGCCACTAAGGTTCCTTGATAATCAAACCAAACTCACTGCTATGCAGCAGAGGTGGACGCATAGCAACCCTAGAAGACAAGGTAGAACTTCCTCTGTGTGTACACGACTGAAACTCCATACGAGAGTGAAAAGCCCTGTCTTCTGTTGATGGCTGGTAGTTTTGAACTGCACTGTGCACTTTGCTGATCACTTCCCAACTGGTCACCACTGTGTCACCAGGGCTCCTCCGAAATTCCTTAGACACTCCCGAAATCAAAGAATAGAATCACGTTGTAGTAGTGATGGCCACTCAGCAACTATCTAAAAAAAGAGTGAAAACAAGGAACAATGTTGGATTTTTTTTATTGCAATGGGGAGAAAGGGCAGGGTTTGAAGGTCAAGGTGAGACAGGGTAGGAGAAAAAAACCGGCAACAGCCTAAGATGCCAAATCAAACTTACTGCCACAGAATCCATACCAACCTTTAGCGAGCCTATATGGCAGAGTAGAATTGTATATTTTACAATAGGATAGAAAGCCTTAATTCCTTTTAAAATTTTTTAAATAATTAAATCATTTTATTGGGGCTTGTACAACTCTTATCACAATCCATACATGCATTGTGTCAAGCACTTTTATATATTTGTTTGCCTCATCATTCTCAAAACATTTTTCTACTTCAGCTCTTATTATCAGCTCATCCCTGCCCCCTCCCTGCTCCCCCATGAACCCTTGATAATTTATAAATTATTATTTTGTTCAACATCTCCCTTCACCCACTTCTCTGCTGTCCGTCCTCCAGAGGGGAGGTTATTTGTAGATCCTTGTAATCTGTTCCCCCTTTCTTCCTCAACTTCCCTCCACCTTCCCAGTATCACCACTCTCACCACTAGTCCTGAGGGGTTCATCTGTCCTGGATTCCCTGTGTTTCCAGTTTCTATCTGTACCAGTGTACATCCTCCGGTCCAGCCAGATTTGTAAGGTAGAATTGGGATCATGATAGTGGGGGAGGAAACATTCAAGAACTAGAGGAAAATTGTATGTTTCCCTGTTGCTACACTGCACCCTGACTGGCTGGTCTCTTCCCCAGGATCTTTCTGCAAGGGGTTGTCCCATTGCCCACAGATGGGCCCTGAGTCCCCTCTCTGCACTCCCCCTCATTCACAATGCTATGATTTCTTTTTTTTGTCTTTGATGCCTGACACCTTGTGATCTCACAGGCTGGTGTGCTTCTTCCATGTGGGTTTTGTTGTTTGTCAGCTAGATGGCCGTTTGTTTATCTTCAGCCCTTAAAGACCCCAGATGCTATATCTTTTGATAGCTGGGCACCATCAGCTTTCTTTACCACATTTGCTTGTGCATCTGTTACCTTCAGCAATCATCCCTAAAGGTGAGCATCTCAGACTGCCAACTGTTAGAACAAAGTGTTCCTTAATTCATTTTTAACTGAGCACAGGCTTGTGCCCACACATGTGCAGAAAACAAGCTTCAGGGCATGCACTTTGGGAATGGTTCTTGCCCTAAAAGGTGTGGCATTTAAATTAGGATAGGCATGTAAATCAGTGACAGAGACTTTGATGGAACAGATAAGTTTTCGATACTTTTCACGGGCAAGGACATCATGCTTGATAGAGCAGCTAAACAAACTCCCCACCATGGAGTCCTTGCTGTGGGTTTCTGAGACTGTAACTGTAGAGGCAGCACAAGGTGGAGGGGCCCTGAGAGAGGGAGCCCTCAAGGAGAGTGATTGACATGGTGGCTGTAAAAAAGGGCTCAAGCTTAGCAAAAGTAGGACACCGCACAAGGGAGCAGTGTTTCCTTCTGCTGTGCATACTGTCGCTATGGGTCTGAGCCGATTTGGTGACACTTAACAAGGAAGACAAACACAAGGGGTGATAGGGTTCCAACTTTAACTCATTTATCGAACCTCATACTACGGTAAAATTCTTAAGCCAGAATAGGTCAGAATTCTTTTTTTGGATGTTTTCTTTTTAAACATTTTATTAGGGGCTCATATAACTCTTATCACAATCCATACATACATCAATTGTATAAAGCACATGTGTACATTCTTTGCCCTCATCATTTTCAAAGCATTTGCTCTCCACTTAAGCCCTTTGCATCAAGTCCTCTTTTTCCCCCTCCCTTCTCCCTCGTGAGCCCTTGATAATTTATAAATCATTATTTTGTCATATCTTGCCCTGTCCGGCGTCTCCCTTCAATCCCGTTTCTGTTGGTCAGAATTCTTACACTCTGTGCTGCTCACGGAAAGGTCAGCAGTTTTAAAACACCAGCCCTCATGCAGAAGAAAGATGAGGCTGTGCACTTTGTCTTTGTGAAAAGTCTCCGGAACCCACAGGGGCAGTTCTACTTTGACCTCTAGAGACCTTAGAAGTTGGAAAGGACTCAATAGCAGTGAATTTGGAGTTTTGTTGTTTAAGGTGTTCCGTAGGCAATTCCAATTTCTTCGTTCATGGATTCATTCACTTCTTCAACAGATTTACGGAGCTATCGGCGCTGTGCTCGGCACTGGCTGAGCCTCCACCACACAGGCACGGCTCACGGAACTCACAGTCCAGTGGGATCCCGGAACAATTCTGGAAACATTTCTACTTCGAAAGCCCCGGAAGTCTCTTTCCCTCAGAGCCCCCGACTTGGCCCTCCCGCAGGTGAGTTCCCAGCAGGTGAGAGCGCCAGCGGCGGCGGTGTTTGGGGAGTGTGTGAAAGCACGTGTCAGAATGGCGCGTGTCACAGTGCGCGTGCACGTGCCGCGGCGGCTCGCGTCTCCTTCGCCGTGGGAGCCCCGCTGCGTGGCCCGACCGGGCGCGTGTCTCCCGCCCAGGTACTGGTGACGGTGCGGGAACGACCCGCGGGCGCGATTGTGAGTGAGCTCGGGCGGGCGCGCGCGCGCGCGCGGGAGGGGCGGGGGCGGGGCACGCGGGCTTGGGCGCCGCGCGCAAGCGCAAAGCGCGAGAGCCCGGCCGCGGCAGCCGCAGAGCGCCGGGGGCGGGAGGAGCGAGCGCTGAAGGCTATTATGGCCGCCGCCGCCGCCGGCTGCTGAGGGGCTCCGCCCGCGAGCGCCCGCGCCGCCGCGGACGATGGTGACCGCACGGGTCGGGCCGCTGCCGCCGCCGCTGCCGCCGCCGCCACCCGAGACGCAGCAACCCAGGCCCGGCGCGGAGGAGCCGCCGCTGTGAGCCGTCCGTCCCGGCCCCCGCCGCCCGAGGAAAGCCGGAGGGCGGGCGAGCGAGAGCGCCGGGGAGCCGCGCAGCCCGCCGGCCGGCCGGCGCGGACGCCCCGCTCGGAGGGAGGCCGCAGCCCGAGGTGACCGCCCGCCGCCCCTTCCCATCCCCGTGCTCCCCGCCGGTCCGTCCGCCTTCCGCATCCTGCATCCCTCCCGCCCCTCCCCCATCCCGGCGCCCGCTCCCGGCTCCCCTCCTCCGCGCCCTTGCCCGCCTCGGCACCCCTGTTCCCCTGCTCGCAGCGGCCAGCGCCCGCGGGAGCTGCCGACCCGCTCGCCCGCACTCGGTCTTCCCTCCGGGCCGCGGCCTCCCGCCCACCCTCCGCCCGCTCCGGGGCCTGGACATCCCTTGCCCCCCCTCACATTCCTCTGGTGCCCTTACTTCGGGGCTCTCCCCAGCACCCTTTCTCCGGGCTCCCCTCTAATCCCCCCCCTCTCCCAGCTCCCTTCTCCAGTTTCCCTGGGCAACTTTTACCTCTTTTCGCGTCTTTGTCCACTTTGTCTCCAAGCGTCCCTCCCTCTGCCTCCTGGCCTTCCCCTTCTTTGGTCCCCACGTCCCCTACCACTGCTTTTGCCTGCTGTGCTTGTTGAGATGGTTTGGGGGGTGCTACCGGGCGCCCTGCCCGGCCGTTTTTCCAGTGGGGACCCGTTGGTCCGTACCTCTCCTTACAGTAATTAGTGCCCCATCCCTCCCTCTCGGTCCCCAGGCTTTCTCTCCCGCTTGCCATCTCTTTGCCCTCCCCTTCCACGTCTTCCCTTCGCACCTAAAAGCTCCCGGGGCCCCTGCCCTCCCTCCCTTCGGGAATGAGTTCCCTTTCGGTTCTGGCGCGGGGGGGGGAGGGGGGGCAAGGGAGTGGGGCGCTGAAGAACTTCCCCCGCCCCTTCCCTCGGCTGTCTTTGAGCTTGGGGTCTCGCGGGCCAGCCCCTTTGGCCGGGCGGAAGGGGATCCCCCCGCCTCTCGGCTTGGCAGAGTTTCTGCTGAGCGTAATCCCCAGGCCCGCGGCGGCGGCTGCTGCGACTCCGCTGCCTTTGCTGCGCTGCCTGCTTGGCAGCGAGCTAGGTTGGGGTTACTACAGTTCAAACGCGCCTGAGCTCAGCAGGCGTGGGGGGTGGAGGTGCGGGGAGAGAGGAAGGGGGTTTGCAGTGAGAAAGCATACCAGAGATGAATGGATAGCTTTGCATCACCGTCTGCAGTAAACAGGAAACTCGCCTGAAAGGAAAGAAGACCGTGTGCCTTTTTAAAAAATTTTTTAAAACACGGAGTGTGCAGTTCTGTTGAATCTTGAATCATGCCCAAAAGGATGAGCTGTCGGTGCTGCAGTCGTGACCCGGGCCAAGCGTCCAATGGCAGAGGTAGCGCCCTGTGTGTCCCCCCCACCCTTCTGACTCTTGAAGTTGAAGCATGGCACCAGTGCTGAGAGAGTGGACACGGGGGTACCGCTGCCCTTTTGGAGATGATGAAAAACCTTTGAATTGCCGGTAGTTCATGTGGAAATCAAGTACCCACAAAGTTTTAGCTCGAAGTGCTGGGAGGACCTGCTATATTTAAAACATGTGTCTATGCTTATGTAAGAGGTGTTTTCTCTGTCTTCAGCCTAAAGCTGAGTTTGCTTAGTGACTTCAGGTTCTAGTGTTGCCCATTTACGTTTTCAGGACTTAGTGTCCGACGTGTTAGGACCTAAGCGATAGCAGAATAACCAGATCCGTCTTTTACATCTGATTAAGCTGATGTTGCTTTTTTTTAAAAACCGGCTGGGACAAAGATTAATGTTGGATGAAGGCAGATTTTTCTTAACCCTTGGATAGAGGGAAGGGGGTGGAAACTTCAACCTTAAATTAGTAATTGACTGAACAATATTTACTCGTGACATGTGACATTTTTTTTTGGCTTTGCCTTTTAAAAGGGGACTTTATCTAGAATAGATGTCAGTACAGTTTATTTGGTAAGATGACCTTTGTTTCCATTTAGTATAACTTATTTATTCAACAGAAACCAACTGTGGCTTAAAAAAAGAAAAGCAATTTTAAAATATTTTCAGGATGATTTGATTTTGTATTAAAAGTCAAAATACTGTATTTTTTTGAATATGTGAAATATGAGGCACCACTCCCTCCTCCAGGCGGCTCTATACATCAAAGTCAACTTGAAATCAGTGAGTGTGGGGTGGTTTTTGTTTGTTTTTGGTTCTGTGTGTTAACTATTTGCCAAATAAGAGTGTACTGTGCAACATTGTATCTATATGGGATTGCTGTGAATGTAAGTGTTGGTTATAGCTTTTCCATTGGGAGGGTGACAACTGAAAAGGTGGGGGTCCTCTTTAGTTAGCCATTATCGAGCCCTTCTTTCACTTTTTGAGGTTTTTTAAAAAGCTGTTGTACTGTGTAAAGTATCTTTAAGTTTGAATTACATTTGAATTAAGATCATTTGCAGGGGCATTGCTGGAACACTAGTATCACTGTTCTGTTACACGGCTTAAAAGGAAATGTTAAGTTCTGCGGAAGAGGTAAAAAGTGGAAAACTTGGACAAGGCAAGAAGTAGTTTGGATATTTGCCTTTTGGGTGTGCCAGGTTTTTACATTGCCTTTGCCTTTGGCTCTCCTGTTTTTGTCTAGGATGACTTGGTATTTGGGTTTTAAGAGATTTTTGAGTTCCTGATGTTTGTTTAACACTAACTACAAGGTCAGCAGTTCAAAATCATCAGCAGCTCTTAGGGAGAAAGACGGGACTTTATACTCAATGCCACAGAGTTGGTCTCTAAAACTCACAGGGGCAGTTCGTTCCTGTCCTGTAGAGTCACTATAAGTTGACATGAACTAAATGGCAGTGAGTGAGATGTTAGTTTGGAAAAAGCTCATTAGCTCTGTTAAAAACAAACCAGGAAAACGATCAATTTTGATTGAGCCAAATAGGTGAAATCTCTACCTCAGGCCATAAGGCTTTGTGTGTGTTCATGCTTATAATCCAATGACTAGGTCAGAGGTATGAGCAGTTTCAGGTGTCTGCTGATAAGGTCCATATTGCAATTTTTTTGTTTAGTTTTGGGTTTAATGTGTGGGCCTAGAGAGTAGTGTTCCATTTTGTGATCATTTGTTCACACACATACTCACTGCCATTGATTGAGTCAGTTCTGACTCACGGTGACTCTATAGGCCAGAGTGGAACAGTCCCAGTAGGTTTCCAAGACTAACTCTTTAAAGGAGTAGAAAGCCTCATCGTTCTCACTTTTTTGAGAGTCAACACCAAATCACATGCCACTACTTAGCAGGGAAAAATGAGCAAGGTCTGGAAAAAAAACAAGTGTGGGTTTTTAGTTTTTCCCTTTATAGCTTGATTTTCCTTGGGTTAAATTTGCTTGTCTATGACTGTTAAGTAATGAGCACGTGCAGGAGCGAGTGAAACACTCAGTGAGCGATGGGTTTATTACTGAGTATATTTCATTCTCTGCCAGATCCTTAGACATTGAGTCTGAGTTTA
Source organism: Tenrec ecaudatus (assembly GCF_050624435.1). Taxonomy (NCBI): domain Eukaryota; kingdom Metazoa; phylum Chordata; class Mammalia; order Afrosoricida; family Tenrecidae; genus Tenrec; species Tenrec ecaudatus. Next base: position 170,443,039 of record NC_134531.1, on the reverse strand, counting down.
CTACCAAGGGCTCGGGGTTCAGTCTTTTTCCTGGATAGTCTTCTGTACTGACAGCTATAGAGACCCAAGTTTTAAAAAAATATTTTTAATCCTTATATTTGTGAAAGAGTGATGGTATAATTAAGAGAGAATATTTACCATTTTGCTAATGGTTACAGGATTGCTTATCTCTTTATTAACACTTCTCACCCCCTTGAGGTGTATAATAAATGATTAAAATTAGTATGTTTTAAAAAATTTAAAAATTGAAAACGCCAAACTTAAAAAAGGCAGGTTCTACAAGTCAGATGAAAATGCATAAGGACTAAAAGTAGTATTACTTTGGCAACAACACTTTGTGCTATTTGTAAAAAAAAAAAAGTAGTGATTTAGATTGGATTCTAGAATGTGAAAAATACTAGTAGCTACTTTATTTTTGATAACAGTAGATGAAATATCTACAAATCTTGTCAGTGCTGTTACTATCGCAGTACATGGTAATTTTCACAAATAGCTCATGGTTTGTGCTCACTTCGGCAGCACATATACAAACAGCTCATGGTTCAGTAGAAAAATCACGCTTATATTTTGAGATAAGCTAAGTTTGTAGAGGTACCAAGTTTCGCCATCAGATCAAGGTGTTATTCCTCTCTATATCCTTAGACCCATTACAGGTTTCCTCAACAATTTATTTTTAAGGAACCCCCCCCCCCCGTGATTATAATAAAAACATTCTAGAAAAGTTGATAAACACAAAAGCATAGAAAGAAATTAATAAATTGTCCCTTTCCAGGATTTTATTTTATACTATCATGCCTTTTGAGAAATTTACTTGAGGTTCATAAATGCTGTATGTGTAGTAAGTATCGATTAGCGCATTTTCCCTGTGCCTTTTCCTCCTTAAGACAAAGTTATTTGTTTCTTAGTCCCTTACATAGAAAATGACAACAATTCTACTAGTTTGAAATAACCAGAATGACACTATTCCTAGAAACTGATTTTACATTATTTGTAAGGTTATATTTATGTGCATGTATTTATATATATACATATATATATACACACACACACTAACATCTGTCATGGAAGTAATTGATTAATGATCATTTAAAGCCTACTAATGGTGAGCCAAGTTGAACTGCCTTTATGTGAGCATAGAAGCTATGAAAATCAGTAAAATGGAAATAGTGATAAATATTTAACCATAGCATAGCAATCTCACTATAATTTTCTTCAGAAATGAATGTTTTCATTTGTCCTGTAATGTCTGAAATTACTGCCAAAGTTAGAAAATATGTTTAGCCTTCTCAGCAAAATTCTTAAAAGGATGTTGTCAGCGCCAACAATTCAGAATTTTCTTTGCTCTTAAAATAGTCATTTATCCACTTTACTTGCCCTATTCCCTTTTTAAAAATTCCTTGCATTAATTTCCAGCTGTGTCTTATAAAACAGTGTTTGTCCTGAATTGTCCTTTTAAATAATCAATTTGTCCAAGAAAACATGATGGCGGCTGACCTTCATTTCCCCCTTTCCTCCCTATCAACATCTAAGCAAAGACAAGCTGGAGAGATGCTTACAGTCCTGACTTAGTCTGTGTACCCACCTATCTGTACTAAAGGAACAATTTGAATATTGTTGTACGTTCAATCAGTTTGTAGAGATTTCAGACAAAAAGTATAATTATTCAAGTTAACCATGTTGCAAGGAACATTCGCTTTGTGTATCTTTACCGTGAATTCTGTTGATTGTAAATGCAGCACTTCACACTTGATAGTAGGTGAAGGAGTAAAAGGACCGGCTTGAAGTTCAGCAGACTAGATGTGTACTTGTCAATTTTTTTTTGAATAATTTGGGTTTTTTTTAACATAGCAAATATTTTAAAATATGCCTTCCTTTTCAAAGACTGTGGAAATCTCAGATATGTTCACAGCAGTGAACTCTCCAGCTTAATTTGGGCAAGTTGTGTGCGTGCTTTGGTGCTTTGTTGCTCATGCCTAGATTTGTAGTTAATGAGCCTTTCTAAAACAAGTTTTGTAGCTGAAAATTTACCCAGAATCATAAAATTTGGCAGTGCCCAAAGTGTGAAACATGAGAAACACTGTACCAAGCTTATTGTATTTATACCTAAAGGAAGTAGATGTGGTTACCAAGTTCTGTACATTCTTGCACAGATAGTGTTCAGCCTTTGACAATCATCGGATATCTAACAGCTACTTATGTTGACTTCTTTTCATCGATTTTTGTCTACCACGTTCTAGGTCTACTCCAAGGCGGGTAAACATGGCTGCAAAGGAGAAACTGGAGGCAGTGTTAAATGTGGCCCTGAGGGTGCCCAGCATCATGCTCCTGGATGTCCTGTACAGATGGGACGTCAGCTCCTTTTTCCAGCAGATCCAAAGAAGTAGCCTCAGCAACAACCCTCTTTTCCAGTATAAGTATTTGGCTCTTAATATGCACTATGTAGGTAAGTGTCTGCATTTTCTAGCTTTATCATGAGCAATTTGATTGATTTGTGCATTGAGAGTTTGAGCAAAATGAAGCTCTGTCACATTCAAATGTCAATGGTGAATCCTCTTTAGAGCCTTGCCTTATCATTGCTCTGAATTGTTAGATCTAGAGAGAAGCAGGCAGCGTTGTATTTATTTTACTGAATAAACTTGGAAAGCAGAAGAAAACATTTCAGATTTTAAGAGGATAAAATGTAAATAATGAGAAATACTTCTCATGCATGTAGGGCATTCTGTTTTTAATTCTTTTGGATTTTGCTTTAGAAAAGTTAGTATTCTTTATTGTTCCCTAAGACAAACTTCAGGACCCCTGATGGTGTGGTGGGGTATGCATTGGGCTGCTAATCAAAAGGTCAGTGGTTCAAATCTACCACCTGATCCAAGGCAGAAAGATGAGACTATTTGACCTCTTAAGTACTTAGTTTTGTAAACCCTAAACAGCATTTCTCTTCAGAATTGACTTAATGGTAGTGGGGTTTTGGGGCAAGACAAACAAAGGAGCCTGGTGGTACAATAGGTTAAGCAGGTCCACTGCTAAGCAAAAGGTAGATAGTTTGAACACACCAGCTGGTGATTGACTCTCAAGCCTAAGAAACCTGGGGCAATTCTTCTGTCAAATAGGGTCACTGTAATTTGGTGGCACCCAAGACACACTAGATCAATTGAATGTAAAACGTTAATTTCAGTTAAATGAAAGGTGGGAAATGGTACTATAATATTTTCTTTCTTAGAGAAAACACCCTTGGGATTACAATTAAAATGCTTTGAGGTTGGGATAAAAGTAATGATGAGATGCTAAAGAGTTTAATGTCGAGATATCGACGGGAAACGTAAAGTTCATTTAGAATGTAAGTGTTCCCAAGTGTATTGTGGCAGTGAGACTTGTTATTGCTAGCCATGCATTCATGACTACTAGGTTTTCTTTGGTTGGTTTTGGGAGGTAGATTGCTGGGCTGCCTTCCTCTAAAACGGCTGGGAAAAGTGCAGCCCGAGGGATGCACAAGGTCCACAAAACTAGCACCGGCTAACATCCCACCCTACCACAGAGAAACAGCTCCAGCTAGCACACGGGGGAGAGTTAATTAAATGTCTGACCAGTGTGGCCTGAGAATGATGTTATAAATAGCCAGATGGCCCTGGACCGAAAAATGCTCCCCTACCCTGCTCTAGAAGCTCTGGAAACCTGCTCAGCATCATAGCAATACACAGGGTGCCACTGACTTCCATGTGATAGCTGCTAAGTTTGAGGTACATTGGCTGGTAATTAAACCCAGGTCTCCCTCATGAAAGGCGAGAATTCTGAGCCACCATTGTAGTTTATATGCAAAGATAGTAATGGTGCATATTTAGTTAATGATGGTTATATAATCGTTTGTCAATTTGAGAGGATTAAGAGTTAAGAGTAAAGGGGTAGAGTTTAGCATGTCAATCCAAGAGTGAAGGGGTGGAGCCTAGCGTGTTAATCAGGCAGTACTTTGAAGACCTCATTTAGAGGTCTAACAGAAATTTGCTAAGGAGAGAAGTAGCTTGCTAGAGGTGGGACATGTGCTCATTCCCTTGGAGACATCCCTGTGGAGAAGACACATGAAGAGAATTCAGAGAAGCCACGTGAAGACCCCTACTAGCACTGAGATGGTTACATCACTGGATCCACAAGACTTCCCACCCTCTGGCCTGTGATCTTCCTGCATTTGGCGTCATTGCACATGTTTCCTAAGTCTGAAGAGGACTTTACAGATTGGTATTGGACACATGGGCTAATATCGGACTTAAGGCCTTGATCTGGACTGGCTGAGGTGTTTTCTCTATTCAATTGCTCTTGAATATAAAGCTCTGTCTCATGCACAAGTATGAGTCTCCCTGGATTTGTTTCTCTAGTCAACCAAACATAATGGTATTGCACAACTTGAGCTGTGGTTTGAATAGTGTATTACAATGATAACAGTGTGACTACTAGGACTTCCCTTCAGTAATAAAGTCCTAAAGGTTTGTCCTGTTTTTATGAGATTTATTTTTGTCCAGGGAAGGACTTTCTAGGTTCCAAAACTTTGTTCCACGCCTCCTTCCAGCTCTGAGAGTACCAGGTAAATGCTTTTGGGAAGCAAGGAACTGGAAAGGCTGAGCAACTGGATTCAGTACGCACTGAACTCTGTTGGGTGGCACTGCCTTGGGAAAGTCTACAGTGAGCAGCTTCCTTTATTCTGTAAAGTGCTCTAATTTCCAACCCTTTATTAAAGGCTTTGTATATTAGCCAATTATGGAAAATAATTCCAGTCCGTTGTAGGAGAACAATTGGGTACTTGGCTTAGATTTTTTAGCTTAATCAGCAAAGTAGTTCATATTATAGTTTTAAAAATGTGCTTATCATATATTATTTCTGAATAGATTGAAATATTACGATAACAATTGCCTAATAACCAGAAACATTAATTTTTGGAATTGAATGGGTTATAGCACAGTTGAAAATCATACTCTGGTTTATAACTTTTGAAACTCAACCGAGCCTTTTAAAATGCACTTACTTACATTCTATGGTAGAGTAGAACTACATATTTTTAGAAATTTTCATTTTTAAAATAGGTAATATATTTATATTCAGAGTGTGAAAAGGTATGCCGTGAAAAATACTCCCTCCTAGTTCTCATTCTTAGCCCGCACAAGTAACTACTATTCTTGTTCATATCTTTATATGTAAGCAATGATAAATAATAGAGGCCTCTAGAAAGTTCATTGGAAAAAAATTCCATTTTTAAAAATTACACTTTATCATGAATTTTTTTGAAGTCTCGTAATATTTTCTTTTTATATATGCAGGTGATAACAAATTAATTTGAATCTTGGTTTTATTTTAATTTAATGCTTTGTGGAGCTATAACTACTCTTTAGATATTCATGAGATAAAAGCTTTCTACTCCCTGCCCTCATGGACCCTCCCTCCCCAATACTGGCATCTGAACTTTTCGCTTCTGCCAAATCTTAAGACCCTGTTGTAATGTTAAAGTCTGATTCTTTTTACCCTCTTTATGTTCGTAGTTGCATGATACCTATAATTTACCTAATCTGTTGAACTAATTGCCCTATTGGTGGACAGTGAGATAATTTTTGTCTGTTGTTAACTCATGCATTAACTGAGTAAGTAACCTTGCAGAGCCGTAATTTCAACACATGCAAATACAGCTCTGGGGTAAATTGTGAAGTTTAGCGGTATATATACATTTGTAATCCACTGCTTATATGAATTGGGTTACTAATTACAAGGTCAGCAGTTCAAAACCATCCATATTGTGGGAGAAAGATGCTCCTGTAAACATTTAGTTCTGCCTTGCCCTGTAGAATCCCTATGGGTCAGAATCCACTTGATGGCAGTGAGTTTGCATTTGAGTTACCTACCTGTCAGTTTTTCTTATTTTGATGCTGCGAACTGCACCATTGATAATTCAGATACCAGCAGCGTCACCCACAGTGATGTAGTTATTACACATTGGGCTGCTAACTACAAGGTTGGCAGTTTGAAAGCACTACTTCCATGGGCGAAAGATGAGGCTTTCTACTCTGTAAAGAAGTACAGTCTCAGAAATTCCCAGGACCAATTCTACCCTATCCTGTGTGGTCGCCATGAGTCAGAACTGATTGGATGGCAATGAGAGAAGCCCCTTAGAGAACAGATCTGGCATCTGCTTCAGAAAGGGGCACATTCTTAAGAACTCTTATGGAGCTGCTTTACCCTGCACACGTGGGCTTGCTGTTGAGTTGGTAATCAACTTGACAGCAACTACCACCACCACACTATATGGAGGTAAGAAGACCAATTAGGGTTTTAGGCAAGAGGTAATTATGAGTCATTTTTATTGAAAATTGTACCAACTGAAATCACCAATGATTTTAAATGTAAAGCTCAAGATCCATTTTTTCCCTTTTTAAAATTTATTTAATAATTTTATTGGGGTCTCTTAAAAATCTTTTGACAGTCCGTGATTCAGTTATTTTAAGCAAACTTGCCATCAACATTTCCAAAACAATTGCTTTCTATTTGAGCCCTTAGTATCAGCTCCTCTTTTTACCCTTCCCCACCCTCCCACACTCATGAATCCTTGATCAATTATATATTGTTGTTATTTCGTGTCTTACTGTCCATCGTCTCCCTTCACCCACATTTCTGTTATTCGTCCTCCTGGGGGGTTGGGCTATATATCCAACCTTGTGATGGGTTCCCTCTTTATCCCCACCCCTCCACCTCATCCTTCCATCCCCCTACCCTCATGATATGGATACTCCTACTACTGTTCCTGAGGGTTTTATCTGTCTTAAATTCCATGTGTCAAGAGCTCTTATCTGTACCAAGGTGTGTATTCTGGTCTAGCCAGATTTGTAAGGCAGAACTGGTCATGGTAGTGGGGTGGGGGGGGGGGGAGGAAGCATTCAGGAATTAGAGGAATGATGTGTGTTTCTTTGGTGCTATATTGCACCCTGGTTGAAGTGTCCCTTCCTTGTAACCCTTCTGTGGGGAATGTCCAATTGTCTACAGATGGGCTTTGGGTCTTCACTCTCAACTCTCCTCTTTCACTTTGATATAATTGTTTGTTTTGGATCTTTTGATAAAACTGATCCCGTTGACACCTTATGATCACACAGGCTGGTGTGCTTCTTCTATGTGGGCTTATTTGCTTTTCTGCTAGATGGATGCTTGTTTAACTTCAAGCCTTTAAGACCCAGAGGCTGTATCTTTTGTTAGCTGGCACCAACCACTTGCTTCAGCACATTTGCTTATGCACCTGCTTTGTCTTCAGTGCTCCTGTTGGGAAGGTGAGGATCCAAGAGCACCAGGTTATCAGAACAAAGTGTTCTTGTGTTTAGGATGGCCTTGAGTAGAGGCCAAAAGTCCATCTGCTAGCTTAATACTTAACAGATAAATATATGTACATTGGCTTCTATTCCCCCCCTTTAAAAAATCATTTTATTGGGGGCTCGTACAACTCTTACCACAATCCACACATTATGTGTCAAGCACATTTGTATATTTGTTTCCATCATCATCCTCAAAACATTTTCTTTCTACTTGAGCCCTTGGTATCAGCTCCTCATTTTTCCCCTCCCTCCCCGCCCCCTCCCTTATCCCTTTCATTGTAAATTAATATATTTACGTATATGCATGCCTATAGCTACATCCTATAGTTTGCTTCCTACTTCCTACTTTTCCTCTATTTCCTTTCACCTTTCTCCTGTCCCACTATTGTGCTCACCCTCCAGTCAGCTCTCAGTAATTCCTCTTGGATACATTGCACTTGATCAACTCCCACCAGGCATTATACCCCCTACTCACCATCATTTTTAGATTTCCTATTGTTACCTGTCCCTGAAGTTTGTTGGCTTCCTGCTCCATCCTCTCCCATAAACCCCCCAGCACCACCGGTCCTGTTGTTTTCTCTAGATCATTTGTCCTGCTTATCTTAAATAGATAGACATAGGGTGAAAGAAAAACAAAACAAAAAGGATAGATAGTAGCAGGTCTGTCTGTTGACCCTTATGAGTGTTTTCCACACGGGTCTGATGAGGTGCCAAAACAGTGTGCTTTCAGGATTTCTCTGGGACTTGGTTATTTGCTCCTCTTGCTTCCCTGTTGGCACTCCCTTTGCGTTTTCACCCCGCTGTGCATGGGGCAAACCAGGGACACTTTCCGCACAGTATCTCCAGTGCTGTCCCCCTTAATGCTATGGGTCAGTGAGGGAGCTTTGTGTCTTGTGGTGGGACCCGGCCCTAAGGTCCTCTCTGTGCATTGGCTGCTCCGAGGAGGTTGTCACTGGCGTCAGATTCTTTTACTGACTTTTCTTTATACCTTTTATGAGTTTTCAGTTTCTTTTGTTACTTGGGAGGATTTCATATCGTTTTGGCCGCAGATCTGTAGCTTTACTTTTTTTTTTTCTTTCAGTTTCCCATTGGTTTCCCCTTCTGTGATCCCATGGCCACTCCAAGAAAGAGCATCTTTCATGTGTGCTCTTCTGTAGGTTTATGTGCTTGTCTGTATTCCCAGTTAGATTCCGAGTCCCTAAAGGTAGATGGGGAGGTTATTTGTAACGGAGGATTGTTTACTCTCTAAAGTAAGAAAGGGGATTTAGCTAGTGCCTGATACTGGGTGGATTTTTGATTGCTTGTTATATATCTCCCCTTGAATAATCTGTAGACTTCACCTTTTATAACAGTCACTGAACTCTTACTTCGGCCTTACCGCAAGCCTTTTTTTCTTCCTGTTTCCTGTCTTACTTGATTAAAAAAGAAAAAAAAGGTAGCCTCTTAGTTACCCAAGCTAGAAGCATCGGATCCATCTTCATTTCCTTTTTCTCATATAGATCACCACTGAGACCTTCTAAATACATCTTTTCGTTGACTCAGCCAGCTCTGCTATCATCTAGGCTCTCAATTTTTCTCCATGACTCTACAGACCAGAACTTATCACATTGGCTAGCACACACTTTGGTACCTCAAATATTAGGTTTGTTTCTGGGTAACTTGTTCTGCTGACTCAAAAATTTTAACAGTTTTCCACTATCAGCTTTAGGCATTGAGATGTGGAACTTAGGCCATATATTTATTACTCTCTACCCTTCTCGACATAAAAAAAAAATCAAGACTTTTGAATGTAGTGTTAGCCTTCAACAGAAGAAGTGCACACTGGCTTTATTTAAAAATAGCTGTTGAGGAGCTAATGCCAGGAGTTTAAGTAAATAGCAAATGTTTTGAGAATGATGAGGGTAACGAGTGTACAAATGTGCTTTACACAATTGGTATATGTATGGCTTGTGATAAAAGTTGTATGAACCCCCAATAAAATGATTAAAAAATAGTTGATATTAAGAAAAAAATAGTTGGTATTGTACTAAATATTTAGGTCAAGTTATACTTAAAAGGTATCCTTGAGTCCAAAGATACCAGGGGCACCCTCCAAAACCAGAACTTTTTCAAAATTATTTAAATGTTTTTCCAAAAATCCCATATCATCTTCAAAGCACTTTCCATTATACTTAATACATTTGTCAAATCTGTGATTCCATTCTTGGAAACATTTTTCAAACTCATCTGTTTGGATGGCTGGCAGCACCTCCGTTGCTTTTTCTTTACCTTTTTTACATTATCAAATTGCAGTCCTTTCATGTCCCGCTTCTTTTGTGGGAACAAAAAGAAGTTGCACGGAGTGAGGTCTGGTGAGGAAGGTGCATGGGGAAAGAGAGGCATACTTTTTTCCAAAAAACTGACATACTAAGATGGCTGTGTGATCAGGTGCATTGTTGTGGCAAAACCAGTCCCCGTCTGCAACAAATCACGCCTTTTGTTGCACACTGTTATACTATTTTTTCAGAACCTCTAAATAGAAAGCTTGATTAACAGTTTGACCTGGTAGAATGAACTCCAAATGCATTACAGGTCATCCTTTGGGAAGGTGATGGACATCCAGAACAGGGTTTATTATGCAATGACATTTCACCTTTTTTGTGAAACACACGAAAACCATTTGTACATTTGAATTTTTACCATAGTGCTGTCCTTGTAATCTGTGTTCAACATCACAGCAGTTTCTGCAACATTTTTACCCCCATCCCCACCCCCCCCCCCCCACCCCCCCCCAAACAGGAAACAGAATTTCACAGCCACACACGGTTCTCTTAAATAGGCCGTCACAAAAAACGAGTATCCAGCAAAACGGGTTTTAAGAGAAAAAAAAATTCACTGTGACCAGAGAGAATCTTCCCAGGTGATGCCACTGGGTGCACTAACTCAGAGGGAGTTACTCAATTGATGCTCCCTTAGTGTGAAAAATGCACATTTCTTAAGCCCCGCCCCGCCTAGTGTTTTTTGGGATATTACCTCATAAATTTGAACAGTACAAATTATATGAACTTGGAATTGTCTCCAAGTATCACTTCACCTTTATTAGGATCTGAATAGCAGGGAATTCCAGTATGTTATCTTAAAAAGGTGCCAGAAATAAAAGTTACTGTACAGTCCGTAAGGAGCCCTCAAGCCATAGTGGGTTATATGTTTGCTCTCTACAAGGTCAGCTATTCACACTTACCAGCTGATCTGCTAGAGAAAGGTGAGACTTTCAGCTCCTGGAAAGATTTACAGCCTCAGAAACCCACAGGTTGCTGATCCACATACCACTCCACTGCAGAAAGATGAGACTGTCTGCTCTCATAGAGTTAGTCTCAGAAATCCTAAGAAGCAGTTTACCCTGTCAGATGGCTCTGAGTCAGAATGGACTCTAAAACAGTGTCTGTGGTTTTTGATTAGAATAGCTCCATTGTTACCAATTTAGATTGTTGGGTGTTATTTGGTTAAGCCCATAGTGTGAGGAAGGAGCTCTGGTTGTGCTGTGGGTGAGGTGTTGGGTTGCTATCCCTAAGGTTGGTGGTTCAAACCCACCAGCTCCTCCTCCAAGGGATAAAGATTAGACTGTCTACGCCTGTGAAGATTTTCGCACTTGGAAACCTTGTATAGGGTTACTGTGAGTCAGAATCAACTTGATGGCAGTGGGTTTGACACTTGTATGAAACAACTGGCAATTGTGTGATACATCTTTGCATTGGTGTCAGTGTGAGTTTGTATTTTTCTTGTATTTTTCATACATACATTGTAGTTTATCCATACGATTTGTGTTTAGCATTGTTGTTACCTGCTGTTGGTTCTAACTTCCTCTTTTTCACTGACCTTCTACCAGGGACTGGTCTCTAACATATTTAAAGATATGAAAAAAAAAAAAAAGATATGAGATGTTTTTTCGCCCTGATTCTAAGGAGCATTCTTCCAAGACAGATTTGTTTGTTCTGGAAGGCAGTGCTTCACCAACATCATAAATCTAATGTGCTCATTCTTCTCCAGTCTTCCTTATTCATTGTCTTCCCTGTATGTGCGGATGAGGTAATTGGAAATACCCTGGCTTGGATCCAGCATACCTTAGTCCTCCTAGTGATCTCTCTGTTCTTCAGCACTTTAAAGAGGCCTTGTAACAGGCAATCAGCAATCTCAAGCAAGCTAGCAGCATTGGAGCCATCTTCATTTCCTGGACCTCATGTAGGTCACCACTGGGTCACCACTGAGACCATTTTAATACAGCTTTGATTTCTTGACTGCTACTTCCAGGAGTATTGATTGTGGATCCAAGTAAAATGAAATCCTTGGCAACTTTAACATTTTCTCCACTTGTCATGTTGTCTATTGGTCCAGTTTTGAGGATTTTGGTTTTTCGTTACATTGAGATAAATGCATATTAAAGGCTGTAGCTGTGTAGTCGTTGGTATTCATGAGCAAGTTCTTCTAGTCCCTCCTCTAATCTGCATGCCACGTTCTTCACATACTTCAGCCTCTTGGATTATTTCGTCGTCATGCGGATTATAAGTATGGTGGGAAAAATAGTATCATGACAGGATACAATCCAGATGCACATTTTTCTACCAGATTGTAAGCCAGGCAGTATTCCTTGTTGTGTTTGGATGTCTTTTGGTCTATATACAGGTTGTGGACAAGCACAGTTAGTGTTTTGGAATACCCGTTCTTCATACATAATGTTATCCTTAGTTTGTTATGGTGCACACAGCCACGTGCCTTTCCATAGTCAGTGAAACACAGGTAAACATCTTTCTGGTATTCTCTGCTTTCAGCTAAGATCCTTCATCAGTGACATCCCTCATGCCACATTCTCTTCTGAGTCTGGCTTGAAGTTCTGGGTGCGCTTTTTTTTTTACGTCATTCTGGTCGCTCTTTGTTGTAACACAACTGTTATTGAATAATCTTCAGAAAATCTTACATGTATGTGATTTCAGTCATTGTTTGATACCTTAAGCATTCTGTTAGATCACTTTCTTTGGAATGAGCACAAACAAGATTTCTTCCAATCGGTTGGCTAGGCAGCATTTTCCACATTTCTTGGCATCGAGTGTTTTTGGTGCTACTTCATTTTGTTGAAACATCTCAATTTGCTATTCATCAATTATTCGAGGGGTTTTTTTCCTTTCACTAATGCCTTCGGTACAGCTTGGACGGCTTCCTTCAGTACTATTAGTTCTTGATCATATACTTTCTTGAACTTACTGAACATCCTGTGTTTTTTTTAAAATCTTCATTTGATGATAACTGCCATTCACCGTTTTGCCCAGAGGATCCTTCAACATTCCAACTTGAGGCTTGAATTTCTGTCTTCAGTTCTTGGAGCTTCAGATATGCTGAGCATGTTCTTGCAGTTTGTTTTCTAGCTCCCAAGTTCTTGTCTAGTTCAGTATAATGTTTTACTTTGTCTTCTCAAGCTACCCTTAAAATATTCCTGTTCAGCTCTTTATTTCATCATAATTTCCATTGTTCAAGACCAAGTTTCATATTCCCTACTGAAATCTAATCTGGTCTTTTCCGTTATGTTTTAACATCTCAAAGAAAACCCATTGATGGCAGTTGGCATCAACTCATAATGGCCTTGTAGGGTTGGGTAGAACTGCCCCTTTGAGTTTCTGAGACTGTAACAGTTTTCAGGAGTAGAAAGCCCTATTGTTCTCCCTTTCACCAATGATCTGCATATAACCTCTACCCTGGGGGATGGACAACAGAAAAGTGGGTGAAGGGAGGGAGGGGAAAAATGAGGAGCTGATACCAAGGGCTCAAGTAGGAAGAAAATGTTTTGAGAATGATGATGACAACAAATGTACAAATGTGCTTGACACAATGGATGGATGTCTGGATTGTGATGAGTTATATGAGCAAGGGTGGGGTACAAAGGGGGAACAGATTACAAGGATCTACATAGAACCTCCTCCCTGGGGGACGGACAACAGAAAAGTGGGTAAAGGAAGATGTCAGACAGTGTAAAATGACAAACTAATAATAATTTATAAATTATCAAGGGTTCATGAGGGAGTGGGGAGTCGAGAGGGAGGGGGGAAATGAGGAGCTGATGTCAGGGCCTTAAGTGCAGAGCAAATGTTTTGAGACTGATAAAGGCTACAGATGTACAAATGTGCTTTACGCAATTGATGTATGTATGGATTGTGATATGAGCCTCCAATAAAATGTTCTTTTAAAAAACAGTCTTGTACAATATAGTTGAGATCAAAATTGTTTTTCCACTAAAATATGAAAATAGCTGTTTGGGTAAACTCTAGGGCTTTTGCTTTTCTGGGTTTTTAAAATCGTTGCTGGTGTTTTCTTTTCACCTCTCCAAAGCTGTAGTAAGGAGCCATGGTGGCACTGGGTTAATAAGCAAAAGGTCATTGGTTCAAGCCCATCAACTACTTAGGGAGAAAGATGAGACTGCTTTTATAAATTAAGGTTTACAGTTTTGGAAACCCTATATTGGGTCTCAGAGTCAAAATGGCTTCATTGGCACTGGGTCTTTCCTTTTTGGTCAGTGTCACTGGGTTTTAATGTGTTTAAAGAATGGAGAATAGTACTCCAGAGGTAAAGTGAAAACTCATGTACTGTGAACAAGGCTTTCTGTTGAAGTTTAGTCACTAGATTGATCAACATCGTCTCACAATACACTTTCTATTTATACCAAATTGTAGTCTAGACTACAAAATTTACAGGCTCTTGAAAATTCCCTTATATGCTTTTATGGGTTTTTTTTTTTTTTTGGCTTATTTCTTTCCCTGGAATGTTTGTTTCTCCTTTGTTCTTGCTACAGTAAAAAGTCAGTTACCCACTGAGGCCTTGGTGAAACCCACCCACTGATCTTTATAACCATGCCCTTCTAAGGATGATTGACCAGTATTGTATCATGCTTATTTTATCCATGTTAATCTTTTCAAGAAACTGATTTCTTCACTTGTTTATATCTTCCACATGGCTTATCTTTCACACTAATGTTTGTTGACTGACTATAATTAAAACTGACTATATAATTAAAACTTGTTAGTTGCTGTTGAGTCAGTAGCAGCCTCAATTATAAAAAGTGAAACGGCCAGTGTTTTTCACCATCTTCACAGGTAAGTGAAGGAATTAATGAAATTAAGGTTAAATCATTTGACAAATAATCATATCAGAGATGGTCAATAAGAGGGAAAGACCACAGAATTGTTGGGGAAAATTGTGTGGAAAATAACAAATCTCACTTCTGGCATTTGTGGTCTGCTATCAGCTGCTTTGTGCAATGTGTCTTCTGACCCTAACCTCCCAGAGCCAGGTCAGACATCATACACGAAAGGAGATAGGCTCTACACTGCGCATCTGCCTCAGAACTCAGTGTCACATGCTTGTTTGGGAATTCCCTTGGTACCAGCGATACGCTCACAGGTGCCCAGCCTTAATCACTTCTACTTGCTGACTCCTAATACTGTTTTAGGTTTACTGACTCATTAGAACAGCTTGCAGAATTGATGGAAAGTGTGCTACTTGTGATTAGAGTTTATTTTAGGAAAAAGAATACAAAGAAACACAGGGTGAAGTCTGAGAGGGTTCTCCAGTTTCTTTGTCCCGGCAAAAGGGATATGCTACCCTCCCCATTTGTATCAATATCTGTTACCAACAAGGAAGCCATGGAACTTACATGTATAATGGCTAATTGAATCACGCTCCCCTTTCCCACCTGATTAGTTTATAGTCTTTCTGGGCTCATCAGCTCCCACCTTGTTAGTGCAAACCATCTATTGTGCTATGGGGACCTCTCATCAAGGCTCTTCAATTACTGAAGAACTTTCAAGATGTTCGTGTATATTTCTTGGTAACTGTCTTCGCTTTCTGGTGCTGCTGTAACGGAAATAGCAGAAGTAGGTGGCTGTAACAAACACAATTCTATTTTCACAATTCAGGAGGTTCGAAGTCCAAATTCAGAGTTCAAGCTGTAAGGAAGGTAGGTCTCTCTCTCTCTCTTTCTCTCTCTCCCTCCTCTAAGTATGACTCAGCATTCCTTGGAGTTCTCTATGTGTGTTTCCCATTAGATCAGGCTGAATAGGGTGATGCATCCCACCCTTATCCCCTTCACAAGTGATTGTCTGATCACACATCAGATCACAGCATGGGAATGATTGCATCAATATGGAGCGTTTATTTGATTAAATAATTAAACATTGTTGCATAATCAAATTATTTAATTATGTAATAGCCAAACATTGAGAATCATGGCCCATTGAAATTGACACTTATTTTTTTAGGGGGCAGGTAACAATTCATATAATGGGTGGAGCCAAGGACAAAGACCCAGTTCTTTGTGCAAAGTTAATATAGAGCCCAAAGAAATGTTGGTGGTGATTGATGCCATCAGGCTGGTGCCAATTGACTCTATAAAATAGAATGAAATACTGTCTGGTTCTGAGCCGTCTACACAATTGTTCCTGGCCCATTGTTGTTCCCACAGTGCCAGTGTTCATTCCATTGAGTGTCTGTCTTTTTTCCCATTGATCCTTTCTGCTTTAATGAGTGTGAAGCCGCTCCAGGGATTAGTCCCTCCTGAAAACATGTCCAAAGGATGTGAGACACATTCTTGTCGTCCTTACTTTTAAGGAGCATTTCTGGCGGTACTTATTTTAAGATAGCTTTGTTTGTACTTCTGGCAGCCTCTGGTATATTTAATATTCTTCACCAACATCAAACATGAATTCTTCATTGGTCATCATTTTTTATTGCCCAGCAAGCTCATTATATAGATAGGTGATTGAAAATGCAGACACACCTTGGTCCTCCAGATGACATCTTTGTTTATAAACATTTTTTAAAAGGTCTTTTGCACTAATTGCATTGCCCAATGTAATACACTGCTTGACTTATTGATTGCTGTTTCCAACAGGTATTAATTGTGGATGCAAATAAAATCTTTTGATAACTTAAATTTTTCTGCATTAATCTTTTTGTTGTTTATTGGTCTCCTTATTAGGATATTTGTTTCCTTTATGTTGAGTTATAACCCATACTTGAAGGGTGGGTATAGTCTTTCATCATCGCAGCAAGTTTGTGTCATCTCGTAAGCACATTCGTCTGATGCCACATTCTTTTTCATAGAGCTCAACTTCTTGGATTATTTGTTTGTGTCCAGCTTAAATAAGTATAGTGAATGGATATAATCTAACACACCGCTTTCCAGATTTTAAATCATGTATTATTCATTTGTTTTCTTGTTCTAAGAATAGGTTCTATGTGACCACAGTGAAATGTTCTGAAATCCCCACTCTTCTCTATTATCTTTAATTTATTATGATTCACATGAGTTTCATTAAAAGACAGAATTTAAGAACTTTTGTTCAATAGGATGATTAGAAGAAAACCCTTCAACTGCAAGCACTTAGAAATCTTTTTGAAGACCTCTAAAGTCTCTTGAAGGAGCTGTGATGGCATTGTAGGTTAAGTGGTGTGCTGCTCACGACAACGTTGGAGGTTTTAGCCCACCAGGTGCTCTGAGAGTAAAGCTGAGGCTGCTCTTGTAAAGATCCAGTCTTGAAACCCTGTATACATTGGCGATGAGTCAAAATCAACTTGATATCAGTGGGTTTGGCATAGTTCTGACTTTGAAAAGATAATTGGAGGATCACTTGTGGTACAGAGGTTAAAATACTTGGCTGATAATGAGAACATTGGTGGCAAGTCTGGTACCATAAAGACTATAATTTGGAAACCCTGTGGAGAAATTCTACTTTGTCATAAAGGGTCCCTATTGAAGTTGACAAAACAGCAGTAAGTTTGAGTTTTTTTGCTTAAAGTTGCTGTGAGATTAAGGTTAATAAAATAAATTGGGGACAGCCTCATTACCAACTAAGTGGACAGCCCCCCCCCCCACCTCAAAGAATTTACTTCAGAGGACAGCACTGAAGCTGCAGCTCAAGAAGAGGGACTGGTCTGATCAGAGCACACAGGAGCCAATGAGGAGGAAAAGGGGTGGGGGTGGGGGGGAAGAGTGAAACACACCCTGGCTCACCAAGCCCTGAGGACAATGTTCCTGCCCAGAACAGCAATGCATAGAGACAACCACAGGGCCGCCCTCACCACGGGACACAGTGTTCCTCATTGACCCATAGCACCATTGGGGGCAACGCTGGAGACACATGGTGGGCATTGTCGCCATTGGGGGCAACACTAGAGATACACGGTGGGCATTGTGCCTGCCATGAGCTCACTGTACTGAACTGAAGCCTGCCTCTGGGGGCAAGCAGCAGAGCAGCGGGGGAAGCAGGACAATGAAGTTCCCAGGGATAGATGGGCCAGGGAATGGAAAGCACCTGGTGAAGGACAACAAATAGACCCTGAACTATTTATACGTTTTTTGTGTGTGTGTGTTGTTGTACCTATTGTTTTACTTTCTGATATTGCTTTGTTGTAGTCAGTCTTGTGTTGGTACATACTATGTCTACTAGGAAAGGATAGGCAGGATAAACAAGCCAGAAGAGAGAACAATGGGATGACAGTTCTGGGGGACATGGGAATAGGGGAAGGGGGGGAAAGGAAGTGGGTGTTAACAAACCTAGGGACAAGGGAACAACAAGTGATCCCAAATCAGTGGCAACGAGGGTGTAAGAGGTCTGGCATGGCTGGATCAAGGGCAGTGTAACCGAGAGGTATTCCTAAAACCCAAATGAAGGCTGAACATGATAGTGGGACAAGAGGATAGTACAAAGAATTAGAGGAAAGAACTAGGAGGCAAATGGTAGTCATAGAGATTTAAATACAGGCATATATAGGTGTAAATATATTTGTATACGAGGAGGAGGAAATAGATCTATATACACCTATTTATAGGTTTAGTACTCAAGTATTAAACTATACTCCCTCAACACAAGAACAGTTTATTCTAACAATTCAGCAGTCTGAGATGCTCACCTTCCAGGGATGATCGCTGAAGACAGTGGGTGCACAAGCAAATGTGGTGAAGAAAGCCGATGATGTCTGGCTACCAAAAGATACAGCATTTGAAGTCTTAAAGGCCTGAAGATAAACAAGCAGCCATCTAGCTGAGAAACATCAAAACCCACATGAAAGAAGCACACCAGCCTGTCCCGACTCAGTTGCTGAGACAAAGTGGGTGCATAAGCAAAAGTGGTGAAGAAAGCTGATGGTGCCCGGCTATCAAAAAATATAGCATCTAGGGTCTTAAAGTCTTGAAGATAAACTGGCGGCCATCTAGCTAAGAAACGACAAAAGCCCACATGGAAGAAGCACACTAGCCTATCCCGACACTACTGAAGACAAAGCGGTGCATAAGCATAAGCAAATGCGGTGAAGAAAGCTGACGGTGCCCAGTTGTCAAAAGATACAGAATCTGGGGCCCTATAGGCTGGAACATAAATGAGACCATCTAACTAAGAAAGAACAAAGCCCATATGGAAGAAGCACACCAGCCTGTGAGATGACAAGGCGTTGAAGAGGCATCAAAGACAAAAAAAAAAAATCACAGTATTGTGAATGGTGGGGAGTGGGGACCCAGGGCCCATCTGTGGGAAATTGGATATACCCTTGCAGTAGGGCTGCAGGGAGTAGACGAGACAGCAAGGGTGCATCGTAGCAATGATAAATATAAAATTTTCCTCTGGTTCTTGAATGCTTCCTCCCCGCCACTATCATCCCAATTCTACCTTACATAATCGGCTGGACCGGAGCATGTACACTGGCACAGATAGGAACTGGAAATACAAGGAATCCAGGACAGATGAACCCCGTCAGGACTAGTGAGAGTGGCGATACCGGGAGGGTGAGGGAGAAAGGGGGAACAGATTATAAGATCTACATATAGCCTCCTCCCCGGGGAATGGGCCAGCAGAGAAGTGGGTAAGGGGAGATGTTGGATGGTGTAAGATATGACAAAATAAGAGTAATTTATAAATGATGAAGGGTTCATGGGGGAGGAGGGAGCGGGGAGGAAGGGAAAATGAGCTGATACCAAGGGCTCAAGTAGAAAGCCAGGTGTTTTGAGAATGATGAGTGCAACATATATACAAATGTCTTTACACAATTGATATATTTATGGATTGTTATAACAGTTGTATGAACCCCTAATACAATGATTTTTTAAAATAAATAAATACATTGGGGGAATTATTTTTAACCATGAAAAGCAAATACAAATACTTGTTTCTGGTGTCTGTTTTCTTTTGAAGTTAGAATGTGTAGGAAATTCTGAATTCTACCTATTTATACCAGTCCTTAGTTTTCATGATGATTGATTCTGTATCGGAAGGGTATTTAATGTATCGGTGTCCAGAAAGACCACTTAATTACATACGAAGTAGGTAGGTTAGGGCCAGTTGTGCAAAGCATAGAATATCAGACTGAGAAGTTTGAAACCTTTGAAGACCTTAGAGAAAGAGTGTTGAAGATGAAAGTAATTAGGTTGGAAATATTAGCCTTGGTAATGAAGTAAAGAAGGCTAGTATTTGGTTTCCTATGACCTACAGAGCAGATTAGGATGGGGTAGAGGGACCGGAAAGGGTAGCTTGAAAGACATACTGAATAAGACTCAGCAGGACTTGGTGGTAAAGTTTAAAGATAAAGAGACTTCAGTTTTGAGTCAGAATGAATGGAAAGTGAAAGGAGTGTGAACTAGCTTACTTAGGACAGAGGAAAGGAATTCAGTTTGTTCAGTTTATGCTTGTTGAATATGAGTGTTTACGTGGAATATATCTTGGGCTTCATGAGACAGGTGCCAACAACAGAATAAGAAAAGCATATGTTTTGGCTATGTATATTTAGTGGCAACATACATTCCAAAGGATCTATTTGAAGCAGCAAAATGGGTTGAATTAAACGCTCTATTCACTGGGACAAGTAAAAGAACGTGGAAGGGGAGAAGGAAATCCGTGTTACAGAAGCCAAAGAATAAGAACATTTTGAAGATAATTGGCTCATGTGGTACATTTTTTACTTTCCAAGTGTAAGGGATAAAACTAGGTCATGGAGGGTAAAGGGGGGAAGTACATGGTTAGAAAATAGAGTCATTCATTGGGTGTAGAAAGTTTGACACATTTGGTAGTTAAGTGAAAGAAGTAGTTTACTAGTTAAGAGAGGAATCGGGATAGTGATGCTTATTTTAGTGGGGCAGTGCCCTGCACATCCTTTGGAAGACCTGAGGACAGACAATAGATGCAGAATGATTGAAGATAACAGGAGATGAGAAGCTTTAGTACTTGGAAAAATAAAATTTTAAGTCAAATGGAAGGGCAGCCTTAGGGACAAGTGGGCTCAGTCTAGAATCAGAGAAGGCAGGACTTGTTTTAACAACCAAATCAATTGAGATCAAGGGAGGTACACGATGAAAGAAGTTAAGCACACTCTCATGCAGGATATTCAACTGTGAAGCAGAAGAACTCTTTAAACAAATTGATAGTGATATTAACATGCTAAAATTTGCTTTTGGACCCAGAACACCGTGCCATAAATTGATTTAATGTACTACAGACTCTTCGTTGGAGTGTAATTAATTGGGGAACTAAATTAGAATCAGTTTTTAATTTCCTGTCTCTCTCAATTTCTGCTACAGGTTATATCTTAAGTGTGGTGCTACTAACCTTGCCCAGGCAGCACCTGGTTCAGCTTTACCTATATTTTTTGACTGCCCTGCTCCTCTATGCTGGACATCAAATCTCCAGGTAAGAATGTCACCCTGTGTTTGGCAGACTTAAAGTTTTCTTTTCAATTACTTGCTCTGTAACTTCATATGTTAACAATTTCATAATATATAAAATGATGGTGACCTCCAGTAGGGCTATTTTGAATCTTCATTAATTTGAGGTATTTGCAAAATTTGAAGGACAGCTTCTAATACATAGGAAGTGTTTGGTGAATTAGTGTTAACTCACATTCTTAGCTCTTATTTTTGTTGTCTATGCAACAGTGATGTGAGCATTTTCCTGGCAAGGTAGTCTTCAAGCGTCCTTGGCAGGTAACTTCTTTGAGATTATAAAAGCAGTGGTCATATTAGGGAGTTGGTTTTGAATTCAAATCAGCGGATTTCAAGATTATGATATATGTCAGTATTTCTTTCCTTAGTATAATTTGCAAAAGGTTAGCAAAAATATTACTATCCTGCACTTATTTATAACATGTCACATTTGATAAATACTGAGTTGCTAACATGTCATATTGATAAAATATGGTTGAAACTTTCCCCCTTTTTAAAAAAATCAAACCACAGTGGTTCATACTTATGGCAGCTTTATAAGCAAGTACCTTAAAAATAACAGTGTCATTAAGCTATAATTCACATAATGTTCAATAATGAGTTGGCTTTAGTATACTTGGAATTGTGCTGTCATAACTGTATTTGATTTTAGGATGTTTACACCCCACCCTTCCCCCCAAAATCCTATACAGCAATCAGTACCATTTTTCACTAGCTCTCCCCCCCCCCATTCCTAAGCAGCCCCAGTCTATTTTCTATCTCTATCAATTTGTCTATATTGGACATTTCATATAAATGGAATTATACAGGTATGGTCTTTTGTTCCTGACCTTGTTCATTCAGCATGTTTTCAAGGTTCATCCATATGGTAGCATGTATTTTTATGACTGAATATTTCATTGTGTGTTTAGATCACATTTTGTTTATCCATTCTTCCGCTGATGGAATTTGGATTCTTTCTTTCTTTAACTATGATGAATTATCCTGCTGTGAATCTTTATTGCAAGGTGTTTGTGTGTAGACATATGCTTTTATTTTTCATGGGTATCTACTTGGGAAGAGACTTTTTTTAGCTCAGATGGTAAATTTGTGTAACCTTCTGAGGAACTGCCATTTTGTTTTCTCACCTGCCTGTACTACTTTATTTTACATTCGTCAGCATTGCTACTGTTTCACATTTCATCACAAGTGTGTGGGACTTCCAATTTCTATGTATGGGCACCAGTACACCTCACCTGCCTTTAGGATTATGGCCATCTTAGTGGTTGTGTAGTGGTATTTTTGTGTGGTATTGATTGACATTTCTCTGGTGCCTAATGGATTCCTACTTCTAATTGTGTGCTCATTGACCATTTTTAATCTTTTGGAGGAATGTCTTTTTAGATCCTTTGCCTGTTTTTAGAGTTGTTTTTCTTTTTATTGTGGAAATGTGTAATGCGTTCTAGTTATAAGTATATATGTCTTCAAAATTTTCTCTCCCATTTGTTGAATTTTATTTTCATTGTGTTTGATGCTATATCCTTTGTGGCACATGTGTTCACAAACTTCAGGAAAAAGAAACAGAAACAAAACACTCAGACTCCCCCACCCCCCAGTAATTAAAAACATTTGTACTGTAGCCCATAATCCAGGATAAAGTATAGGTAACTGTTTTTGCAGCCCCCTGATGGTGCCAGGGCCCCCGTTAGGTGTGGTATCATGCACTTGTTCTAGATAATGGACTTTCATGAAAACACAGTCATCGGATTCACTTTGGCCCATAGCAACCCTGTGTGCTCTTTTATAGGTATCCTTAAAGTGGTGTTTCTTTCTAAAAATCCGTTAGCTTTTAATTTCTACTTTGGCAGTGCCTTAGCAGGATGGTTATGTACAGGACATTTCTTGTTTGGTTAGGCTATGCCCAAGAAGTGATATTTGATGGCCTAATAGGGAATAATTTCATGGGTGAAGTAGATAGTGCCATGTGAATTTATTCAGAAATGCCTGAATATGGTGTTAGACTGTCTTAAATGAATTAGGCTTTTAACATTTAAAGAAAAGGGAAGAATATTTTTATGCAAATTTTCCTCTAATGTCAAAAAGTTTAAGAGAACAACCTTCCAATGCCAAGCTCAATAATAGTCCATTTTTATGCTCTTTATCAGTGCCCAAAAAGTTATATTTTATCAGAATGCAAAGGCTTTCTGATTACTTAGACTTCAAATCTCATTGAATATATCTACTTAACATTATGTCTGAGAAATCACATCTAAAATTAATTACATTTAAAAAGGAATACTTGAGCTAAAACATGTTTCAAAGTAAATTTGCAGTCTCCTTAGCACACCCTCTGTAGGGTTCCTAACAGTGTGTTTTGAACTTGGCGAACGTTACAGAGCAGATCATCAGTTTTACATGCAACAGTTTTTTTTTACATGCAACAGTTTATAGACCTTATGTTTCATTTCATCCATGGTTGTTCCTTCTGCCCCCTCCTTGAACACTCCCTATCCCACTTCCTCCTTGTTTCCTGTTTTTATTCCTCCTCCTTGCTTAACACTCTGTGCTTTGTTCACAAGGGTAACTGCTACCCTTTTGATTTTAAAGGGTTGATTATTCTAACAAAGCGGAGGTCAGTTCCAGACCTGCAAGGTCACTAAAAGACTGAAAATGGCAATTTTTTTTTAAAGATTTCCCATCTAT
Organism: Tenrec ecaudatus; assembly: GCF_050624435.1. Taxonomy (NCBI): domain Eukaryota; kingdom Metazoa; phylum Chordata; class Mammalia; order Afrosoricida; family Tenrecidae; genus Tenrec; species Tenrec ecaudatus. Next base: position 170,419,300 of record NC_134531.1, on the reverse strand, counting down.
GAGATATTTTTAAAATTAATTTCTGGTTTTACTAGTAACTAATGAAGTTTAATTGGTAACAAAGCTGAGGAACATAGGGCAGAAGTCAGGATGAAGAAGAAACAAGAGTAAATTTAATGTGATATTAGCCGTTATTTCCGTAAGTTAATGAGAAGTGTTGAAGTTGGTGTCTTAACTGGTTTTTATTGGGCATAAAATACTTAATGAACTCGTGGTGATAAGAAAATCCCACGAGATGGAATTTTGGCTGTCTTCTCTGCATATTGTAAACTCACTTGTACCACACTGTGTCTCTTTCCAGTTTACAGAGGAAGGAAAATGCTATCCGGGTGTAATTCCTTATGCCTGCATTCTTTCTGGGTGTCAATCAAAGAAAATGAGTGTTAACAACACTCTTCTATAAGAATACGGTGCTTTAGTTGCTTCCATCTGTCATATTACTTGGAAGGTACCAAATATGTTCTTATCCTTTATTTAGGGACTATGTTAGAAGTGAATTGGAGTCTGCCTATGAAGGACCAATGTATTTAGAACCTCTCTCCATGAATCGATTTACAACAGCCTTAATAGGTAAGTGTTATAAATTAGTTGTAAGTATAGGAAGTGGTGTTTACCTAACAAAAAAACTAAAAATTAGTTATTTGTGGTGAGTCTTTCCAAATACAGCCATTGTTAAATGTTATATTTTCTTAGTCTCCCCACCCCGTGCATTGTATCTTATTTTATGTATTTATAATTATATTATATATACCCCGTAGGAGCCACTGAGTGATACAAATAAAGCACTTGACCAAAAGGCTGACAGTTTAAACTCAGTGAATTTGTGTTCTGGTTTGCTTGTATTGCTGTATAGGAAAGCAAGCCTAGTGATCTCCTTATAAAGGGTCACTTTAGGCTATAAAACACCAAACTCAATACCCTCTAGTCCAGCGGTTCTCCACCTTCCTCAGGCTGCGACCCTTTCATACAGTTCCTCATGTTGGGGTGAGTGACCCCCAACCATAAAAATATTTTTGTTGCTCCTTCATAACTAATTTTGCTACTGTTGTGAATCATAATGTAAATATCTTATATGCAGGATATGTTTTCATTGTCACAAATTGAACATAATTAAAGCATAGTGATTAATCGCAAAAACAATATGTAATTATATCTTGTGAAATATTTATTCCTAATGACAGATAAATGAAATTTTGTCTTGAAACATGGTGTCGCATGGGTAACAACAGTCTTCACGCCGGGTACTCGTATGTGGGCGTATCTGCATGTGGGCAGACCCGCCTGGAGACTGATAGGGGAACGACGTCTGTGTTCTTAAGACCACGGGAAATAAGTGTTTTCCGATGGTCTTAAGCCACCCTGTGAAAGGTTCAGTCGACCCGCCAAGGGGTCTTGACCCACAGGTTGAGAACTGCTGCTGTAATGGATCCTGACCCTGTGGGGCAGTTCTCATCTGCACACATTAGCTTACTCAATGAGTTACAACCCAGGGGGCAAAAACTAGCATCAACCCAGATACATAGTCCCTTAGTGACCACTTCCTTCTTCCCCTTTCATTCATTTTTTTAAAATTAAAAGATCATTTTATTGGGGGCTCTTACAACTCATAACAATCCAAACGTCAGTTGTGTCAAATATATTTGTACGTATGTTGCCATCATTCTTTTCTAGACATTTACTTTCTAATGAGCCCTTTGTATCAGTTCCTCCCTTCCCCACCCTCATGACCCCTTGATAAATTATAAATTATTATTTTCTTATCTTACACCAACTGCTGTCTCCCTTCCCCCTTGATGTCTGTTGTTTTCTCACTGGAGGGAGGATGTCTGTGTGGCTGTTGGGCACTTGAAGTAGGGCTAGTCCAAATTTAGATGTGGGCTAAATGTAAAACACACTCCTGAATTTGAAAACTTAGCACCTAAAAGGTGAAGTGTTTTATTAATAATGTTTTATATAGAATAAACGTCTACATGATAGTATTTGGGATATGCTCTTTTTAAAAAAAGAAATGGTAATGGACACCACATTCTACCAATTCTGACACCACCCGCTTCTTTCATGGGACTTAACTTTCCCTACACCTGGCTTTTCTGCCGGGTTTGATAATGCATTGCAAAGGCTGCATAGGTTCACGGTTATAGGGTTTATTATGGAAGTTGACAAGCTACTGATCTCAGGATATAGTTGTTTAGCCAGGATAGTTTCTTCTCTGCCATGTCTACAGGTAGACCGCTCTCTGGCCCTCAGCCTTTTGACCTAACCTCTGCCTTACTTAGGCAATGTTTCAACGTTCTCTTAGGGCTGCCACTCAGTGCCCAAAGAGCATGCACTGCACGGCATAAACCTCAGCTCATAGGCACTCAGCTACAGAGCCATAGGTCAGCAAAGCCCATCTTCCCCACTTAATTACCTGGAGCACCCCACTCCACAAGCCAGCCTCCTGTCCCAAGTAGTCAGCTTGAATTGCTCTTTGGGCTGGGAAGTACCCTAGCTCAGTTCTGGCTCCTGATTTCACGCCTCTTGTACCTCTCCCACTCCTCGTGTCCTGAATCAAGGAAGCTCATGCTGGGATCTCGGGGTCCAAAAGATGTACTCTATCCTTGGCTCTTCTCTCTTGTTGGTAGCAGGATTACTTCTTTCCTACTTCTGAGAAGTAGGAAAACTCATTTGAGTATAGGATCGCAATCACAGTTAAGAGACTCATGGTATAATTCTCATCTGATCCAAGTAAAGAGCCATGTGCTGGCTGCCATTTTGAATGTCAAAAGAATGACGTATAGGATCTTCCGATGTCTTCTGGTCTGCGGAAGCAAAGGATGTGACAGCCCTCTCGTCTAGGTGAAGGGCACTAGAATCTCTGTTTTTTTAGATCCTGTCCAATGGGGCCCCTTAGAGGGATGAGAAAACCCAAACAGAGATTGAATTTCCCCATTCCTAGGAGCTAAGAAAAGAACCAGAAAATAATCAGAGAAAGATAAATGACAACCATTAGGTGAGCCATCTAGCTGATGGGAACAATCTCAGGAGAACCCATAAAAGGGAGCGAGGACCCACACCACAAATCTCACTGCTACTAAATGTCTTCCAACTCATTTCGACCCTCTAGAGGGCTTCTGAGGTGAAAGGCACTCCAGGTCCAGCAAAGAGCCATGCAGGATCATCACCTGTGCAGGTTAAGTAAGAACTCAGCTACGTAGCTCCTTCCTCACTTTTCTTCCCTTGTGTCTCCATCCTTGATGAGTCAGGGCAGCAGAGGTAGAGTTGTGCGGAGAAGCCTACCTCCACATCTTTCCCTCCTTTCCCAACTGCAGGCTTCCCACCTAGCACCCATAGCAGGTCTGAGGCAGAGAAAGGGTGTGCTGAAGTGGAATTTATTTTTTTTGCTTCTTAATAGTTTCATTGGCATATAATTCACACATCAAACAATTTCAGTAGTTTAGTCACATCAAGAAGAATTGTATAATCATCCCCACAGTCAGTTTTAGAACATTTTCCTCATTCTTGTACTCATTATTAGCTCTCCATCTCCCTCAACTTCCCCTGCCATGCCCCCAAAGAACCGTTAATCCAGTTATTCTCTCCAGATATTTACCTGTCCTTCATTTTATTATACAGAAAAACATTTTAAAAAGGCAAAAACTAGCAACGGTAACAAAACAGATAAAAACCTCAGTCAAAAAGAAATATTAAAAGCTAGAACAAGTTCAAATGGATCGTAAGCGTGATCAAATGATAGGATGCAAATTTTAACCTAACTGCCTCTGAATAACAAAGTGGAATTTCATGATACGGTTCTTTTAACTCCCGCCATATGATTGGGTGGGATTCTGCAAATAGAATGGGAGACACTATGAGAAGGAATGGGTTGGTTCGGTTGCCATTCCTCTGTGTTTAAGAATGAGCCACTCAGATGCAGAGAGATTTCCCACGCCAATCAAGGCCAGAGGGCCTCCAGTGGGGCCTGTGCTATGTCCTACCTGAAGTGGCAGAGGTTGCAGTGACCACGCCACCAGAGATCAGGCAAGAAGACTGAGACTGGAGAGGGGCAGCACGGAGACTGAGAGACAGTAGTGGGTGGGCTTCCTGGCCCATGGGACAAGGCGGAGACCAAGGGATAATCCAGCGAGAGACTTGGCTGTTGGCTGACAAGAGGCACAATAATGGACCAGTAACTTTTACTGATTCTGACTTGTGGTGGTTTGCTAACTTGCTTAGTAATTTCCCATTGTGTATTTTGTCTGACTTCTGTGTGGCCATTGCAACAAATTGCAATGAACCCAGCAGAAAAGTGGAATGTCTGTGAATGTTTGATGTCAGAATAGGGTAAAGAACGCTGGAGGTGCAGGCAGGCATGCCTGATCTTGTGGCATTAGGCCTTGGACTGGTGTGGAGACAGATGATTCTCCTCCCCCCTGTAGCCACAGGAGGTCAGAATTGGCCTCTTCTCCCGTTACTCAAGGGAAAAGCCTTAATTTAAATTGGTTGAAGAGTTTTGATTATTACTAGATTAAAACCAAGAGGTGTCGGAACTGACTCAATGACAGTGAGTTTGGTTTTGGTTTGAGAAATTGCCTTGGATTTCATACCTGAGGCAAGAGAACTAATCTCTGCAGAATGGTTTTCAAAAGATATGATGGGATTTGGGATACAGCAAAAATAAAGTAGCTTTTTGAATATATTCTATGAGTTGGTATATTGAGTAATGATTACCGTAAAATAAAGTAGCCTTTTGAATATATCCTATGAATTGATATATTGAATAATGATTACCATGTATATCTGTGTATAAGCGAGGTTTTTCAGCACATTTTTCATGCAGTTTTTGTAAAATTAAGTACCTCGGCTGATATTCAAGTCGGTTTATACTCGAGTATATACGGTATATTCATTTATGAAAATATTTACTAGGTTTCACAGCTTGCAAAGTAATAGCTTTTGCTTGTGTGACAGATGTAATTTAAGATAAATCTGATGTATAAATTTTGTTTCTTGGTGACCATAGTAGCATGGGCCTAGTACTTACTCAACCGAAGGTCATTTAGTTGAAAATGAACACTCTTCATAACATGTTTTATTTTTCCCCTTAGCTTTGATTTCAAAATAACTTTCTATAACAAAATAACTTCCTTTTTTATGTCACTAATGAACTCAGTGAAAACGAAGGAATTTGACTATGCCTTAATTTCTCAGGACTTCGAACTTTGTTGTTGGCTCTATCAGTAGAATTCTGAAATCAAGAGTATATTGTAATTTCCATTTGTTCAAAATTGTCCAGTGGAATAAGATCATAAAAAAATAAGCAACGTTTTATTCTCTTGGAGCCCCGGGGGAGGTTCCCACATAACCTTACGGCTCCTTCTTTCACAGAACAGGATGAGTGGAGTGGTCTCTTAAAGGGAATGTGTTCCATGAATAATGCTCTCCTGTGGAAGAAGACGAAGGGGATTTTCAGTGCTTGGAGGCAGTGTACATCATGCAGAACAAGGACACTTACATAGCACAGCTGTAAGAATAGTGCATCTCAGTTGTACCAGAAAGAAAATACCTAATCATGCCTCAGTTTGAGCATTTCCTTCAAGTAATTTCTCCAAAGCAGTGGTTCTCAAACTTCCTAATGCCGGGACCCTTTCATACAGTTCCTCATGTTGGGGTGACCTCTCCCCCCCAAATCATCAAGTTATTTTCATTGCTACTTCATGACTAATTTGGCTACTGTTATGAATTGGGCAACCCTGTGAAAGGGTCATTTGACCCTCCCCCCCCAAAGGGGTCATGACCCACAGGTTGAGAACTGCTGCACTAAACTGTTTACACATTCTGATTGAATTTTTATCAAAGATGTGCGTGTACTTTAGAAAGTAAAGTGATACTGCAATTAAAAAAATCATTTTATTAGGGGCTCATACAACTCTTATCACAATCCATACAGACATCAATCGTGTCAAATACATTTGTACATTCATTGCCCTCATCATTCTCAAAACATTTGCTCTCCACTTAAGCCCCTGGCATCAGCTCCTCATTTTCCCCTCCCTCCCCGCTACCCCCTCTCTTAGGAACCCTTGATAATTTATAAATTATTATTTTGTCTTATCTTGCGCTGTCTAACCTCTCCCTTCACCCACTTTTCTGTTGTCTGTCCCCCAGGGAGGAGGTTATATGTAGATCCTTGTAATTGGTTTCCCCTTTCCAACCCACTCTCCCTTCACCCTCCCGGTATTGCCATTCTCACCACTGGTCCTGAAGGGATCATCCGCTGTGGCTTCCCTGTGTGACATTACAGTTTTTTGAAGAAAATGCTGCCCAGCCTCTTGCTGCCCTCAGTTACCATTCCCTCAAGGCCAGCCCCTTGTAGCTCGCCTGTGTCTTTCGCTCCTTCTGGGGAGTTCCACCCCCAACTCTACTTGTCTCTCTTTTTCTTCTTGTATTTTAAAATTTCTGCTACATATTTGGAATTTTTAAGAGCTTATTTTTCTCCGAATACTGCTTTTATTGGTCTCCTTTTGTATTTCATATATACACATTTATCTTTGATGATATTAAAAGTTTTGAGGCTCTTTCTTTCCCTATCTTTTTTTTTTTTTCTGAGTTGCTGTGTTCTTTGGTCTGTTTTTCTTGATGGAGCAGTCAGTCCAGCAGTGTTTGTTTTTCTTTTTCCGTCGCATATTATGCAATTCAGTAGTGACTGAACTACTGAACTTCAGTCATTCAGCCACATTGATAAGAGCTGCACAATCACCTTTAGAACGTTTACTTTCCTCTTGGCCCCATCGCCACCAGTTCCACACTGCCTCCAGACTTCCTTGACATCTCTGTAGCTCTACCAATCCCGAATTTCATGCACAGAAAAACATCAAAACCAGAATACAACAAAATCACTATCCTTTGCATGAGAGCAAAGCCATTCACATCCCTGGGAGGTGGTCAGAGAGGTTTAACCCTTGACCCCTAGCAGTGGTTTTCAAGCTTTGTGTGCTGTACATGAAAATCACCTTGGCGTATTGAAAATATGTAATAATTGGTGGCTCAGCCCATCTGACTGACTAAGCCACAAGTTAGATCAGATGAGGTTTCCTTGGCCAATCCTTTATCTGCAAGTGAGTTACTAAGTTGTTGACTGGATGCTCGCTAGGGCTTGCCAGCGGGGGTGTTCCACAGGGTGCAGTCGAGTAGATCTGTCTGGTTTGGAGTGTGGGGTTGGCACTTGTCACGAGTATTGGAAGGTCTTTTCGTATTTTGTATTGATTAGTTTCCCTTGTAGAGGCAGTAGGTGACAGTGTGTAGAACTGTGGCCGTAAGCTGGGCAATTGTGTTCCCTGAGCGGAGAAAGTCCCTTCAGGTGCAGTTAGGAGTTGCCTGTGTTTCCCTTCTGCCAGCCCCAGTGTGGGGGACAGAGTGGCCTACCTCACCTGGTGGCCTGTCCTCTTACTTACCACTGTGGATTTAGCTCTTTTACATCTTTATAAATGTATTTCACATTATTTGAATGTCAGTTATGTAAAGGCTAATGGGAATGTTTCGGGAAGATGCAATAAATATTTTTAAGTTGGTATATTAACATATTCAGGGTTGCTGTGAGTTGTTTTTTTTCCAGTTCTAGCAGTAATAATGATACTACCCCATAAAATACCCCACATTTTTGTTTTGCTTTGCATCTGATTGGTAAGATGTTCAAAAATTTGCCTCGATAATTCTTAATCAAATTCTTAATTTTGTCATGACCGACCCACTGCCACAAAGTTGATTCCGGCACTTAGCAACACTATGTAATGTTTCTAAGGTTATTCATCTTTATGGGAACAGACAGCCTCATCTTTCTCCAAGGGAGTGGCAGGTGAATTTGAACTGCTCTAGTAATCATCACAAAGTTAGAATAGTGAGGACAAGCAAGATTTTTTTTTCCCCAGCATATGTGAGGAAGAGAAAGAAAAGAGGAGGGAAACAATTGACAGGCCATCAAAGCTATATCTGATTGAATCCAAAGAGCAGTACAGCACTTTATATAGACAGTTGGTAATGGTTTGGATATTTTAATAAATGAGATAAACATAAAGAGTAAATTCTTTTTTTAATAATCATTTTATTGGGGGCTCGTCCAACTCATCATGATCCATACATATATGCATTGTGTCAAACACATTTATCCATTTGTTGCCATCAGCACTCTCAAAACATTTTCTTTCTACTTGAGCCCTTGGTATCAGCTCCTCGTTTTTTTCCCCTTCCTCCCTCACGTTCCCTCCCGCGCATGAACCCTTGATAATTCATAAATTATTATTTTTTTATATCTTACAGTGTCCGATGTCTCCTTTCACCCGCTTTTCTATAAACAGTAACTTCTATAGAGATTTTTATTAAAAGCTATGTAACAAGGTAGTCAGGTGGTGTCATTTGTTGATCCACCAGGCCAGAATTGGGGAGGACAGAGGAGATTGCCTTCTTCTATTTACATGTCTTTTTATTCCTATTTTACTACATATCTTGCCTATCCTTACTGTCTGTATCTTCCTGCTGTCTGTCCTTCCCTACAGAATCTCCTCCCTGCCTTCCAGGATTACCAGGGACATTTCTTGGGGCTACTTCCCTTCCTGGCCTTGCAAAGTCACCTTTGCGACTTAGGGGGTCAGAAAGTATTGCAAGGCTTAGGTTGAAGCCAAGACCCTGGCAGGGTTTGCTGTGGTTGTAGGCATTGATTCAGAACCCTGCACTGTGTGGTTTGCAGCTCAGTGCTTGCCCAGCAACACTACCAGGGCCTGTTTGTCATGTGACTGTATGTGTCAACTGACTCAGCAACTCCATGTTTAGGAATAACCTAAGAAAATCATAGGTAGTCTGTTTAAGAACAGGCCTCAATGTATCAGCTCGGTCATACAAAGCACGGACTGATTATGAGGCACTTGGGAGCAGCCATAGGTTAGCATTACGTTACAACATATACTCGGTGTAAAATGGCATACAACTGTTTAAAATAAGTGTATATATATGTAGATATAAGGGTGCTTCAAAAATTCATCGAAAAGTGAACTTAAAAGATAATGGAATTTTTTCCATGAACATTTTGAACCCCTCCCTTTATATATCTGTATAATGAAATGGAAATATATACCGTATACCAGTAAATAAAGCTGATTGCAAGAAAGTACACATGAAAAGTGGAGAGCAAATGTTTTGAGAATGATGAGGGCAATGAATGTACAAATTGCTTTACACAATTGATGTATGTATGGATTGTGATAAAAGAGTTGTCTGAACCCCTAATAAAATGATTTTTAAAAAGTACACATGAAGATTCTTGGGGTGTGAGACCTATTTGTGTGTATTACATGGATGGGAGTCATAGCGAATGACTATGCATAGCGAATGTTCTGAGCTTGTAGGTTCAGCGACAGGGCCGGCCCTTTACATGTGGTACTTCATTCATTTCATAGACAGAGCTACTGACATCGGGGCTTTTGAGTGAGGAGATAGGCTTTTTCCCCCATAACTTCTTAAATGATAACTATGTTTAAGCTTCTGTGAGAAAAATTTGTTATTTATACTTTCCATATTTTAACTTTCTTGGTTCAGTCATTCACGTGGGGCGGGGGCAGGGTCGCTTCTTCATGGTGTCATAAAAAACAACTAAGATGGAAGAATTCAAGAACAAATCTTGTAGTAGGATTTTTGATCAGTAACTACTCTTGCTTTTACAGAACTATTAACTATAGAATACCTTGGGTATGCAGTGTATAAGCAGTAGTAATGGAATTACTATAATACTGTATTTAATGTTGTTTACAAATATCTCCATTTTATATGTGCAAGGAAGACCAATGGAGATCATGCTTTTAAATTAACCCCAGAGAATTGCGATTAAACCCAATGAACGTGCATTATTCTGGTTAGATAGCTTGATTTTAAACTATTTTTCAAGTGCTCCTTGAAGTTAGGTTTCTTCATAAGCAGCTCCTACACTGATAGTGCAGCCAGCCTCCCTGTAGACAGTGGCCTTTGTTTGTTGTTTTGTGAAACTAAATGTGACACCAAACTCAAGTGTTCTCCTCTCCCTAGGTCAGCTGGTGGTGTGTACTCTGTGCTCCTGTGTCATGAAGACGAAGCAGATCTGGCTCTTTTCTGCTCACATGCTCCCTCTGCTGGCTCGGCTCTGCCTC